>NC_041380.1:47605079-47714593 GCF_002162155.2 Triticum dicoccoides | reverse complement strand
TAACTTCAACACGAGGGGGGGGGTCGATATATATACCTCCTCCCCGATAATATTATTTTCCCGCATGTACGTATGTCGTGTCGATATAAACTCCTGATAACTTCAACACGTGGGGTGGGGTCGATATACCCCCTCCCGATAACTTCAACACGTGGGGGGTCGATATACCCCCTCCCGATAACTTCAACACGAGGGGGGGGGGGTCGAACATGAGAGGAAGAAGAGGATAAAAAAAGAAGAGGAAGAAGAAAAAAAGAGGAGAAGAAAGAATAGAGGAGTTCTTCTCCTCTATTCTTTCTTCTCCTCTTTTTTTCTTCTTCTTCCTCTTTTTTTATCGGAAACGAGGGTCGTCGAGGGTCGCCGAACGGTAGAGGAAACCCTAAATAGCAAGTATCGTGGGTGTGAGATACATGTGGCCGTCGGTGTCGGACAGTACATCCACGTCCCACAAGTGACCTAATGCCGGTGCAAGGAGACCGTGAGGACGGCTCCAGTGACCCAATGCCGGTGCAAGAAGGAGACCGTGATGACGTCTCCGGTGACCGAACCGAGTCCGGCCAGGTATATATATTAGTTAAACTTCTGCTGACTAGCTAATTGATGCATTCATTGTTTTGGTATGTACACATATTAATTAAGTCTTTGTTCTTTTTTCTAGCCCTCCGGATCGAGCACAACTTCGGTAAAGAGACGAGACCCGAAGAAAAAGTTGAGCTCGGATGAAAAGTTTGAGATCATAGCAATCGCGCCCGACGGCCAACCGATTGAACCCCTCCGGACAAAGAGCGCATTTATTGCTCAGTGCGGGGTTTTGGTTAGGGACAAGATCCCGATCAGCATCCAGCAATGGTTAAAGCCGGCTACAAAAGACCCTGAGGTGTCTTATGTCAATGATATGCAGAAAAATGATCTTTGGACTGAGCTGAAGTCAAATTTCACCCTACCGCCAGAGGATGATCCGGAGAAGCCAGTTAAAGAGCAATTAATCAAGTCTTTTGCTCTTAAGAGGATGGCAGAACTATTCAGGAGGTGGAAGAAAGAGCTGAATAAGTTTGTCGAAAATAAAGAGACACCAGAATTCAAGGGCAGTTATGAGAAGATCAGAGATCACTGGCCCGTATTTGTGGCCCACAAGACATCGGAAAAGAGTAAGAAGATGTCGGCGACAAACAAGCAAAATGCTGCAAAGAAGAAGCATCACCATCGCACGGGGTCAGGTGGCTACCTCGTAGCCCGGCCTAAGTGGGCCAAGACTGAGAATGATCTGGTTGATAAAGGGATCGAACTAGATACAATTAACTGGCCAAACTGTTGCCGGACTTAGTTCTTCGGGGCTGGCGAAACCTTGGACCCTGTATCAGGGAAGTGCATTTGGACGAACGATCAAATGGACATACCAGTCAAGAAGCTTCAGCAGTATATCGAAGCAGCGCAGCAAGGGACGTTCTTTCCAGACAGAGAGAACGGCGAGCTCACAATGGCCCTCGGGAATCCTGAGCACCCTGGACGGACACGAGGCACACCAGGCTCCATTCCGTGGAAGGTTGGGTTTCCGGACGCAGGCGATTACAAATGCCAGGAGAGGAGGAAAAAAGTGCAGCAGACCCAAATGCAGGCGCTGCAAGCAAGGGTACAAGCGATAGAGGAACGAGAAGCAAATCACAGCAAACGAACTGCCGAAGCTTCCCCTAAAGCTACCCCGCCATCTCAGCGGAGAAGCAGCGTGGCTTCCACCGAGCTGCTTCAGCCGGAGCATGTCTTGACGGCTCCTGCCAGCTATCCCGTGGATGCTATCACGGAGTCTCAAAATTGCCACCTTATGACGCAATGGATGAATTTGAAGGTTAAGGCGGCTGTTGGCTCTGTTTATCCTACTGAACCCGGCGCAACTTTTCACTGCCGGCCGATTCCAGAAGGATATGCTAGGGTGATGGTGGATGAAATAACAGAGGGATTTGAGGACCTCTAGCTTGACCACCCTACCGGTGAAGGGGAGACTAGGCTGGGTTCTGCTATGAAGACTCCATGCCTATGGCGGAAGGAGCTCATCAACCTTCCGAACTGGACGCCTCCGCCTCCTCCTCCTCCTCCGACGAGTCAGGGCACTCCGCCTCCTCCACCGCCTCCTCCTCCGGTGAGTTAGGGCACTCCGCCTCCTCCACCGCCTCCTCCGGCGAGTGACGATCAGGGCACTCGGCCGGCTCCTTCTCCGGCACGTGGCGGCACTCCGCCTCCTTCTCCGCCTGCGCCGGCACGCCCGAGCAGCCAGCCTCCTCCTTCTTCGCCTCGTCAGCAAGGGCGGAAGAGACCTGCCGCCGCTGCGGCTGCTCCAGCGCGTCGTAGTCCTTCTCCTCCGCCTCGTAAGCAAGTAAAGAAGACAACCGCTCCGTCTGCTCTGCCGGCGTCTAGCAGTACAGCCAGAGGCGGGAGGACATACAGATTCGGTCCTTCTCTGAAGACTCCAGAGAAGTTACCATACAAGAGGACCCCGGAGGAGAATGCCGAGATCGCGCGAGAAGAAGTGAGGAACTTCTTTGAAGGGGTGAAAGCAAAGAAACATCCATCTCCGGAGGAGAAGATAGATCCGGTGAAAGCGAAGCGCACTCTGGCTGCCCTGACAAAACCACCCAAGTCTCCGCCGAAAGGAAACTATGAGCGCGTTATTGGAAAGGAATTTGTCGAAGAGGAGCGATCGGAAAGTACTGTCAGTGATCAAAGGCTTAAAGAACGACGAGCTGGGAAACAAATTGCACAGCTCGGCGAACAAGCGAAGCAATCGTGCCCCCCCCGCTCAAGGTGCCTAGCGACATCGTCGCTAATGATCTGAGGATGGTGCCCGGTTATAGAAATCTTGGAGATTACCTGCCCGATGTTGTACATTATGATTTCATGGAGGTGTAGATACAAAGATACGAGTACGGGAAGCCTCTCATCAAAGATGAAAGATCTCTGTCAACGATGATGCGAAGATTGCAGATTGGTACTTGAAAATCTACAAAGAGTCTGGGGGGGAGGAGTACTTTGTATGTGAGAGTTAAAAAGGAGCATGACCTCATTGGAATTGATCTGTTGCCTGTTCCATTTGAGGAGTTCTTTCAGTTTTTCAATCAATTGGCCCTCGATAAAGCAACGGTCACCTGCTACTCTCTATAAGTAGTACTACTTCTGTCATTAAGTCTCTCTATATAGCTCAACTCTTTCATTGCATGTATTTATAATTATCCTCACTATATTATGCAGATTGAAGATCGCCAAATTGAAGAAAAGACAAGTCGGTGATATTGGGTTCATTAACACATATCTCATAGATGAAACTGAGGTTAAATTTCATCCTGTAGATACTGAGGCCAACTTGCTACGATCGTTGGTAATAAATGAAAACAAAGATATAATACTCTTTCCTTACAACTTCAAGTGAGTGTTACTGTCTTGTGCGTATTCGGTTTCCCTTATATATTAGTCAAGGTTATAGTAATGTAATTGATGAGTTATGCATGCGTGTGCAGTTTCCACTATATTCTCCTAGAGATTAAGCTTGAGCAGGGGCTAGTAACCGTCTTAGACTCAAGACGAAAAGATCCCCAGGACCATGCGGACATGACTCAAATGCTCGAGAAGTAAGTTAAATCGATCATTATCCACCACATCAGCAACTTTGTTCATTTCCTGATATATCAAATAATTGTTTTCTTTGTCTGGCAGTGTTTGGAAAAAATTCACCAAAAAAGCTCCGGGACTCCCGAAGAAGCTGCAATTTAGACACCCGAAAATAAGTACTATAGTAGCATGTTCCGCGCATCTCCTATTGATTCAAGCGCTAGTTTCATCAATACCATTTGGCATTCTTGCTTATCAGTTTGATTGACCTCTATTTCTTGTAAAGTGGTTGTGGCAGGAACAAGGGAATAAATTCTGTGGATACTACATTTGCGAGTCCATCCGCCACACGACCTGTGAGCGGGGCTACTCTGATGAACAATATAAAGTGCATAAATAACAACATTCACAATTTTATTTTATTACCATCATTTGTGTTGAGTTTCATTCATTCATATATATATATATATATATATATATATATATATATATATATATATATATATATATATATATGTATGTATTGACCCCCTTCTTCAAATTAGATGTTTCGGAAGCGGGATGAATTCCTAGCACCAGCTCGCATGCGAGCAATTCAAGAGGAATTAGCGGCATTCTTTCTTGACCACGTGATCGCTGAAGACGGAGAATACTATGTGGACCATGAGTCCGTATGTTAGGAGATTATATTTGTAAGAGATAATTATTGTATATATGTAACCGGTAGTGTCGGATAAATATACGAGAACTTGTTGTTCGACCAATCTCTCGGAGAAGGAGAGGTGGTCGATATCACTTCTCTCTGTATGCATATATGTTCATGACGATCTTCTGTTTCCTTCATTTGCTTACTAGCTAGCTAGCGTGTCTAGTCCTCTCTATACGTATGTATAGTACGTAGCATCGACCAAGCACGGACATAAGAGAGGACACTTCTCTCTATTAATTATAGCTAGCTAACACAATATATGAAACACCTAAATTAACCCCCCAAAACCCCCAACCCCCCTTTAAAAGAAAACAAAAACCCCAGCCACAGAAATGCTGACGCGTGGATGCCTATTGGTCCCGGTTGGTGCCACCAACCGGGACCAAAGGCCGTCCTGCCTGGGCTCCGCGCACAGGCCACGTGGAGGCTCATCTGTCCCGGTTCAACCAGGACTAAAGGGACAGGGCATTAGTACCGACCCTTTAGTCCCGGTTCAGGAACCGGGACAAAAGGCCCTTACGAACCGGGACAACAGGCCCTTTTTCTACTAGTGCATGAATATGATTTGTAAGTAGTTACGTTTGTTCCTGAGGACATGGGAGAAGTCTTGCTATAAGTAGTCATGTGAATTTGGTTTTCGTTCGATATTTTGATGAGATGTATGTTGTCATCCCTCTAGTGGTGTCATGTGAATGTCGACTACATGACACTTCACCACTGTTTGGGACTAGAGGGAGGCATTGGGAAGTAATAAGTAGATGATGGGTTGTTAGAGTGACAGAAGCTTAAACCCTAGTTTATGCGTTGCTTCGTAAGGGCTGATTTGGATCCATATGTCTCATGCTATGGTTAGGTTTACCTTAATACTTCTGTTGTAGTTGCGGATCCTTGCAATAGGGGTTAATCATAAGTGGGATGCTTGTCCAAGTAAGGGCAGTACCCAAGCACCGGTCCACCCACATATCAAATTATCAAAATACCGAACACGAATCATACGAGCGTGATGAAAACTATCTTGACGATAATTCCCATGTGTCCTCGGGAGCGCTTTCCTTTATATAAGAGTTTGTCCAGGCTTGTCCTTTGCTACAAAAATGATTGGGCCATCTTGCTGCACCTTATTTACTTATATTACTTGTTACCCGTTACAAATCACCTTATCACAAAACTATCCGTTACCGATAATTTCAGTGCTTGCAGAGAATACCTTACTGAAAACTGCCTATCATTTCCTGCTGCTCCTCGTTGGGTTCGACACTCTTACTTATCAAAAAGGCTACGATAGATCCCCTACACTTGTGGGTCATCAATGATCATCTCATACAAAAACTTATGTCTCATCACGTCTTGACCATATCACATCACAACAAGCCCTGCAAAAACAAGTTAGACGTCCTCTACTTTATTGTTGCAAGTTTTACGTGGCTGCTACGGGCTAAGCAAGAATCGTTCTAGCATCAAAAACCACAACGCAGTATAGTGATTGCTTTTTGATCTTCAGAAAGAACCATGTGCATTGAATCCGATTTAACTAAAGTTGGAGAAACAGACACCCACTAGCCACCTGTGTGCGAAGCACGTCGGTAGAACCAGTCTCGCGTAAGCGTACGGGTAATGCCGGTCTGAGCCGCTTCATCCAACAATACCGCTGAATCAAGAATCAACTATTGATGGCAAGCAATATGTATATACCCACGCCCACAGCTCCTTTGTGTTCTACTCATGCATATAACATCTACGCATAGACGTGGCTCAGATGCCACTATTGGGGAACACAGTAATTTCAAAAAAAATTCCTACGCACACGCAAGATCATGGTGATGCATAACAACGAGAGGGGAGAGTTTCGTCTATGTACCCTCGTAGACCGTAAGCCCGCCTCCCCCGTATATAAAGGAGTGGAGGAGGGGAGGGGCCGGCCCTCTCTATGGCGCGCCCTAGGGGAGTCCTACTCCCATCGGGAGTAGGATCCCCCCTTCCCTAGTTGGAGTAGGAGAGGAAGGGAAGGAGGAGTAGGAGAGAAGGAAAGGGGCCGCCCCCAAACCTATTCCAATTCGGCCTCCTACCCAAGGGGGGGCGCATCAGCCCCTTGTGGGCTGGTGTGCTTCCTTCTTATGGCCCATAAGGCCCATAACTTCTCCTGGAGGGTTCCGGTAACCTCCCGGTACTCCGGAAAAATGCCCGAACCACTCGGAACCATTCCGATGTCCAAACATAGGCTTCCAATATATCGATCTTTATGTCTCGACCATTTTGAGACTCCTCGTCATGCCCGTGATCACATCAGGGACTCCGAACAACCTTCGATTCATCAAAACACATAAACTCATAATACCGATCGTCACCGAACGTTAAGCATGCGGACCCTATCGGTTCGAGACATATGTACACATGAACGAGACTCACTTCCGGTCAATAACCAATAGCGGAACCTGGATGCTCATATTGGTTCCTACATATTCTATGAAGATCTTTATCGGTCAAACCGCATAACAACATACGTTGTTCCCTTTGTCATCGGTATGTTACTTGCCCGAGATTCGATCGTCGGTATCTCAATACCTAGTTCAATCTCGTTACTGGCAAGTCTCTTTACTCGTTCCATAATGCATCATCCCGCAACTAACTCATTAGTCACAATGCTTGCAAGGCTTATAGTGATGTGCATTACCGAGAGGGCCCAGAGATATCTCTTCGATACTCAGAGTGACAAATCCTAATCTCGATCTATGCCAACTCAACAAACACCATTGGAGACACCTGTAGAGCACCGTTATAATCACCCAGTTACGTTGTGACGTTTGGTAGCACACAAAGTGTTCCTCCGGTATTTGGGAGTTGCATGATCTCATAGTCATAGGAACATGTATAAGTTATGGAGAAAGCAATAGCAACAAACTAAACGATCATCGTCTAAGCTAACGGATGGGCCAAGTCAATCACATCATTCTCTAATGATGTGATCCCGTTAATCAAATGACAACTCATGTCGATGGTTAGGAAACATAGCCATCATTGATTCAACGAGCTAGTCAAGTAGAGGCAAACTAGTGACACTTTTTTTGTCTATGTATTCACACATGTACTAAGTTTCCGGTTAATACAATTCTAGCATAAATAATAAACATTTATCATGATATAAGGAAATATAAACAACAACTTTATTATTGCCTCTAGGTCATATCCTTCAATACTACCCTTTAAGAAGAAAAATAAATAAATAACTAATGATAAAATCTGCACCCAATTTGCACATGAATTATGCATTTTATAATATGCAAGTATAAGCATATAATATATTTTTACAAAATAGAAGTTTCCTAAGGAGTAATAAAATAGTGGCATTTACATTACCATTTAAGAAGAAACAAAATAAAATATAAACTAAATAAACACTCCATTGATATCACACTTCAAGAATAAAATAAAATAAAAAGTTAAAGAAACCAAAATATTAAAGTTTCCTAAGGAAGAATGAACCATATGGCATTGGTATACCCTTTAAGAAGAGATACAATGGAAAGAAAATTATAATCTAAAATAGTGAATTTTTTGCGAATAAGGTTTCCTAATAAGCAATGAATTTGTGGCGGTTTTGTTACTCTTAAAGGAGAAAGAAAATGAAATGAAAACTAAAGCAAACTCAAAATAATGAAGATTTCTAAGAAAGAATGAATCAGTGGCATTGGTATTATGCTTTAAGAAGAAAAATATTTATTAAAAAAACAATGATAAAATTTGCACAAAATACACAAAAATTTGCACTTTTTAAAATATTAAATAATAAAAATATAAAAGTGGTATTTTCACAGAAAAAAATATTCATAAGAATGAATGAATTAGTGTTATTGGTATTACCCTTGAAGAATAATGAAAATGAATTAAACTAAAAATAAATAAATAATAAAGTTTTCTAAAGTTGAATTAGTTAGTGGTACTGGTATTTCCTTTTAAGAAGAAATGAAGTGCAAAAAGTTGAAACTTGCAAACAATTTGCACAGTAATTGTATTTTTTAAAATATACAAAAAATAACCATATAATAGTGCAATTTTGTGTTAAGCTTCATGCACTAGCCAACGCAACCAAAAGTCCGAACTGATGGAAAAGGCTAGTGCAATCCACATGTACTGTAACACCCTCTGTCACGTGTGATGGGAGAGACAAGTCAACACGTGCAACCGGAAGAAAGCGACGACGCGCGAAACTCACGTATGACTCAAGAGGCCTCTACGTGGATGCAAGTGGGGGCTACCAGCATTTTTTTTAATAAATTGTGAAAGCCAAGACTTGAACTCAAGACTTTACCTCTGATACCATGTTAAGCTTCGCGCACTAGCCAACGCAACCAAATGTCCGAACTGATGAAAAAGGCTAGTGCAATCCACATATACAGTAACATTCTGACACATATTACATAGTATTTGTGTGTAAAGTTAACTTAGACAATATACTAAAAATGCCCACAAAAGAAAAAATAAAACCGACTGATAAAGAAAAGGAAAAATATGCTAAAACGCATAAAAACTTTTAAAAAAGACAAAGAGGAAGGCTGGGTTGCACGGATAACGGGCCCGCACCCAATAAGCAATCGAAATTGTCAAAACCGGGGCCAGTCGATAAAACCAATTAAAATCAAACCCAAAAAAGCACAGAGAACAAACCAGAAGAAAAAGGCGCACTCAAAGTATAGATCAACGGTGCCCAAATATAGTTTCTGGCGAATTACAAATAACTAAATTGAACATATATATAATAATAACAATACAAATGTCTTTAAATTCAACAATCATCATAGTCATGGGATGTTTCATAATTATTCGGAAAATATATAAGAGATAAACCTTAAATTAAACAGTAAAAATAGCTTAATAAGCTCACGAGACTTGTATCACTATCTTCCATGCTTGCATGCAACAGTGTGGAGTACGTCTAAAGCACGAGCGGAGTAGTCCAAGCACCATGGAATGTGCCAAAGCCGGCAATTAAGCCGGAGCAGCCTCAGCAATACCGGCATAGCTTCCATGATGCTCGTCACTGTGGCCGGCACCACAGGCAGGTTCCTTGTCCACGACGACGTCGGTGCCATTGAGTACAACGGCGGCAGCACCGTTGTTTAAGGATCCTCCATTCACAAGCCCCTGCAGTGCTGGCGGGGTCAGCAGGACGACACTGCCATGATCGTCGCCGACTGCAGGAGCGGGGATAACAGGGACACCATGGAGGGGAAGCCCAGCCATGGCCTCATCCACCTCCAGATCAGTTGGCAGGGTGGCAGATGCAGAATGGAAAGTAGGGGTTCCCACGTCGAGGAAAAGGCGCACCATCTCTTGGCACGGTTCCCACACGGCCGACTCCCAGACCTCCTTGTGGCCGCCCAAGCCCTCGGCCATGGACGCAAAGACGGCGGTGGCGTCGACGCGGCGGACGTCCCAGCCTTCGAGCGTGCTGAGGCGGCGGATCTTGGCCGCCTGCTGGAGGACGAGGCCGAACGTGTTGGCCTTGATCTCGCGGACGGCGCGCTCGAGCATGGCCGCCATCTCGGCCTCGCCGACGGCGCCCTCCCGCTCCGCGCGCAGGTAGTCGTGCATCTCGGGGAGGCCGATGGCGCGACGCACGCCGCGGGTGTAGTCGGCGCCCTCCTCGAAGGCGGCGCGCGTCTCGTCCACCAGGCCGCGCCGCAGCATGTCGTCGACGCGCAGGCCGGTGTACCACTCCATCATCCCCGGCGCGGCGTCGAGCCAGAGGAAGAGGCAGTCGTGGGCGCCGCGGAACGCGGCGCCGTCGGCCTCCACCAGCGCCTCGATGTAGGTGTTGGAGCCGCCGGCGACGACGGGGAGGCGGCCCGTGGAGAGGACGCGCGAGATGGCGGCCTCGGCCTCGCGGCGGAAGTCCTCGGCGGTGAAGTCGGCGTCGGGGTGCACGCCGCCGAGGAGGTGGTGCGGCACGCCGGCGCTCTCCTCCTCGGTGACCTTGTTGGTGAGTATGGGCACGCCGTCGTACACCTGGATCTTGTCGGAGTTGATGACCTCGCCGCCGAAGCGCTTGGCGAGGGAGATGGCGAGCTTGGACTTTCCGGTGGCCGTGGCTCCAAGCACGAAAACAACCTTGGGCTTGGGGGACTGGGTATTCGCGCCCTTGCACTCCATTGATCAGCAGCTGCTCATGGAACAATACGAGGCAACCCATGGTTACTGTTATTCACTTAGAGAAGAACGTGCATGCATAGTTAATTTAACAAAATGATAAGTGCCACGCAATCAGGTGCGTGGCTCTCCAGTCCCGACGTTTTTCGATGGCAAGTCTAATCACGCAAGGTTGGCAATTTACAGTGACAGACTTCTCTCTATACATATAGGGGAAATACATATGTACATATGTACAACCTTGTAAATTGGCATACACAAACAATAAATTAGATTAATATAGGTGAACAGAAGCACAAAGTAATTTGATGTGCAAGTAAACCATGCGCTAAACAACTCCAAGAACATTGCTAAGATAAAAGGAATGACTAATATATCGTCTACGATGGAGCAAGCTTGGCAAGATGTGTGGGATGCCGCACCATCACATACACAATGTGTAATGGTTTGTAGTACCTACGACACCCATCCAACTGTACATAAGTTGAATATATACATATTCAAGTCCGAATTCACCAAATATATGAGTTCTAATAAGGTCTAACACGAAGTAGTACAAATTGTGCCATGATAATTTTGAATACACCATCACAATGAGACATTTTTTTTTAAAAATGTGACTAATATAACTAATCATCAAATAATAGATGACCGTACATCCTTATTTCTCAACTTGTTCTACACTAAATAATCATGAACAAAAAAGGTTTGTTAGTAGCAAGCCAGTAGATCTAGATCTACAACAAAAAACATAATTTTTTCAGCACTTCGCGAATACCATTCTATCATATGATAACATGTAGATGAGCAGATCTAAAATTAACCAGCCTGAGTTCACATGCATGATCTTAGTTTAAAATTTCGAACTCCATGTTTTAATCGGATGTTGATCACCAGATGATGATGTTTGCTCGCTTCAGTTATACGTACATAGGATAAAAATTAAACCATGGTTAATTTTTTTTGCGGGTAACAATGTTTAATTGTTTGTTCTCTAAAACAAAATCACAAACTGGATCTAGAATATAAAAAAATCACAAGCATGTGATGAGAGGATTCAGGACGAGCACAAGTGACCCCTAAATGCTAGCTTAAAAAAGCTACAGTAATTTTCTTGTATACTCCGTCCGTTCACAAATATAAGATGTTTTTTTTTCTGATTCAAATGTATATGGACGCATTTTACTGTCTTTGTTCACTCATTTCGTATATAGTCTATATTGAAATACCCAAAACATCCTATATTTGTGAACGGAGAGAATATATGTTTAGTTGCTTACCAGGATGAGGGGACCCACGAGCTAGCTAGCCGTGGAATATCTTTGCACGGTGGTCGCCGGCCGCCGGAGTTTCTAACTCAGAGAGCTAGTCTAGCTAGGTTGCCTTCTGGGTTGATGGATCAGGAAAGAACGATGATTGGGTGATCACAACGAGGTTAACCCTCCTGTATTTATAGGCAGCTTGGCATCAGAACCCAATGCCTGATCCAAGCTTAACGTTACCTGATTGGAATAACATAAAAATGTTCCATTTTTTAGCGTACATTAATGGGGATCTAATTATTCAAATTCAGAATGTCAAACATTCACAGGTATACACATTTTTTTTTTGCGGGTCACAGGTATACACATGATATATGAGCCTCGATATATAGTATATAGCAGTACATATACTTACCCATATACCGATATACGATCATTAGTGACATGATTTAAAGGCTTCCATCTAGATTGTAGTAAGATAAGAATCCATTAATTATCTGCCATTTATATGCCCATATATGAATGTATATCCAATATTACCTATCAAATGTACGGTATGCGGGGAAATTAGCTAGTTAATGCCTTTTTTAGTTGCTAGTTTTTTTGCAGGAACTTTTTTAGTTGCTAATTAATGTATATATTAAGGATGGAAAGAAACACATGCAGTTCAAACACTACAATATGAAAGTAGGAGAAGACAACGAATATTGTGAAATCATGGCAGTTAAATGTTTTTAAGTATGTACTCAAATTTGAACTAAAACCACAACACTTATTTTGGAACGAGGTAGTACTTCTCTAGTCATAGAGGTGGGTATACATGAACTGAGTTCATATGTGTATTCGAGAATTCCACAGCTATCCGCCGGTTTAAAAAAAATCCTAAGTAACGCAAAATGTTTATTTTGGGCACCGATCTACAAGAATCAAATGCATCTTAACTACTTTTCTGTAAACTAAATTAAGATTAATACCAACTTTCAATACAAAATGCAATTCCAGAACTTCTCTCCGTCACTGTAAGAAACAAAAGATGACGGTCATAAGTAGATAACCGTCTCATTCCTACGGCACTTGACACATCACTAGGTCCTAGTAAACCGGCGTTTAGTCAAGCGAATTCATGCTCAAAGAGTAGGTCTTTACCGTCCATTATTTGTCAATTGATTAACTTATAACAAGGGTGCACATATATAATCCGCAAACTGCATATAGAATAATGTAATTTGATGAAAGTTGTACTGTCATTAATTAACCAGAAGGAAGATTTCGGTTACAATACGATAATGAAGCATGTGTTTTGGAGATCTAACACAAATTGTACAAGCATCTAATTCTACACTCAATTTTACGTTCATATTCCAAGGTTAAAGGTTTACATTGCCCATGGTGTCTAATCTTCAAACAAGTTGTAGTGCGTATACAATGTTCCCTTGCATGGCCAAACCTTGGTCATAACAGAGACATATGCTCGCGGGGCCTATAGCTCACTTCATATGACATATTAGAAATAGAAAGTAAAAATACACCTTTCAAAGATTTCATTTCAGACAGCAATCACCTTGGCAATCACAGATCTGAAATCAGCTACTCGAAAATGCCCCACCTTAGGTCTCCAATAGCATCCAACCGCCTAAAGTACATGCCATGTCATTCAACTTTTCTTATGCTATTATCACCTAATAATTTGAGGCGATGAAAGGTGGTGAAAATTATCGATAAAGTCAAAACGAAGAGTTTAACATGCATAAACCCACAATGTCTATCAATGGACTATGTTACAATTTCTTGGCGTGCAGGAATGGCGTTGCCATGTGCGTTGCATTTCCCTCTGGCATTTCCTCAATTTCCATCGTGGGGGTCACCGCTGACGCCGCCGAAGGCTTACGCCCGGCCGGTGGCTCCTTCGACTATGGGTTCGAAGGTAGCGCCTCATAACCTAGGGTTGGTGGCTGAGCTCCATGATGGTGTCGGAGCTAAGTTTGGCAGATCCCTCGGTCGGGTACCTAAGCTAGGCTATGTGGCATGATGGTAACAAGGACACGGTATTTACCCAGATTCAGGGTCTCAAGAGGAGATAAAACCCTAGCTATATCATGCTTGTGCTTTATTGCATTGGAGTGTACCAATAGTACAAGGTACTGAGAGTTTTCAATGTCTGTCTATAGTTTTGTTCTATCGACTAGCCCAGCCACGTCTTATATAAGATACCGGAAGCCTAGGATTACAAGAGTCCTAGTCGGCCACGTCGGTAGAGAGGAGTCGTACACAGATACAATCCTTTTCTTGAACGTCAAGGCTTCTAGAGTCTTCTCTGTAGAGCATCATGGGGCGCCCAAAGCGGCCTAGGACGGACACCGCCAGATGGGCTTGGATGTGCCACAGCCGCAGTCATCAGGCTCGTAGGTTTCCGTCACTCGTCCTATGGATGTGGCCACGTGGACCGGTGATGTCTATTATGCAACTTTTATTTCCTGTAGACTCTGTTGGGCCTCCAAACGTAGAGTTTTGTAGGACAACAACAAATTTCCCTCAAGTGGATGACCTAAGATTTATCAATCCGTGGGAGGCATATGATGAAGATGGTCTCTCTCAAACAAGCACTACTGCAGGATGCTGCTAACGCGACACTACGATCAGAAACCCTTCGAGAAACTGTGTGCGATGCCATAATCGCAAACGGTGCTATATGAAAACCGTTAGAAATGTGTAAAACGTTTGCGATGACGGATGCATCAAACATAGTTTAGGTTTTAGTTGCGTGTGCGATGAAGGGCATACGGTTCAGTTCAATGAACTATTTGCAATGAGGAGGAACAAAAGAAACGGGCAGCCATATGGAGGCATGTGCGATACACAGCATACAGTTCACTCAGATGAACTGTTTGTGATTAGGCAACGCAAAAGAAACGGTCAGCCAGATCAAAGGTGTGTGCGATATACGACATGCGGTTCACTCGGATGAACTGTTTGCGTTGAGACATGAGAACGGAAACGATTCAACTTAACAAAATGTCTGTGATACGCAGCAAACAGGTCTGTAATCATAAATGTGTCTGAAGATCGATAAGAACACAGACGGTTGCTGCTAATAAGACGTGTGTGTTGTGTGATGAGATTGCATACAGAACAACAACATACATACACACACACACACCCACCCACACACACACACACACACACACACACACACGCTTAAGGACATGCTTGCATAACCAAATTGAACATCCACTTACATAGGTGGCTACTACAACCATGACATTTGCACACACCAAAGTAAACTATTACATGCATAATTACATAGGTGGCTACTACACACATGACATTTCCACACACACCAATAAAGTAAACTATATATTACATGCATGATTAACTAGCATAAACAATCATCTGATCATCATCTACTTCTTGTGACGCTTGCTCTTCTTGTGGCTCGATTCGGGCTCATCGATTTGGGTAACGAGGCACTTACTCGTGTCAATGATCCGCCTGTGCATCTCGTAGCATGTGTACATGCTCTTGGCCGTGGACCTGAGGTGAGGTTCATCCAGTTGCCGCATCCAGGCCTTGTGCCAGGATACATGACTTGTTCTCTGGGCATCCTGCTTCATCTTTTCGTAGTAGGGGTCGATGATGGCCAAGGCGAGTTCAACCAGGGAGTCCTGCTTCGTGCTGCCCCAGACTCTGTAGTGGTCACGGATTTTTGACAAGGTTCTTGTAGGCCAAGCCCGTAACACTGAGCGCTTTTACATCGTCTTTGGTATCCACCATGGCGAACTTGTAGTCGGTGCTGTTGACAAACCTGTTGAAACGGTCGCAAGGCTCTGTGGCCATGCAGTAGTGGTAGATGAGAACATGATGGCGCACGCACAACTGGGCGACGACAACCTTCTAATCTATGCCGGGACGACCGACGGTGTACTGGAGGTCGATGCCGACCACCTTGTACTTGTCTCCAGCAACCAACTGCTCAACGCTGTTGATGCAGTCGTCCACCATGGCCGGGTCGATGGTGTACACCACCGAGAGATCCGTCTCCCTCGTGTGGGTCTCCACTCTATGCTCGCCGAACTCCATTGGAGCGCTGCCGGACATCCCCTCTCTATGTGTCGTCGTGGGTGTGCTTGTTGTGTTGTGGGGCGCGATCGAAAGGTTGAAGAGACTAAGGTTATAATGGCCGCGGGAATTAAAGGGGAAGCCGGACGACCAGGAATATCGACATGCCCTGATGACAGTTCTAATTTGCAGTGCATAACACCAGCGTGCCGGACGTAACTGCATCGCGTGGCAACATGCGCGGCGCAACCACATGCATACGGGGCCCCCGACGTGATCATGCGCACGCCCAACAGTTGGCAGAGCAGAGCGCTCCGCGGTCACCTCAACGGTGAGCAACCATATGCATATAGCAGTTGAACACGCAAGGAAAAGATGTCCACAAGCCGAGCTCGCCGACGGATGCGAGCAGAGTGCGTCGCGGCGCCTAACGACGAGCACAGCGCGCTGCGGCGCCTAACGGCGGGATAGACCTTCATTCAAGCCAATCAAAATAAGATTGGAACGGACATGTCTGCATTGAGCAAAGGGATCACACATGTCTGTATTGACTGGAACGTGAATGCAATAGCAAAATAAGAATTAAGGCCACGATGATGCGATCGTAGTTGTGGTTACAGGAGGCAAGAAGAAAGATGCATCCATCAGCGTACGACCTCCTCCTCCTCAACTCAGTGCGCCAGCCGGGCCACCGACCGGTGGCTAAGGAGCGGCGGCTTGTGTGGCGAGGTCAAGGTGCTTCTCAACTAAGGCATCCAAGGCTTCCAGCCGGCTGAAGAAGGCCAACGTTGTAGCCTCCTAACTGGCCTTATAGATACCTATGTACACGATTCGTTCGTACACATGGATGTGTAGGTCGACTGTTTCTTACAGGGCAAGGCGCCTCGTGGCGAGCGCGACCTCCAGGTGGACATTCTTCGTGGCGTCGACGAGCAGTTGCAGGGCCACCAGTGCTTCAAAGAGGTTCCGACTATGGAGGCCGATTAGGGTGGCAGGCAATGAGGAGCCCAGGGCGCGCAGGCTGGAGGACTACGGCGATGTCGTCCGTGAGCTTCTTGACAACGATGAACTTGTTGGTGCTGCGAACGATCATCTGGTCCAACTGAGAGTCATAGCTGGCGTCGACGGTGGCCATCCACCACGCGGTCGCCAACACCATATGGAGACAATCCACGGTGCCATGCCGCATGCCGGCGTCGTGGACCATCTGGCACAGCCGCTGGCTGCTCGTGCGCATCTCCACCATGGGTTTGGAGTGGGCACCTTTGCGCTTATTAGTGTAGGTGCTTAGGCAAATGCTTAGGTGCGTACGATGTGGTAGATGCATTGGAATTGAGGGTCGCCTTTATATAAGTGCAAACTGCATTGCATTCACATCATGCTGCCTCTTTTTCCGGTCCTCCCATTACTTCCCTCGTACATTCGCACGATGCTAATTGAAGGAGGATGCATCATTGGCCGTTCAACATTCCGGGAACCTCTACCCTCTCCCTCGTCTGCATTAAAGCCGTATCGGGAACCGCGCTGACCGTTGTCAAATCAAATAGTATTGCGCCGCCCCGCTAGTGACTCACACGGGTCATCCAAAAGAACCGTTTGTGTTCAAGAGATGCACAAATCCTGCTCTCACTTTGCATACGGGTGTTCTATCTGAAACCATTATGCTTGTTGTGAGAAGCTCTGATTTGTGAGAAGCATATACCCAAACCTGCCCCAAACGGGACAAAAACTTTACCATGACATGTTGATGCCCCTCCATGATAGCATGCCAAGTTTCATGAATTTCAGACGAGTTTTGGATTTACTAGAATTTAAAAACCAGGTATCTCAATGTTTGCGGCCGAGTGACGGTGGCAGGGTGTTTGACATTAATTCCCATTTCTTGCATGGGACCTAAGCATGCACCCAAGGACAAAGATTTGATTTTTCAACCAATTTATATGCACCGGAGCATGTGCATGTAGTTCAAATTTGAATTATGCACATAAATGCATTGAAAACTCACTTAATGCATAAAAATGTCCAAACGAACGCCAAAAAATCACAAAAATAACACAACACTCCTATTGTTCTATGTTGACACAAGAAAAAATTTCAAAGCAATTAGAGGCAATGGATATCGTTTCGTCCTCAAAGTTGGGGCGTTCCCTACCAAAACCATCATGCTTGTTGTGAGAAGCTCTGGTTTGTGTGAAGCATATACCCAAACCCGCCCCAAATGGGACAAAAACTTTACCACACCATGTTGATGCCGCTCCATGATAGCATGCCAAGTTTCATGAATTTCAGACGAGTTTTGGATTTACTAGAATTTAAAAACCAGGTATCTCAATGTTTGCAGCCGAGTGACGGTGGCAGGGTGTTTGACATTCCTTCCCATTTCTTGCATGGGACCTAAGCATGCACCCAAGGACAAAGATTTGATTTTTCAACAAATTTATATGCACTGGAGCATATGCATGTAGTTCAAATTTGAATTATGCACATAAATGCATTAAAAACTCAATTAATGCATAAAAATGTCCAAACGAACCCTGGATAATTCCAATTCTTTTATGATCACTGCAGATAAAAGGTCTAGCAATTCAAACACTGTCCATGGCCGCTATGACCCCATTATGTAATTCAAATCAAGACAAAAAATCAAGTAGATCCCACACAGTTTATTATAACCAACCATGTGAGATCCAACACAAAATATCTTCGGACCGTGTGTGAATAAGGGACGTGTCTGATGACACTTTGCGCGGTAGTTTTTTGGCTGAAGCAATTCTAAATTTTCGACTTCCGTGGAAATATCTACCTCCCCGCCCCCTCCCTCTTACCAAAATCCACATTCCCCCCTTTCCTCCTTCCTTTCCAAGTTGAAACCTTCACTCCTTGCTTGCAGCGCCGCCGCCTCCTCACCGGCGACCCTCCTTCATGCTGCTCGGCCTCGCCTATCTAGGCAGGTAATCCACACCCGACCCCCATTGATACGTCTCCGCCGTATCTACTTTTTCAAACACTTTTGCCCTTGTTTTGGACTCTAACTTGCATGATTTGAATGGATCTAACCCGGACTGACGCTGTTTTCAGCAGAATTGCCATAGTGTTATTTTTGGGCAGAAATAAAAGTTCTCGGAATGACCTGCAAATCAACGGAGCATTATTTTGGAATATATAAAGAATATTGAAGGAAGATCCACGTCAGGGGGGCTCCCACCTGGCCACGAGGGTGGGGGGCGCGCCCCCTGCCTCGTGGGCCCCCTAACGCTACACCGACCTCAACCTGGACTCCATATATTCACTTTCGGGGAGAAAAAACCGAGGGAGAAGGATTCATCATGTTTTATGATATGGAGCCGCCGCCAAGCCCTAAACTCTCTCGGGAGGGCTGACCTAGAGTCCGTTCGGGGCTCCGGAGAGGGGAATCCGTCGCCATCATCATCATCAACCATCCTCCATCACCAATTTCATGATGCTCATCGCCGTGCGTGAGTAATTCCATCGTAGGCTTGCTGGATGGTGATGGTTTGGATGAGATTTATCATGTAATCGAGTTAGTTTTGTTAGGGTTTGATCCCTAGTATCCACTATGTTCTGAGATTGATGTTGCTATGACTTTGCTATGCTTAATGCTTGTCAGTAGGGCCCGGGTGCCATGATTTCAGATCTGAACCTATTATGTTTTCATCAATATATGAGAGTTCTTGATCCTATCTTGGAAGTCTATAGTCACCTATTATGTGTTATGATCCATTGACCCCGAAGTGACAATAATCAGGATACTTACCGGTGATGACCGTAGTTTGAGGAGTTCATGTATTCACTATGTGTTAATGCTTTATTCCGATACTCTATTAAAAGGAGGCCTTAATATCCCTTAGTTTCCAATAGGACCCCACTGCCACGGGAGGGTAGGACAAAAGATGTCATGCAAGTTCTTTTCTATAAGCACGTATGACTATATTCGGAATACATGCCTACATTACATTGATGAACTGGAGCTAGTTCTGTGTCACCCTAGGTTATGACTGTTACATGATGAACCGCATCCGGCATGATTCTCCATCACCGATCCATTGCCTACGAGCTTTCCATATATTGTTCTTCGCTTATTTACTTTTCCGTTGCTATTGTTATCATCACTACAAAATACTAAAAATATTACTTTTGCTACCATTACCTTTTACTATCGTTACCACTACTATCATATTACTTTGCTACTAAACACTTTGATGCAGATAATAAGTTTCCAGGTGTGGTTGAATTGACAACTCAGCTGCTAATACTTGAGAATATGCTTTGGCTCCCCTTGTGTTGAATCAATAAATTTGGGTTGAATACTCTACCCTCGAAAACTGTTGCAATCCCCTATGCTTGTGGGTCGTCAAGACTATTTTCTGGCGCCGTTGCCGGTGAGCATAGCTCTATTCTTTGAGTCACTTGGTTATTGTTATCATTATGAAGAACTTGAAAGACGCTAAAACAAAAATCTATCCCTCAACTACGAGGGGAGGTAAGGAACTGCCATCTAGCTCTACACTTGATTCACCTTCTGTTTTGAGTAAGCTTGCGACACCTACACTTGCTATTCATTCTAATATGTCGCATGTTATTGATGATGCCACTTCTGCTATGCATGATACTGATGATGAAGACTCCCCCTAGATATGAATTACCTGTTGTGCCTGAGGGCTATGTTATGGATGAAGAAACTGCTAGAGATTTTCTTGCTTGCAATGATAGGAGTGATCTTAAGAAATTACTCCCTCCGTCCCGAAAAACATGTCGCGGCGGCATTTTTGCAATTTAGCCCTCGTGGTTTTCCCGACCAAACTCGCGGTCCTCTGTCTCCTTCCTCACTCTTCTCCGACGCCGGCCGATTTCGTCGCACCTCCCTTGCCCTCGCCCCCGCCGCCTTGCTCCCCTTCCCGCCGCTGAAAGCCGCTCCCCCTCCCCCCCGCCGCCCCACGCGGTGGTTTCCGTCCTCTCCGCCTGCCGCCTCGTTCCCCTCCGCTCGCCAGCCATGAAGGTTCGATTTTTCGGAGACCACTGTCCGGAGTCCTCGCTCTCCTTCCGCCTCTGTCCATCGTCAACCACCTCCCCGCCTTCGACCATGAAGCTCGCCCCCTCCAGGGCGCCGTCGACCAGAGCACTAGAAAGCATAGGTGCCCCTTTTCCACTCCTCGGACGGCTACGCGCTCAAGGTGGAGGTGCTCGCCGGAGTGGTGCTGACTGGCGACTCTGTGGTGGGAAAGTCCAATCTGCTCTCCCACATCACCCGCAAGGAGTTCTGCCTCGACTCCAAGTCCACCATCGGCGTCGAGTTCGCCGCCCGCACGCTCCACGTAAGACCAGATTTCCTTGCTGTTCCCCACCTCCTCCTCCTCGATTAGATCTGCAGCTTATTTTCTTCTTCCCTGCGCTCCAGATCCAGATTATTGCTGCCAAACAAGACGAGCTAGCTAGTAAATCGATTGCTAACAAATCAACTCTGAGTGAAAAGGTACCACTTTTCTGAGTAAACTCAAGTTCATGTGCTTCAGTAATTATTTGAAGATGTAGTCAAGTTCATGCTTCGGTAGTTGATGCTCTTGTTATACTCAGGTCTGTATTATACAGAGATGCTCTAGTACAAAGGATAACAGTGACCTGTAGTTCATGTTGATCAACAAAATTAGTGCCAATAAAGTTGATACACATGTTGACCTGTAGGAGTATTTGGCAATTCACAACAATCATGTTATACTCAATTCTTGGTGCTGCTATTTTCAGTTTGTAAAATTAGATGCTGAAGAAGTGTATTTTCCATTTTGAAACTGAAAATAAGCTGTCAGAACTGAAAGAAATTGGAGTACCGAAGATCTGCTTGTACTGTCATTTTTCTGTTTGAATTGTGCACCAAAAGAAACTGTTATCAATCAGTTAGTACCATAATTATTGACACGGATTATTTAGGACAATCCATGAGGTTTTCTTAGATGCAAAAAAGTTCTGTTTGTTGTGTGTATCACAAATTCAGTTTTAGTTCAAGTGAAGTTTCCTGTCCTTCAGGTTTATTCTTATCAGTGAAGTCTAGTTCCAGTGAAGTTTTAGGTTTATTCTGAAAAAATGTGTTCTTCTTATAAATGAGTGTAGCTACAAATGTTAGACATACTCCGTCAAGTACAGTAGTGTGCATATCTTTGAAACATCTTGGAAAATATGCAGAGTAGCTGTTGATGTTGATCTCCAGCATGTATGCAGAGTAGTTGTTTACTGAATTTTAGGAGTACACTGACTGAAGCAAATTTTAGAATGACTGAATTTTCAGCCAAGTTTGTTTCTGAACAGTACCGACATGGAGCGGTGTAGTGGCCATGTATAGTAGTGTAGTTGCCCTGTAGTGACCAAAAATTTCAAATTATTTTGATTAATTCAAATTAATCCAAATAAATTTGTTCTCTATACAATATTTAGGACAGATCATTCATTCAGATTTAACAAGAAGCTAGTAAGAGTACTCCAAAATGTATGTGAAATGAGCTCCTACTAAAAAAACAGGACATTATGTCTATCAAATCTTACAGTTCTCCTTATCAAACACTCCTTTCCCTTGCTCTGCACCTCTCTCTGCTGCTGCTCTTCTTTTCTTGCTACTCGCTGCTGCTCTTCTTTTCCTAATCAACAATAAATATCTGTTTGGTTGATTGCCTTGTAGAGGATCCTATCCAGGACGAGCTCGGTGGCGTCCATGAATTTTTTCTATTGACAGTACAAGTCCAAACCTGTATTGACAATACATGTTCTAGTTTTAATCCAAATTATTCAAATAAATCCAAATATTTTAAATTAATTCAAATAACTAAAATTAATCCAAATCAATTCAAATAAATCCAAATAACCCAAATTAATCCAAATCAATTCAAATAATTCAAATAAATCCAAATCACCCAAATTAATCCAAATCAATTCAAATAAATCCAAATAATCCAAATTAATCCAGTTAATCTAAATAACCCCAGATAATTCCATGTGAATTTTACTCTAGTTAGAGTAGTTTTGCTGAATTTTACTTGCTCATAGTACCATGCCTATGGTAGAAAAGTGTCAAGAAAAATATACTCCTGTCAATAGAATCAAAACTGATTTATTACCTTTGCATATAAACTACTCCTAGTGAAACTACAACACATTCCAATCAATTTATGTTTGCTTATTTTTTTTCTCTCTACAGGAAATACTTTGGCATGGTACAGTTTGACCAGCCACAGGACCAAATCAGTTAACCTACTCCCTTTAGTCTGCATCAAGGTACATATCTTTTAACTGAATTTTAACAGTCTGGTGATGTTTTCACTGACATCACAAGTTAAATGTTTCCTTGCATGTTCAACTGAATTATGGCCGAGTTTAGATATTTAACAAAATTATGACTGTCATCATACTTTATTAAGTAATGTGTAAAAGATTGGTGTATATCTCATAAGATGTTTATTTTGTGGAGATTGACCATCCTATATGGAAAACAGCTGGACTAGTTACAAGCCCTTGTGCGGGTGTCCATGTTCTGCCAAAAGTCTCCAGCTCCTCTTGATTTCCTCCTAGATTTTGATTTCTGAAGTCAAACTAAAGCAAAATTTGTTAATGCATTTTAGAATTTTAGAATGACTGAATTTTCAGCCAAGTTTGTTTCTGAACAGTAGTGACATGGAGTAGTGTAGTGGTCCTGTAGTGACCAAATTTTCAAATACTCTCTGTAAGTTGGTGAAAACACCCCTTATATACTCTTACAACCTGGGATTGCAATTGCAATTACAGTAGTTGATAAAGCTAGATTGATTACAACATGTAGGCCTTTTTTACTAAAGCTAGATTGCAATTGCAGTAGAAGATAATCTCATACCATATCATCTATTGATGATATGGGATTAGCAAAGGCCTTGCTTGCCTCATTAGTTTCTGTAGTTGCGTGCCGCATTTCTGTAAGTTAGTTTTCTAGTTCAAAACTTGGTGAAGAAACTGGGTTTCGGCCCTTATCGAAAGATAACTGATCAGAACTTACTGCAGGTGCACGTTAGCGCCTGTATGCTTTGACACTGTCGAAACTGAAAATTTGCAAGAGTTTTGCTTGATGTTTATACTGATGTCGAAACTGAAATTTTCCTTACTATTGTTAGTTGTTGAACTTTGTACTCCTCCAGTGGTAGAGATTACTAATCCATGCTAAATTGAAATTTTCCTTACTATTGTTAGATGTTGAACTCTGTACTCATGTGCCATGCATAAATAGTGTTATCTTGAATGACTGATCTAAGTCACATATCTTACGAGTTAATTTTTGATACAGCAAGCAACAGCATGACGAAGAGATTACAACAACAACAGTCGCTACAGATCAATCGACAGAGGAAGAACAGCAGAAGACCAGAGATTGTACTGTACCTTCTTCAGAGAAGATCAGCAGCGGAGAACAGCAGGCAGCACGAGCACGAGCTCCACCAGCAAGCATGCAGCATGGGCAAGCGTAGACGCACCCGAGCGTGGGTGATACTCCAATGGCAGCGGCGCCGGTTTTTGGTCACCAAAGGAGCTTACTGACGAGCTCCAATGGCAGCAAGCGGCAGACCACCACGGCCAAGCGAACCAACAACCAATCAACAGGAGAAAAGTGACCTGGAGGACCAGAAGATCACCCTGAAGCTGTTGAGCCGCTCGGGGAAACTAGAGGAGGAGCGACGGCGCTGAGCTCGTGTGCGGAATCGGCGGCCGGAGTGGGAGGAGACGGGATCGATTCCGTCGATCAGCGGCTTCCCAGCAAGCGTGGCTCAAGGAGGGTGTAGGTATCGGCGAGGCAGAGCTCCTGGTATGCTCGGGAAGGACTGAGGAGGTGCGATGGTGCCGAGCCCCTGTGCGGACGCCGCTGCCGGAGGGGGAGGAGACGGGCTCGTTTTTGGAGTGGGGGCAGCTCCTGTGCGGAAGCAGCGGCCGGCAGCAGGGGAGAATCTGCAGGATAAGATGTAGCAGCGGCAGGAGCTCCACCGGCAGCAGCGGCAGGAGCTCCACCGGCCTGGAGCCCGGCCGGCGGCAGGATCTTTCCGCGACTTGGGCCTGCGTGAGGGTTGCTTTGAGAGAATTCAAAGTTGCGGGAGGGTGTTTTTGTAAAAAAATGCGGTAGTTTAAATTTGAAACCCCCTGCGACATGTTTTTCGGGACGGAGGGAGTATTAGCTAAGCTGAAACAAAAAACTCTGAATGCTAGAATGAAATATGATCCTGCTTATGCTACTTCACCTATCTTTGTTACTGATAAGGATTATGATTTCTCTGTTGATCCTAAGATAATAACTTTAGTTGAATATGATCCTTTCTATGGCTATGAATCTGAAACTGTTGTGGCACATCTTACTAAATTAAATGATATAGCCACCCTATTCACTAATGATGAGAAAACTCGCTATTATTATATCCTTAAGATATTTACGTTCTCATTAAAGGGTGATGCTAAGATATGGTTTAATTCTCTTGATCCTGGTTGTGTGCGTAGTCCCCAGGATATGATTTATTACTTCTCTGTTAAATATTTGCTAGCTCATAAGAAACAAGCTGCTTTAAGGGAAATATATAATTTTGTGCAAATTGAAGAAGAGAGTCTCCCACAAGCTTGGGGGAGGCTTCTCTAATTACTTAATGCTTTGCCTGATCATCCTCTAAAGAAAAATGAAATACTTGATATCTTTTATAATGGACTAATTGATGCTTCCAGACACCACCTGGATAGTTGTGCTGGTTGTGTTTTCAGGGAAAGAACACCAGATGAAGCTGAAATTCTATTGAATAATATGTTGACTAATGAAAATAATTGGACACTTCCTGATCCAATTCTTGATCCAATTCCTGAACCAACTCCTAAGCCAACTCCGAAGAAGAGGGGTATTCTATTTCTCAGTCCCGAAGATATGCAAGAGGCAAAGAAATATATGAAGGAAAAAGGTATTAAAGCTGAAGATGTTAAGAATTTACCTCCTATTGAAGAAATACATGGTCTTAATTTACCGCCTGTTGAAGAAATACATGGTCTTGATAATCCGACACAGGTAGTAAAGGTAAATTCTCTGTATAGATATGATAAAGCTGAAATCCCATTTACTAAGTTTGCTAGCCCATGCTTGGATGAGTTTGATGACTTTATGGTTAAACAAGAAAACTTCAATGCTTATTTTGGTAGAGAATTAAATGCAATGTTGATATGCTTGAACACTTGGGTGATTATATGGCTAATGTTAAAGGTTAACTTAAACTTATTAGTAAACATGCTTCTATGGTTACCACTCAAGTAGAACAAGTACTTAAAGCTCAGAATGATTTGCTCAATGAATTAAATAGTAAGAAAAATGATAATACTGTTAGTGTTATGACTAGAGGTGGTAAAATGACTCAGGAACCTTTGTATCCCGAGGGCCATCCTAAGAGAATTGAGCAAGATTCTCAAAGAAATATTATTGATGCACCTAGTCCTTCTAAGAGGAAGAAAAAGAAAAATGATAGGACTTTGCATGCTTCTAGTGAACCTGTTGTAGACACACCTGAGAATCCCAATGATATTTCTATTTCTGATGCTGAAACACAATCTGGTAATGAACATGAACCTAGTAATAATGTTAATGATGATGTTCATGTTGATGCTCAACCTAGTAATGACAATGAAGTAGAGATGGAACCTGCTGTTGATCTTGATAACCCACAATCAAAGAATCAACGTTATGATAAGAGAGACTTTGTGCTAGGAAGCACGGTAAAGAAAGAGAATCATGGGTTCAGAAACCCATGCCTTTTCCTCCTAAACCATCCAAGAAAAAGGATGATGAGGATTTTGAGCTCTTTGCTGAAATGATTAGACCTATCTTTTTGCGTATGTGTTTGACTGATATGCTTAAAACGAATCCTTATGCTAAGTACATGAAAGAAATTGTTACAAATAAAAGAAAGATACCAGAAGCTAAAATTTCCACCATGCTTGATAATTATACTTTTAAGGGTGGAATACCTAAGAAACTAGGAGATCCCGGAGTACCAACTATACCATGCTCCATTAAAAGAAACTATGTTAAAACTGCTTTATGTGATCTTGGAGCCGGTGTTAGTGTTATGCATCTCTCTTTATATCGTAGACTTGATTTGAACAAGTTGAAACCTACTGAAATATCTTTGTAAATGGCTGACAAATCAACTGCTATACCTGTCGGTATTTGTGAGGATGTGCCTGTTGTGGTCGCAAATGTTACTATTTTAATGGACTTTGTTATTCTTGATATTCCCGAGGACGATAGTATGTCTATTATTCTTGGAAGACCCTTTTTGAATACTGCAGGGGCTGTTATTGATTGCACCAAAGGCAATGTCACTTTTCACGTTAATGGCAATGAGCATATGGTACACTTTCCGACGAAACAACCTCAAGTCCACAATATCAACTCTATTGGAAAAATTCCATCGATTATTTTTGGAGGTTTTGAATTTCCTTTTCCTACTGTCAAAAAGAAATATGATATTCTTATTGTTAGGGATGTGCATATCCTCGTTGAGGTAACCTAGTGTTATTCGAAAATTCTCCGGTTCCATGTTATTCAGAATGAGTTTGTTAACAAGACCTGATCAACCTTGTTAGTGGATTCCTTTTGATGAGCATGGGATGGATGAATTTAGAAAACACAACTCTCTATACTTTTTTTTACTTTCTGTTATTTATATTAAATAAAGCAAAAATAGTAATTTCTGCCTGTTTTCTGAATTATCCATGCAATAAAAAATACCCCGAAAATAAAAGTTCTCCAAATGCCCTGAAAATTTAATATGTTTTTTTCAAGAATATTTGAGAATATCTGGCACTGAGAACACAACAGGGGGAGCAAGCGCCTGGCCACGAGGGTGGAGGGTGCGCCCTACCCTCCTGGGCGCGCCCCCTGCCTCGTGGGCCCATGGTGCCTCCCCTCCACTTATTCCAGCTACCACACACTCCTTCTTCCTCCCACAAACACCACTAACCTGCTCAAACCCGAGTCCAAGCTCATTTTGCTGCCATTTTCGATCTCCTTGCTCAAAGCACCTCTCACAAAACTGCTTTGGGGGATTGTTCCTTGGTATGTGACTCCTCCAATGGCCCAATTAGTTTTTGTTCTAGTGCTTTATTCATTGCATATTTTTGCTGCTTAGGTGACCCTGTTCTTGAGCTTGCATGTCAAATTTATATGGTCAAAAGTAGTTTTGATGCATGATATTGCCTCTACGCACTTGTAGGAGTAGTTGCTATCTATATTGTTGAGTTTGGTTCACTTTTATTTTCAAGTTACTAAAATTTCAGAAATTTTCAGAAAAAGATGAAGAGATTTTTGAGAGGCTCATCGAGCCGAAGCTCGAAGGATAAGAAAAGTGAGGAGGATAAGAGGCCCAAATATAATCTCACTCGCACCGCGGAAGTTCGGCCATGTGAATGGCCTTGTGATAATTTCTTGAGAGCAGCCGG
The DNA here is from genome assembly GCF_002162155.2 of Triticum dicoccoides. NCBI lineage: Eukaryota > Viridiplantae > Streptophyta > Magnoliopsida > Poales > Poaceae > Triticum > Triticum dicoccoides. The sequence continues at coordinate 47,686,339 of NC_041380.1, read as the reverse complement.
ATTTATGATGATTTCTATGAATTGGCTGAGAATGCAGGTGTCGGTGTCAAAACCGGCGGATCTCGGGTAGGGGGTCCCGAACTGTGCGTCAAGGCCGGATGGTAACATGAGATAAGGGACAAGATGTTTTTTACCCAGGTTCGGGCCCTCTTGATGGAGGTAATACCCTGCTCCTGCTTGATTAATATTGATGATATGGGTAGTACAAGAGTAGATCTACCACGAGATCAAGGAGGCTAAACCCTAGAAGCTAGCCTGTGGTATGATTGTTGTGTATGGAGTTGATTGCCTACGGACAACAACCCTCCGGTTTATATAGACACCGGATAGGGTTAGGGTTACATAAAGTCGGTTACAATGGTAGGAGATCTTGAATATCCGCATCGCCAAGCTTGCCTTCCACGCCAAGGAAAGTCCCATCCGGACACGGGACGAAGTCTTCAATCTTGTATCTTCATAGTCCAGGAGTCCGGCTGAAGGTATAGTCCGGCTACCTGAACACCCCCTAATCCAGGACTCCCTCAGTAGCCCCTGAACCAGGCTTCAATGACGACGAGTCCGGCGCGCAACTTGTCTTCGGCATTGCAAGGCGTGTTCCTCCTCCAAGTCCTTCGTAGAAGATTGTAAACACCAAGAGTAGTGTCCGGCTCTGCAAAATAAGTTTCCACATATTGCCATAGAGAGAATAATATTGACACAAATCAAATCTGCCGACGTATTCCGCAGTGCGTCATCACACTACGGCCAAGTCCTTTACTCGAATCGTTTTTACTTTTCCACCTTAGCATGTTTTGCGAGACGGTTTCCTTGGCATGTCTTGTCAAAGCAGAGATCGTGTGCCCCCTTTTACGGGATTCTCATCAATACGGACGTGGGTAACCCAATCGTGCCCGTTAGCATGTTTTCTCGATTAAAAGCGAGTCCTAAACGGTTACGGGGAGGGCTCCTGGTATTCAACCTCTTATAAAGAGACCAAGGCCTTACTCCTTTTTCCAATCTCAAACGAGTTCGCCTGTCGCCTCGAGTTCCAACACCCTAGGCTCCAGATTCCAGGCGCTTCGGACCTTCGACAATGTCCGGTTCCGACCTTCAAGGCCGATGGATGCCCTCCTCTGTCACGGAGGAGGACGTGCTAAAGTTGAGAGAGGCTAAGTTCTTGACCGCCGAAATTTCGCATAGGTTGCCTGCTCAAAGGCAGGCTATGCCCAGTCCCCAGCCCGGTGAGAGCGTAGTGTTCATGTCTCACTTCCTTCGGGGGTTAGGCTTCCCGATGGATCCCTTCGTGAGGGGGCTGCTGTTTTATTACGGGCTGGAATTTCATGACTTAGCTCCGGAGTCCATCCTCCACATTTCCTCATTCATTGTTGTGTGCGAAGCGTTCCTCCGTGTCACTCCTCACTTCGGATTATGGCTCAATACTTTTGGAGTGGAGCCGAAGATGATCGAGGGACGGCACGCAGAGTGCGGAGGCGCTGTCATAAGTAAGAATGTTGATGCTCCATGGCCCAAGGGCTCCTTTCAAGAGGAGCTCGGCTTGTGGCAACGAGAATGGTTCTATATCACCGCTCCCAGGAGCGCCAAGTGGGCGGCGCCTCCTGCCTTTCGCTCGGGTCCCCCATCACGGCTAGCGTCATGGGTCAACAAAGGCTTAGATTGGGGGTTATCCAAAGACGTGCCCTTGTTGCAGGGCCGCATCAGGGATCTCTTAGAAAGAGACCTCAACCTGGTCAAGGTGACGCAGGTCATGCTGATTCGCCGAACACTGCCCGGCAAACGTCGCTCCCTTTGTTTGTGGGAGTTTAATCCAGATGGACCACGAGCTCTCCATCATTTTATGGGCACAACGCCCGTGGAGATGTATAAACTGTTCTTCGAATCACAAATGATGTGTCCGTATTTGACCGAGGACGCAGACCTAAGCTGCAATCGCCCGGATACCGAAGTAAGTAACCTTGTGCCCGGACCTACTATCCATATAATCGTCATAAAATTGCCCCTAAAAGAGCTGTCCTTTTAAACAGGAGTGGATAGCGAGGGCAAAGCTGATCAGGTGTCCGGCTCCCCTTCCCGAAACCAGGACGGATCCCATGCTTGTCAGGATGTTGAAGATAATGCCTTTGGAAGGAAGTAAGGGGAAGGACAAGGGAACTATGGCCTCCTCGAAGGAGGCTGCTCCGAAGGGAGGAACCGACAATTCCTCTCCCAAGGGGAAGAAGAGGGCCGCCTCTGACGACCCGGAGACCATGGCCCCGAAGCGGGGGAGAAAATCCTCGTCATAGGGTCCGACGCCGGGGAGTTCCTCGGCCAAACTACGCCCTCAAAGGGATCAGCCCTCCAGCGAGCCATAAGTAGAGAGAGGTTTTCCTTTTGAGGGATGAAAGAAATCCTTGATTTATATCTGAGAAGATTAACCGAAATTTTACCTTGTAGCTCGGACCTCAGCCCTTCTCAGCAGAGCTCGTCTTCGGGGGATCTTCTTCCGGAGATGATGGAGAGCGGGACGCCTCCCCCTGCCGTACCGCCTAGCGAGGCGGGCGACCCTGAGGTGTCGTCGCGGAGGGTTTCTCTGAATCCGGAAGGGGCGGAAGATAGCTAAGTGGCCCCCCAAGGCTCTCCGCATGCGGCCTTCGAAAGAGGCCATAGGACAAGTCCGACACCGTCTGGTGCTCGGCCGAAGGAGCTAAAGATTCTGCTGAGGTGAGCTTCTATCTCAGAGGAGCACCGTGCATTGATGGGCACGGTTATTGAAAGGATTTCATCCGCAGAAAGCGGATTGCATGAGGCCGTCAAAACTTTACTGATGGGTTTTGAGGTACGTTAGATAGTGTACACTTTTGTCAGTTGCGCATAAGTAAGATGCGCCTTGTGTAGATAGTAGCCCCTGAGACTCTGCGCGTTGTCAAGAAATGACGGCACGCAGAGGATCATAATCCCAGGTCTAAGATGTCGCCTTTGAATGTAGGTGGCGAGGTGTCCGGAATCTAGCCGAACTGATGATGTAGCCGAACTAAAGCGGCAACTGGACGTAGCAGATGCCGACATCGCGCTTGTCAACAAGCGGCTTGATGAGGCTCAAGGTATGTAATTCTTCGGGCGGCATCAGGTAAGAGGAGCTTCATGCCAGTGTCTTACAATGTGTGTGCTTGACGCAGATGGTACGGCCGCTATGGAGAATCTTAGGGCAGAACTTGCCCGAGCTAAGGAGCAAGCCAGAAAAAGCGATGCAGCTGCCGAGAAGGCCCTTGAAGAGCTGAGAGCCGAACAGGCTGCTCACTACCGAAGCAAAGAAGAGATGGCCCAGAAGTTAAAGAGCGCTGTAGACCGTTGCAAACTTCTTGAGAAAGAAGACCGGGCGAGACAGACGGACTTAGAGAAGGCCGTTGCCGATGCCAAGGACGCTCGCTCTGCGATGAGAGCTGCGAAGGAGGAGCTGCGTCAGGCCGAACAGATTGCGGCTGGAAAGCCCTTTATGCGGCAAAGGAAATTTTGTGATCCGAAGTTTGCTCCATTGGACCGGATGCGGAGTGTGGAGGATACCTATCTGGACTTGGCATCGAGTGCTGCTGATGCGACCGAACACTTTCGAGATCAGAAAGATCGCGAAGTGAAAAGCTTTTCTGGTCGCAGTTTCACAATCCAGAGCGTCCACTGGCAGTGGATGATCGTTTGGCTCAATGGGACGAACTGAATAGGTTGTCTGGACTCGCCATGAAGTACGTCATGGGTCACCTGTGGCCGGGGAGATTGGAGCCGAAGAGTTATTTCAGCTTGGTGCAACAATTCCTTGACGCGGTGCCGCGTATAAATGCAATGAAGAGGTCAGCATGCATAGAGGGCGCTAGGATGGCTCTTGCCCATGTTAAGACATACTGGGCAGAGATGGAGACCACCGTTGTTGCATCCCGAGATTCGGACAAAAGCCGAGTACCCTCCGAGCACTATTTTCAGGAAGTTCTTGAAGGCGCTTGTGTAATAGAGACGCAGTGCCCGAAAGATGCTATGTTATGATAGCATATGTAATTATAAAGTAATATTTTGATAAACTGTAGTGGCCTTTTTTTATACTTGTGCCTCCAAGTATTGGGAACACCTCCTGTGCGGCCGTTTTAAGATATATATATAGAATCTGAAAGATGGCAGTCGTTGGCTTCAGCCCCCATGCACATAGTGCGGGGGTGCTCACAGAAGACGCATTTTCACACTTAACCCAACGTCTTGGTCCTACAAAGGAGGTGATAGCGCAGTGGGCCAGGCAACCGGACTATAATGCTTTAACACTTTCACTTAGCCATAGGCGTTTGGCAATGAGACTCTTTAGGTAGCTCCTTGGTGGCAACTGCGCTCATCCGAATTCGGGGCGCGTATGTGCCTGACCGGGAAGCGGCCCTTCGTTAAAGCGGAGGAATTCGATAGATTTCGATAGGTCATCGAGTGGCTGACCAGTCTCACGCTGCATCATGACAGTCAGTTTTCGGCTTTCTCTACTGAGGTGCTCGCCCGACTGAACCGGGGGCACAATCGCAGTAGTTCTCCTGGTGCTACCTTAGCCGATAGAGCGGAACATAAGGTAGCCAAACTCAGGAGCCGGGCAACCCAACATTTGACCAAAGACATGATTCGGAGCTGATGCATATAATGCCAAAACTCGCGACGCCGAACACTCCCTAAGGTGTTCGGTCTCTATGAGTGCGGGCGAAACAACACTCTTTATTAAAAAAACCGCTAGTGTCCAGGTACGTGCAAAAATTTCTGACGTGGCCACATGCCAAGACGCTAGCCTCCTCCTTGGTTATATTAGAAAAAACCAGGGGATGTGTAGCAACAAGAGACAGTAAAAAAGGTTTATGCAGGGTCTTAATCTAAAAAGAATCCTTTAGGACGGGTCCCTACTGCACGTCTGCGCCTGTGTCTCCGTTGTGCCGTATCCTGGACGGGCGCCGCACGACGTTCATCTGTAAAAGAGAGGAACTAAGTTGAAAATGGGTCGTGCCGAACAAAAGTTTAAAATAAACAAAGTGTAAAGTAAAATATATAAAATTGAGCTTTATTGTCTCTTATTGTATATGCATGGAGCCCCTAGTGCGGGGGTATATGGCCACTAAGCCTGTATCAATGATGATTTTGTACCGAACTCGTCTATCCGCGTTCGTGGTCTTTAATGACCTATTTCGAAGTTTTTTGGCTGGTGAGGCCATTTTACTGTGGGGCTGTCAAAGCGGCCGCACAGTCCCCCGCTTGGGGAGGCGCACTTTAGTGCTTCCCCTTCAAAGAGATGATGCCTCATGGACTGGGCATCTTAAGCGTGAGAGATGCATAATGCGGTATTGCATTAAAGCGGGCGAAAGCTTCTTGTCCCAGTAGTGCTTGATAGCGACTTGAGAACGAGACGATATGGAAGGTCAGCTTTTCGCGGCGGAAGTTATCGGCAGAGCCGAATATAACTTCGAGCCGGATAAAACCCATACAATGGGTGTCCGGACCAGGTGTTACCCCTTGAAAGGAGGTTTTGCTGCGGCGGATTCTTGCTGGGTTTATCCCCATGTGCTGGATTGTATCCTGATATATCAGGTTTAGTCCGCTGCCGCCGTCCATAAGGACATTTGAAAACTGGAGTCCGCCAATTATTGGATCGAGTATCAAGGCAGTCTAGACTACATTCTTGATATTCCTAGAATAATCTAGCTGATCGGTTTTGACAACCAGTGGCAGGACCCTTTGGGGATGGGCCGTGTGGTGCGTACCTTTGTGGGCGCCGCACGTTTTGTTATGTGAAGTGAGTTCACTGTTTTTACTTCTTGTGGGAAGTTCTTTTGTTTCCTGGTGCTCTGCTTTTGGGGTTCGTCCTCGTCTTCGCTTGGTGTGTCGAGCCCCTTGTGTTCGGCATTGAGTCTGCCGGATTGTTTGAAAACCCAACAGTCTCTGTGTGTATGGTTAGCAGGATTCTCGGGAGTACTGTGTATCTGACATATCCTGTCCAAGATTTTATTTAGGTTGGATGGATTGCCCCTATTATCTTGAGGGGGCGATTTTTCCTGATTTTGTCGTGAGCCTTTGAATCCGGCATTGACTGCCGTGCTCTTCGGACTTTTGTCCTTAGTCCGGCGACGGTCCTTGTTGCGTCGCAGTTTTCCGTTTCCATCCCTAGTTTCGGATGTACTTGGGTCGCTGGGGCTGCACCTTGCCAACCAGCTGTCCTCCCTTGTGCAAAAGCGGGTCATGAGGCTTGTTAGTGCGGCCATTGTTCTTGGCTTTTCTTGGCCGAGGTGTTTGGCGAGCCATTCGTCTCGGACATTATGCCTGAAAGCTGCTAAGGCTTCGGCATCCGTACAGTCGACTATCTGATTCTTTTTAGTGAGGAATCTATTCAAGAACTGCCGAGCTGATTCTCCGGGTTGTTGAGTTATGTGACTAAGATCGTCTGCATCCGGAGGGCGGACATAGGTCCCTTGAAAGTTTGCTCGGAAAGCATCCTCGAGCTCTTCCCAGCTTCCAATTGTGTTTTCGGGAAGGCTTTTAAGCCAATGCCGGGCTGGCCCTTTAAGCTTAAGGGGTAGATATTTTATGGCGTGGAGATCATCTCCTCTAGCCATGTGTATGTGGAGGATATAATCCTCGATCCAGACTCCAGGGTCTGTTTTTCCATCGTATGCCTCTATGTTTACGGGTTTGAATCCCTCTGGGAATTCATAGTCCAGGACCTCATTGGTGAAACATAGGGGGTGTGCGGCGCCCCTGTATTTGGGTGTGCCGGATTCTGATGATGGCTTCATAGCGTTGCTTACAAGAGCTTGCTTTCTTGGCCCATAAATGGACCTGACTGGGCCATGATGCGAATCCTTAAGTGTGTCACATGCCGATTTAGGTGCGGCGCCGCTTGCCGCTTTATGGGGTCGTCTATCCGACCGTGTGGCCTTTTCATTTTTTGAATGCGAGGGCTCTAGGGCCTCTTCGTCGAATTCAGGCAGTAGCTTTCTTTTCGGATAACTTTTAGTGCGGCGACTGTCGCCGTACTTATCTGTGGTATTGATTACTTTGCTCCATCTAATCCGGAGTGCATCTTCCGCTTTTTTTTAGCTTCCGCTTCTACGTCTTTAGGCTGCATGCAGTTGCAACGAGCCTTTTGTGGAGATTCTTCTACTCCATAGGTTTATTCGGCGTGAGGTCCTCCGGAATGCCATTTTCGCCAGGGGAGGGATGTTCGGTTTCTCTATCCATGTTGCCCTGTTCGTACGGTTGCTCTAAGGCCTGCTCGTTGTCTACCGGCTCGTCCTGCTCTATGGCTGGGTTTTTGTTGTGGCGGGGCTTGGGTTGGCGTTTACGCCGACGCTTTGATTGCTTTTCGGGGGGTCGATCTCCCGTCCCATCCCCTTTTTCCTCGTTGTCGCTTCCTTTAGGGGTATCCACCATGTACACATCGTGAGATGAGGTGGCTGTCCAATGCCCTATGGGCGTTGGTTCATTGGTATCTCCTGCATCGTCATCCAAGCGGTCGATGTCTCCGGAGTCGAAGTTGAGCACGTCGTCTAAATTGTCGACAGTGGCTACCAAGTGGGTGGTGTGTGGGCTTTGAATTTCTTCATCGTCCGTATCCCATCCTCGCTGACCGTAGTTCGGCCAGGGTTCTCCTGATAAGGAGAGAGACTTGAGAGAGTTCAGGATATTGCCACAAGGCGAATGCTGAAAGATGTCTGCGGTGGTGAACTCCATTATCGGTGCCCCATCGGATTCGATTGGCAGGGGCGCGGGGGGTTCGGACTCCGGGGAGGAGTCCGGATCCTCGGAGTCATGGGTCATGCAGAGTGCGGGGCTAGCGTTTGGCTCGATCGCTTTCGGGATCGCAGCCCCCGAGGTGACGTCCAACCGCTCATCCTCAATTGGCGCAATAGGCTCCGAGTTAGGGGTCGGAACCGATGCATGTGCGGCCTCCAGGACACTGTTTGGGGGCAGAGCTAGATCATGCCCCTCGAGATAGTGTGGCGCACTTGGCCGTGGCTCGAGCCCGTCGAAGATCAAGTCTCCGCGGATGTCAGCCGTGTAGTTTAAGCTTCCAAACCTGACTTGATGGCTAGGGGCGTAGCTTTCGATCTGCTCCAGGTGGCCGAGCGGATTGGCCCGCAGAGTGAAGCCGCCGAAGACGAAGATCTGTCCGGGGAGAAAAGTCTCACCCTGGACCGTATCGTTGTTGATGATCAAAGGAGCCATCGGGCCTAAAGGCGACGACACAGAGGAACTCTCAATGAAAGCACTAATGTCGGTGTCAAAACCGGCGGATCTCGGGTAGGGGGTCCCGAACTGTGCGTCAAGGCCGGATGGTAACAGGAGATAAGGGACAAGATGTTTTTTACCCAGGTTCGGGCCCTCTCGATGGAGGTAATACCCTGCTCCTGCTTGATTAATATTGATGATATGGGTAGTACAAGAGTAGATCTACCACGAGATCAAGGAGGCTAAACCATAGAAGCTAGCCTATGGTATGATTGTTGTGTATGGAGTTGATTGCCTACGGACTACAACCCTCCGGTTTAGATAGACACCGGATAGGGTTAGGGTTACATAAAGTCGGTTATAAGGGTAGGAGATCTTGAATATCCGCATCGCCAAGCTTGCCTTCCACGCCAAGGAAAGTCCCATCCGGACACGGGACGAAGTCTTCAATCTTGTATCTTCATAGTCCAGGAGTCCGGCTGAAGGTATAGTCCGGCTACCCGAACACCCCCTAATCCAGGACTCCCTCAGCAGGCCTCACCGCCTTCGTCCATGACCGACGCGAACATTATGTCTTACTCACCAATATCTTTGTGCAAAACTTTCATTTCCATGCGGAGCTCACCACCTACGGTGGAATTTTATTTATGTGATGAGCATAAGGAGATGTCACTTCATGATTTTTGTCATGTTTGTTTAATCCCTTTCGAGGGCAGCGTAGAGGAACCACATCGTGACGATGTGGATGGGTTTATTCATACCATTACTGTTGGGGAAACGAGGAAGGTTTCCGACGCACGAATTACTAGCATACACTTTCCTGTTCTACGTTACTTTGCTATATTTGCTATTAGATGCTTAATTGGGCGCGGAAACTGTGGAAACCTGAGTGCCCATGATATTGTTATTTTGTGCCATGCCTTCTTTCGTGATGACACATTCAGTATGGGCGCTATTATTGCAAAGCGGTTAAATCTTAACCGTACTAAGGGCCCCGTCCTTGGAGGCATCTACGCCTCGCGCCTCGCTGCACATTTTAACATACCTATTAGGCATTATGAGAAAGAAGAAAAATTGCTGCCTCCTATTTATCTAGATTATAAGAGTATGGTAGCACATGATTTTATTGTTAAGAATAGGGAAAAGGAGCTTAAGTACAAATTAATATGTGGTAAAAATCATCCTGAGACTATTACCCTGCTTGCTCCTTTCTTGTTTGATTTATCTGCAGGAAAGTACCTTCTTCCTTTGGAGGCCATTCACGCCTACTGGAACCCTGCATCAGCTACAGAACCGGAGCCGGATCCACAATTTCATCCTCCACGACAGTCTGATTACCAGTGGGATCCGGAGGTGATTGCCAGCCAGTGGCAATCCGAGGCTTCTTCACAATACGACCCCAACTATTACTTTCGATATCCGCCAGGCCAGCCGTGGCCATAGACCAACTCAGGCCAAAAGCCTAAGCTTGGGGGACTACGTATTTCTCACCGACATTACATTCATGATCACACACTCATTGCTGGTTGTCGGTGCTCATACTTTTTCATTGTATCATCCATGCTAGTTTATTTTCCCTTTTTATGCTTTCTTCTTGTGTGTTTAATAAACCTTAAGAAAAACAAAAAACTTAGTTGTAACTTTGAATTAGTTTACTTTCCATGCTTGTAGTAGTAATTAAAAAGAAAACCCAAAAAGATTTCTCGTTCTTCTTTTGCTTGTTGGGAGCTTTCCCGTGTAAATAGTTTTATTTCTTTTCTTGTTCTTTGGGGTCGAGATGAGAAGACCATAATGAAAATGTTAAAGTGGCTCTTATATGCATTATCGTTGATCTGACAAAGAGCCCATATTACCTTGTCTTCTCTCTTGAATTGAATGCTTGTAGATTCCAGCTTAGTCCAATGCACGTGCACTATTATTATTATCCACACAATTCGGTCGTGCAAGTGAAAGGAAATAATGTTGATTATATGATGAACTTATTGAGATGAGAAAAGCTGGTATGAACTCGACATATCTTGTTTTCATAAATATGATTAGTTCATCATTCCTGATTCAGCCTATTATGAATAAACATGTTTGCAATGACAATTAGAGATTATAGTTGCTTATGCCATGCTTAATTAGCTAGGAGCTTATAATGGTTTACCTTGAGTGCCAACATGCTATTAAAATGGTTGTGATGTGGTATGATAGGGTGGTATCCTCTTTTGAACGATTCGAGTGGCTTGACTTGGCACATGTTCACGCATGTAGTTGAAACAAAATCAACATAGCCTCTATGATATTTATGTTCTTGGTGCATTATATCCTACTCATGCTTGCATTCGGTGTTTATTAATTTTAATGCATGTTCATGACTGTTGTTGCTCTCTAGCTGGTCACTTCCCAGTCTTTTGCTAGCCTTCACCTGTACTAAGCGGGAATACTGCTTGTGCATCCAATTCCATAAACCCCAAAGTTGTTCCATATGAGTCCACCTTACCTACCTATACACGGTATCTACCTGCCGTTCCAAGTAAATTTGTATGTTCCAAACTCTAAACCTTCAAATAAATATCCTGTTTTGTATGCTCGAATAGCTCATGTATCATCTAGGGTTGTCCGTATCTTCCATGTTAGGCGGGTTATTCTCAAGAGGAGTGGACTTCGCTCCTCACTCACGAGAAAATGGCTGGTCACCGGGATGCCCAGTCCCATGCTTTATGCAAATCAAATCAAAATAATTGCAAACAAAACTCCCTCGGGACTCTTGTTAGTTGGAGGCACTCGTTGTTTCGAGCAAGCCATGGATTGATGCTTGTTGGTGGAGGGGGAGTATAAACTTTACCATTCTGTTTGGGAACCACCTATAATGTGTGTAGCATGGAAGATATCGCCATCTCTTGGTTGTTATGTTGACAATGAAAGTATACCGCTCAAAATATTATTCATATCTATTTCAAAACCGAGCTCTGGCACCTCTACAAATCCCTGCTTCCCTCTGCGAAGGGCCTATCTATTTACTTTTATGCTGAGTCATCATCCTCTTATTAAAAAGAACCAGTTGGAGAGCACCGCTGTCATCTGCATCCATTACTGTTAGTTTACATTGAGTATGACTTGACTGGATCTCTTTTACCATGAATTACAATGTCTAGTCAGTCCTTGATCTTTAAAGGTACTCTGCATTTATGTTTTGCGGTCTCAGAAAGGGCTAGCGAGATACCATCTTGTTATATCATATCATGATTATTTTGAGAAAGTGTTGTCATCCGAGATTTATCATTATTGCTCGCTAGTTGATTATGCCATTGATATGAGTAAACATGAGACCTAAATGTTATTGTGAATATGGTTAGTTCATAATCTTTGCTGAAAACTTGAATGCTGGCTTTACATATTTACAGCAACAAGAGCAAACAGAGTTTGTAAAAGTTTTTCTTTAGCACTTTCAGTTTATCAACTGAATTGCTTGAGGACAAGCAAAGGTTTAAGCTTGGGGGAGTTGATACATGTCCGTCGTATCTACTTTTCCAAACACTTTTGCCCTTGTTTTGGACTCTAACTTGCATGATTTGAATGGAACTAACCCGGACTGACGCTGTTTTCAGCAGAATGGCCATAGTGTTATTTTTGTGCAAAAATAAAAGTTCTCGGAACGACCTGAAAATCAACGGAGCATTATTTTGGAATATATGAAGAATATTGGAAGGAGGATCCACGTCAGGGGGGCTCCCACCTGGCCACGAGGGTGGGGGCAGCGGGGGGGGGGGGGGCTCCCCCCTGCCTTGTGGGCCCTCTGACGCTCCATCGACCTCAACCTAGACTCCATATATTCACTTTCGGGGAGAAAAAACCGAGGGAGAAGGATTCATCGTGTTTTACAATACGGAGCCGCCGCCAAGCCCTAAACTCTCTCGGGAGGGCTGATCTGGAGTCCGTTCGGGGCTCCGGAGAGGGGAATCCGACACCATCATCATCATCATCAACCATCCTCCATGACCAATTTCATGATGCTCACCGCCGTGCGTGAGTAATTCCATTGTAGGCTTGCTGGACGGTGATGGGTTGGATGAGATTTACCATGTAATCGACTTAGTTTTGTTAGGGTTTGATCCCTAGTACCCACTATGTTCTGAAATTAATGTTGCTATGACTTTGCTATGCTTAATGCTTGTCGTTAGGGCCCGAGTGCCATGATTTCAGATCTGAACCTATTATGTTTTCATCAATATATGAGAGTTCTTGATCCTATCTTGCAAGTCTATAGTCACCTATTATGTGTTATGATCCGTTAACCCCGAAGTGACAATAATCGGGATACTTACCGATGATGACCGTAGTTTGAGGAGTTCATGTATTCACTATGTGTTAATGCTTTGTTCCGGTACTCTATTAAAAGGAGGCCTTAGTATCCCTTAGTTTCCAATAGGACCCCGCTGCCACGGGAGGGTAGGAGAAAAGATGTCATGCAAGCTCTTTTTTATAAGCACGTATGACTATATTCGGAATACATGCCTACTTTACATTGATGAACTGGAGCTAGTTCTGTGTCACCCTTGGTTATGACTGTTACATGATGAACCGCATCCGGCATAATTCTCCATCACCGATCCATTGCCTACGATCTTTCCATATATTGTTCTTCACTTATTTACTTTTTCGTTGCTATTGTTATCATCACTACAAAATACCCAAAATATTACTTTTGCTACCATTACCTTTTACTATCGTTACCACTACTATCATATTACTTTGCTACTAAACACTTTGCTGTAGATAATAAGTTTCCAGGTGTGGTTGAATTGACAACTCAGCTGCTAATACTTGAGAATATGCTTTGGCTCCCCTTGTGTCGAATCAATAAATTTGGGTTGAATACTCTACCCTCGAAAACTGTTGTGACCCTCTATACTTGTGGGTCATCACCCATCCTCCTCCTCCTTCCAGAACCCACATGCCCCGACCGCCGGCGCGAGCGCGACACCTTCCATCCAAATCACCAACGCCTCCACCAAATAAGCACCGACCTAAGCCATGGTGCACGCAGTATAGCCAACACCTCAAGGAGATTTGGCAGCGGAGAAGCAAATCGCGGCCGCACGCGCGGATGAGGTCGCGATGGCTGCCATTCGTGCCGAACCCCAGATCTTGGAGGAGCACCTCGCTGTCGAGGCCACCGTTGATGCCTCATGCGCCGAAGCGGCTACGTGGTTGGCTGCTTTAAACGACAGTTTGTGGTGTTTTCTCGAGGCCACCGTCGATGCCTTTGATGAAGACTATGAGGTGTTTTCTCAGCGTGCACATGCTTACCTCATCTCGAGAGCCAGTAGGTTGGTGCCCGGAGCGGCTCAAGCAACTCACCACTACAACGAGGGCACCCACGATGTGGAGGCCTTGCCCTCTTCCATGTCCAAGGAGCCAATCGTCGTCGATATCTCCGACAATGAGGAGTAGCTTTCCTTATTAGCTCACTATAAGGACCACTACAAGAAATATGTCAACTTGCGACCATCACTATTGGTGACTAAAAGGTCATTGTTTTTCATCTGCGACCTTTTTGTGACCAAAAACAGATGGTCAAAAGCTGGCGGTCATAAATTGAAATTAACGACCTTCTTTGTGATATGTAAAAGGTTGTTGGTTCCACGACCAAATTTTTGGTCACTAGCAGCCTCCCGAGGCCACGTAGGATCCAACGTGGCAAGCTGACGTGGATAAAAATATCAGCCCGGTCTAGTTGGGTGTCTATATGGGCCGAGCCCATTAATTCAGCCGTTTTAATATATATTTTTTCTGTTAACTTTCGCTAGCTACATGGGCCTGGCCCAGTAATTCGGCCCATATAATATTTTTTAGGCAAGACCTTTTAATATATGTATTTTATGTTAATTTCGGTTAGCTACATGGGCCTGCCCCTACAATTTGGCCTTTTTATTTTCTAGCGCACAACATTTTGCGGTCCATTTCTTTTTTATTTCCAGTTTTTTTGTTAGCTCCAGTTTTTAGATGGGTCCTGATACGTCTCCGTTGTATCTACTTTTCCAAACACTTTTGCCCTTGTTTTGGGCTCTAACTTGCATGATTTGAATGGAACTAACCCGGACTGATGCTGTTTTCAGCAGAATTACCATGGTGTTATTTATGTGCAGAAACAAACGTTCCCGGAATGACTTGAAACTTCATGGAGCAACTTTTTGGAAACTATTAAAAATACCTGCAAAAGATGAAGGCCAGGGGGCCCACCACCTGTCCACAAGGGTGGGGGGCGCGCCTGCCCCCCTAGGGCGCGCCCCTACCTCGTGGGCCCCCTGAAGCTCCTCCGACTACAACTCCAACTCTATATACTGTGTTTCAGGGAGAAAAAATCAGAGAGAAGAATTCATCGCGTTTTACGATACGGAGCCGCCGCCAAGCCCTAAAACCTCTCGGGAGGGCTGATCTGGAGTCTGTTCGGGGCTCCGGAGAGGGAAGTCCGTCGCCATCATCATCATCAACCATCCTCCATCACCAATTTCATGATGCTCACCACTGTGCGTGAGTAATTCCGTCTTAGGCTTGCTGGACGATGATGGGTTGGATGGGATCTATCATGTAATCGAGTTAGTTTTGTTAGGGTTTGATCCCTAGTATCCACTATGTTCTGAGATTGATGTTGATATGACTTTGCTATGCTTAATGCTTGTCACTAGGGTCCGAGTGCCATGATTTCAGATCTGAACCTATTATGTTTTCATCAATATATGAGTGTTCTAGATCCTATCTTGCAAGTCTATAGTCACCTATTATGTGTTATGATCCGTTAACCCCGAAGTGACAATAATCAGGATACTTACCGGTGATGACCGTAGTTTGAGGAGTTCATGTATTCACTATGTGTTAATGCTTTGTTCCGGTACTCTATTAAAAGGAGGTCTTAATATCCCTTAGTTTCCGTAAGGACCCCGCTGCCACGGGAGGGTAGGACAAAAGATGTCATGCAAGTTCTTTTCCATAAGCACGTATGACTATATTCGGGATACATGCCTACATTACATTGATGAACTGGAGCTAGTTCCGTGTCACCCTAGGTTATGACTGTTACATGATGAACTGCATCCGGCATAATTCTCCATCACTGATCCATTGCCTACAGCTTTCCATATATTGTTCTTCGCTTATTTACTTTCCCGTTGCTATTGCTATCATCACTACAAAATACCAAAAACATTACTTTTACTAATGTTACCTTTTGCTACCATTACCACTACTATCATATTACTTTGCTACTAAATACTTTGCTGCAGATACTAAGTTTCTAGGTGTGGTTAAATTGACAACTCAGTTGCTAATACTTGAGAATATTATTTGGCTCCCCTTGTGTCGAATCAATAAATTTGTGTTGAATACTTTACCCTCGAAAACTGTTGCGATCCCCTATACTTGTGGGTTATCAAGACTATTTTCTGGCGTCGTTGCCGAGGAGCATAGCTCTATTCTTTGAGTCACTTGGGATTTATATCTGCTTATCATTATGAAGAACTTGAAAGATCCAGGAACCAAGATTTATCCGTCAACTATGAGGGGAGGTAAGGAACTGCCATCTAGCTCTGCACTTGATTCACCTTCTGTTTTGAGTTAGCTTGCGACACCTAAACCTGCTTCTGCTATTCGTTCTGATATGTCGCATGTTATTGATGATGCCAGTTCTGCTATATATGATACTTATGATGAAACTACTTCTATGCTTGATACTACTGTGCCACTTGGTGAATTTCTTGATGAACAACTTGCTAGGGCTAGAGAGATTGAAAATATTGAATCTGATAATACTAATGAAATTGATGATGAAGACTTGCCTGTTATTCCTAAGGGTTATGTTTTTGATAAAGAAGCTTCTTAGCTACTTTAGCTTGCAAAGATAGATACGAACTTAAGAGATTATTAGCTAAATGGAACAAGCAATCTCTAAATGCTAGAATGAAACCTGACCCTGCTTTTGCTACTTCACCTATCTGTGTTACCGATAAGGATTATGAATTCTCTGTTGATCCTGATATAATTACTTTGGTTGAATTTGATCCTTTTCATGGCTATGAATCTGAAACTGTTGTGGAACATCTTACTAAATTAAATGATATAGCCACCCTGTTCACTACTGATGAGAGAACCCGCTACTTTTATATCCTTAAAATATTTCCGTTCTCATTAAAGGGTGATGCTAAGATATGGTCTAATTCTCTTGATCCTGGTTGTGTGCGTAGTCCCCAGGATATGATTTATTACTTCTCTGCTAAATATTTCCCTGCTCATAAGAAATAAGCTGCTTTAAGGGATATATATATAATTTTGTGCAAATTGAAGAAGAGAGTCTCCCACAAGCTTGGGGGAGGCTTCTTCAATTACTTAATGCTTTGCCTGATCATCCTCTTAAGAAAAATGAAATACTTGATATCTTTTATAATGGACTAACCGATGCCTCCAGAGATTACCTGGATAGTTGTGCTGGTTTTGTTTTCAGGGAAAGAACACCAGATGAAGCTGAAATTCTATTGAATAATATGTTGACAAATGAAAATAATTGGACACCTCCGGAGCCAATTCCTGAGCCTATTCCTAAACCAACTCCGAAGAAGAGGAGTATCCTATTTCTCAGTCCTGAAGATATGCAAGAGGCAAAGAAATCTATGAAAGAAAAAGGTATTAAAGCTGAAGATGTTAAGAATTTACCTCCTATTTGAAGAAATATATGGTCTTAATTTACCGCCTATTGAAGAAACATATGATCTTAATCCTTTACCTATTGAAGAAACTCATTGTCTTGATAACCCGACACAGGTAGTAAAGGTAAATTCTCTCTATAGATATGATAAAGCTGAAATCCCATTTACTAAATTTGCTAGCCCATACTTAGATGACTTTGATAAATTTATGGCTAAGAAAGAAGATTTTAATGCTTATTTTGGTAGACAAATACAATTCAAATATTCTTGAACACTTGGGTGATTATATGGCTAATGTTAAAGGTGAACTTAAACTTATTAGTAAACATGCTTCTATGGTTACCACTCAAGTAGAACAAGTACTTAAAGCTCAAAATGATTTGCTCAATGAATTTAATAGTAAGAATAATGATAATGCTGTTAGAGTTATGACTAGACACTACTAGGGAAAACCTTATACACAGAGGTATAGCAGTAGCGTTGGTCAAAACTCGGCGCTAGCGCTACTTAGTAGTAGCGCTTGTTACAAAACCACGCTACAACCATTGTTTTAGCAGTAGCGCGTCTCCACAGAAAAGCGCTACTACTAAAATTCCCTCACTAATGCCGGTAGGCTAGGAATAGTAGTAGCGGTTCACCCAGAAGCACGCTACTGCTAAAAACTTTGTAGCAGCGTGTTTATGCTGTAGAGCGCTACTGCTGTGAAAAAGAAAATAAATAGAAAAATAAGTAGAAAAGTAAATGAAAATGAAATAAATAAAAAAAGGAGAAATGAAAAAAAAGAAAATGTAAAGCAAACAAAAGAAAAAGAAAAATAAAACAGAAAGGAATAGCTGTAGCGCGTTTCTCTGGAACACGCTATAGCTATCTTAGCTATAGCGCGTTTCGGCAAAACGCGCTACTGCTAGTTTGACTCAAATCCCGGTAGCCCGGGCTCAAAATTTCGCTAAGTCCTTTCCCCCTCTCTACTCCCGGCCCCCTGTCCCCCAACTTCTCCATCGCCGCCATCACCCTGCCGCCTTCGACCACACCGCCACTGCCCGAGGCCGCCTTCGACCACACCGCCGCCGCCCGCCGCCTTTGACCACACCGCCACCGCCCGAGGCCACCCTCGACCTCACAGCCGCCGCCCGAGGCCATCGTCGACCTCATCGTCGCCTCCCTCGAGCTCACCGCCGCCGCCCTCGACCTCACCGCTGCCGCCCTAGCCTGCCCTTGCCGCTGACCATAAGGCTCTGCCTCTCCTGTCCCCTACCCTCCTCTCTCTCTATCTCTCTGCTAGGGCAATTCATATATATGTTGATACTGTGTTCTTATGAACCCTACATTTTTTAGGCCAGTAGGCATTTTATAGCATTTAGGAAAAATGATTAGCAATTTTTTTAGGAAATTAGCTAGGGCAATTTTTATTAAAATGCCTAAACAGTAATTCCATTTAGTTTTAAACTAATAGAGGGTATATAAATAATAGTAGCATTTAGATTTAAATTGACAAAGGCTATAAACAAAAAACACTTAGCTATAAAAATATTTGGACTACGGACCTGAATTTGTTCCAAATTTCATTTAAATGAAATTTGAATTATTTGGACTATGGACCTAAATATTTTTGAAGAAATTGGGTGTAGGTACTAAGGTCTTGCTATGGAAATTTTGGTGAGGTCAGAAGGGTTAGAGAAAATGGAGTTCCTAGACTTTTAGCTTTAGACAAAAAACAAAAGTATTTAGCTATAAATAAAAAACAGTAGCTATGGCATTTAGCTATAAACAAAAAACAGAATTGTTTTTCTTTTCAAAAACTTGGTCAAACTAATTGTTGCTATGTAAACAAAAAACAAGACTGTTTTTATATGATATATGTCATTGATGTTCATTTGCATATTCCATTATTGTTGATTATATCTTTTCATTGAAGTGGCCATGTTATATGCAAATTCCTCAATAGTGTTTGCTCATGTTATATCTTTTCATTGAAGTTGTTCGATTGTGCCCAAGTGGCTTTGTTGTTTCCAGGGAATGATGCTGAGTGGCCTATGTTTTGCCGGAATGTTGATTCATTTCTGTTCCGGCAAATTTTAGGTTCTCGATTTGTCCACTTTTTAGCAAAGGTCATGCCGAAATTTTCCGTGAATTTCGGCATGACTTGTGCTACAAACTAGGACATATCGAGTGCCCGGGATTTGCCGCACCAGGAAGGAGTCAACATTCCTGCAAAACAATAGGCCTTTTTATGTCATTATTCATTTTATTAGGTCTAGAATTAATTGACTAGATTTAATCATAGGAAACATGGCTAGCAACGATGAAGGATAGGGTTCTGGTGATTGCGACAACGTCTACCGGGCGGCAGACGAATTTTTTAGCCTTGCCAACGATCAACCGATGTTGTTGCTGGGCCCACCGGCGGCATCGGGGACTGAGACCGACACGTAGACCGGTGCTGAGACTGAGACTGGCGCTGAGACTCAGACCGGCATCGAGACCGGCGCTGATACTGAGACCGGCGCTGCCTTGGGGAGCGGAGCCGGTGTAGAACCGAAAGCAAAGATGCAACGGCTTCCTAACAAACTCAGTACTACTAGACTGGTGGTCACGAAGGTGGACGACGACAATTTTGAGCCAAAGGCGCCCGAGGAAGCGCGTCGATGCTACGGCAATCAAATAGGCTGCATCGTACGGACAACCGCCACCATCAACGATGAGAAACTACAGAAGATAGAATAAGTGCAGGTGCATAGATCATAGATGGCGAAGAAGTGCTACGCTAGGAGTATATATACGACAAGTGGCCGGAGTGTCAGGCCCAGGTGTACTGGTTTCCGGTTTCCGAGCGATAGGCAGTAGTTAGTTTAGGTTCACGCTAATGCGAGAGAGGGATACGAACTCATGTACTCAAAGTGATAGCTCTTCTCTCGTATATCATTGTTTAGATGGATGACGATGTATTTGCAAGTAATTGAGACTTGTATCGCTATTTTCGAGATGATGACGAGATACCACTTTGTGTTGGATGATGATTATGATGATGACATGATTTGATGAGACTAATTGTATGTATATGCTATGATTACATTTGTATGTGTATGATATGCTAAAGATTATTGTATAAAGCCTATTCAAATACAAAACAAATATGCAGGGAAAAAACTAATAAAACTAGTAGCAGCGAGGGGGGAAAATTTAGCAGTAGCGCCGCCTTACCAGTAGCGCTTCCCAGTAAACAGCGCTGCAGATAATATCAGCAGCGCCCTTTTCTAAAGAGCGCTACAGCTATTCATGTATAGCAGTAGAGTGGGACAACAGGCGCTACTGCTATACGTTAGCTGTAGCGCCTTATTAGTAGCGCCGGTCCCCACGCTACTGAGAGGCCCAAAACCCGCGCTGCTGCTAGGCTTTTCCCTAGTAGTGAGAGGTGGTAGAATGACTCAGGAACCTTTGTATCCTGAAGGCCATCCTAAGAGAATTGAGCAAGATTCTCAGAGAAATAATATAGATGCACCTAGTCCTTCTAAACGGAAGAAAAAGAGAAATGGTAGGACTTTGCATGCTTCTGGTGATCCTATTGTTGAAACACCTGAGAACCCAAATGATATTTCTATTTCTGATGCTGAAACTCAATCTGGTAATGAACCTCAAACTAGTGATAATGCTAATAATAATGTGCATGATGATGCTCGACCTAGTAATGATGATGATATAGAAATTGAACCTGTTGTTGATCTTGATAACCCACAATCAAAGAATCAACGTTATGATAAGAAAGACTTTGTTGTTAGGAAACATGGTAAAGAAAGAGAACCATGGGTTCAGAAACCCATGCCTTTTCCTCCCAAACCATCCAAGAAAAAGGATGATGAGGATTTTGAGCGCTTTGCTGAAATGATTAGACCTATCTTTTTGCGTATGCGATTAACTGATATGCTCAAAATGAATCCTTATGCTAAGTATATGAAAGATATTGTTACAAATAAAAGAAAGATACCGGAAGCTGAAATTTCCACCATGCTTGCTAATTATACTTTTAAGGGTGGAATACCTAAGAAACTTGGAGATCCAGGAGTACCCACTATACCATGCTCCATTAAAAGAAACTATTGTTAAAACTGCTTTATGTGATCTTGGAGCCGGTGTTAGTGTTATGCCTCTCTCTTTATATCGTAGACTTGATTTGAATAAGTTGACACCTACTAAAATATCTTTGCAAATGGCTGATAAATCAACTGCTATACCTGTCGGTATTTATGAGGATGTGCCTGTTGTAGTTGCAAACGTTACTATTTTAACGGACTTTGTTATTCTTGATATTCCTGAGGATGATAGTATGTCTATTATTCTTGGAAGAGCATACGGTACACTTTCCGAGGAAACAACCTCAAGTTCATAGTATCAACTAAAATTCCATCGATTATATTCAGAGGTGTTGAATTCCCTCTTCCTATTGTCAAGAAGAAATATGATATTCTTATTATTGGGGATGTGCATATCCCCGTTGAGGTAACAAAGTGTTATTCGAAATTTCTCCGGTTCCATGTTATTTGGAATGAGTTTGTTAACAAGACTTGATCAACCTTGTTAGTGGATTCCTTTTGATGATCATGAGATGGATGAAACTAGAAGGCACAACCTTCTGTACCCTCTTTTTACTTTCTGTTATTTATATTAAATAAAATAAAAATAGTATTTTTCTGTCTGTTATCTGATTATCTGTGCAATATAAAAATACCCCGAAAATAAAATTTCTCCAAATGCCCTGATATTTAAATATGATTTTTTCTAGAATATTTGAGAATATTTGGCACCGAGAACACAGCAGGGGGTCATCCACCTGGCCACGAGGGTGGAGGGCGCGCCCCCTGCCTCATGGGCCCACGGTGGCCCTCCTCCACTTATCCTTGCACCCACACACTTCTTCTTCCTCCCACAAACACGAATATCCAGTTCATACCCGAGTCCAAGCTTGTTTTGCTGCCATTTTCGATCTCCTTGCTCATAGCACCTCTCACAAAACTGTTTGGGGAGATTGTTCCTTGGTATGTGACTCCTCCATTGGTCCAATTAGTTTTTGTTCTAGTGCTTTATTCATTGCAAATTGTTTCTGCCTAGGTGACCATGTTCTTGAGCTTGCATGTCAAATTTATATAGTTCCAAGTAGTTTTGATGCATGATATAGGCTGTAGGCACTTGTAGGAGTAGTTGCTATCAATATTATTGAGCCTGGTTTACTTTTATTTTGAAGTTACTAAAAATTTCAGAATTTTTTTTAGAAAATGATGAAGAGACTTTTGAGGGGCTCATTGAGCCGAAGCTCGAAGGAAAAGGCACAGAAGCCTAATTATAATCTGCCTCGCACCGCGGAGGTTCGGTCGTGTGAATGGCATTCCGATGATTTCTTGAGAGCAGCCGGGATTTATGAAGATTTTTATGAATTGGCTAAGAATGCAGGCCTCACCACTTTCCTCCACAACCAATGTGATCAGTATCTCTTACTCAGAAATATCTTTGTGCAAAACTTTCATTTCCATTCTTGGAGCTCACCACCTACGGTGGAGTTTCATTTATATGATGAGCATAAGGAGATGTCACTTTATGATTTTTGTCGGGTTTGTTTAGTCCCTTTCGAGGGCAAGACAGAGGAACCACATCGCGAGGATGTGGATGGGTTGATTGATACTATCACTCTAGGAGAAACAAGGAAGGTTTCCGATGCATGAATCACTAGCATACATTTTCCTGTTTTACGCTATTTTGCATTATTTGCTAGTCGTTGTGTAATTGGTCACAGAAACTGTGGAAACCTTAGTGTCCCTGATATTATTATTTTGCTTCATGGGTTATACGGTGATAACTCTGTTAGTATGGGCGGTATTATTGCTAAACGGTTAAGTCTGAACCGTACCAAGGGCCTCATCTTTGGAGGCATCTATGCTTCACGCCTAGCTGCACATTTTAACATACCTATTAGGCATTATGATAAGGAAGAAAAGGTGCTGCCTCGTGTTTATTTAGATTATAAAGGTATGGTGGCACATGATTTTATTGTTAAGAATAGGGAAGGAGAGCTTACATACAAATTGTTCTTTGATAAACATCATGCTGAGACTATTACCTTGCCTGCTCCTACTTTGTTTGATTTATCTACAGGCCAGTACCTTGTTCCGTTAGAGGCTATTCATGCCTACTGGAACCCTGCACCAGCCATGGAGCCAGAGCCGGAACCACAAGTTGATCCTTCACGACAGTCTAATTACTAGTGGCATCCGGAGATGATTGCCAGCCAGTGGCAATCAGAGTCTTCTTCTTCATCATAGTATGACCCCAACTATTATTATGGATATCCGCCAGGCCAGCCGTGGCCATAGACCAACTTAGGCCAAAAGCCTAAGCTTGGGGGAGTACGTATTTCTCACCGACATTATATTCATGTTCACACACTCATTGCTGGATGTTGGTGCTCATACTTTTTCATTGTATCATCCATGCTAGTTTAATTTCCTTTTTATGCTTTCTTCTTGTGTGTTTGATAAACCTTAAGAAAAAATATTAGTTGTAGCTTTTAATTAGTTTACTTTCCATGCTTGTAGTAGTAATTATAAAGAAAACCCAAAAAGATTTCCTGTTCTTCTTTTACTTGTTGGGAGCTCTCCCGTGTAAATAGTTTTATTTCTTTTCTTTTCTTTGGGGGTCGATAGGAGAAGACCATGATTAAATTGTTGAAGTGGCTCTGGTATGCATACTTGTTGATCTGACAAAAGAGCCCATATTGCCTTGTCTTCTCCTGTTTATGGAATGTGTGCAGATTCCAGCTTAGTCCAATGCACGTGCACTATTATTATTATTCACATCGTTTGGTCGTGCAAGTGAAAGGCAATTATGATGATATATGATGGACTGACTGAGATAAGAAAGGCTGGTATGAACTCGACCTCTTCTGTTTTTGTAAATATGATTATTTCATCATTCTTGATTCAGCCTATTATGAATAAACATGTTTGCAATGACAACTAGAGATCATAGTTTCTTGTTCCATGCTTGATTAGCTATGAGTTATAATGGTTTACCTTGTGTGCCAACATGCTATTAAAATGGTTATGATGTAGTATGATAGGGTGGTATCCTCCTCAGAATGATTTAAGTGACTTGACTTGGCGCATGTTCACGCATGTAGTTTAAACAAAATCAACATAGCCTTCACGATATTTATGTTCATGGTGGATTATATCCTACTCATGCTTGCATACGGTGTTGATTAATTTTAATGCATGTTCATGACTGTTGTCGCTCTCTAGCTGGTCGCTTCCCAGTCTTTTGCTAACCTTCACCTATACTAAGCGGGAATACTGCTTGTGCATCCAATCCCTTAAACCCCAAAGTTATTCCATATGAGTCCATTATACCTACCTATATACGGTATCTACCTGCCATTCCAAGTAAATTTGTATGTGCCAAACTCTAAACCTTCAAATAAATATCCTGTTTTGTATGCTTGAATAGCTCATGTATCAACTAGGGATGTCTGTATCTTCCATGTTAGGCGGGTTATTCTCAAGAGGAGTGGACTCCGCTCCTCACTCACGAGAAAGTGGCTGGTCACCGGGATGCCTAGTCCCATGCTTTATGCAAACTAAATCAAAATAATTGCAAACAAAACTCCCCCTGGGACTCTTGTTAGTTGGAGGCACTCATTGTTTCGAGCAAGCCATGGATTGATGCTTGTTGGTGGAAGGGGGAGTATAAACTTTACCATTCTGTTTGGGAACCGCCTATATTGTGTGTAGCATGGAAGATATCGCCATCTCTTGGTTGTTATGTTGACAATGAAAGTATAGATCTCAAAATATTATTCATCTCTATTTCAAAACCGAGCTCTGGCACCTCTACAAATCCCTGCTTCCCTCTGCGAAGGGCCTATCTATTTACTTTTATGCTGAGTCATCATCCTCTTATTAAAAAGCACCAGTTGGAGAGCACCGCTGTCATTTGCATTCATTATTGTGAGTTTACATTGAGTATGACTTGACTGGATCTCTTTTACCATGAATTACAATGTCTAGTCAGTCCTTGGTCTTTAAAGGTGCTCTGCATTTATGTTTTGCGGTCTCAGAAAGGCCTAGCGAGATACCATCTTGTTATATCATATTATGATTGCTTTGAGAAAGTGTTGTCATCCGAGATTTATTATTATTGGTCGCTAGTTGATTATGCTATTGATATGAGTAAACTTGAGACCTAAGCATTATTGCGAATGTGGTTAGATATAATCTTTGCTGAAAACTTGAATGCTGGCTTTACATATTTACAACAACTAGAGCAAACCGAGTTTGTAAAAGTTTTTCTTTATCACTTTCAGTTTATCAACTGAATTGCTTGAGGACAAGCAAAGGTTTAATCTTGGGGCAGTTGATACGTCTCCGTCGTATCTACTTTTCCAAACACTTTTGCCCTTGTTTTGGACTCTAACTTGCATGATTTGAATGGAACTAACCCAGACTAACGCTGTTTTCACCAGAATTACCATGGTGTTATTTATGTGTAGAAACAAACGTTCTCGGAATGACCTGAATCTTCATGGAGCAACTTTTTGGAAAATATAAAAAATACCTGCAAAAGATGAAGGCCAGGGGGCCCACTACCTGTCCACGAGGGTGGGGGCGCGCCTGCCCCCCTAGGGAGTGCCGCCCTACCTAGTGGGCCCCCTGAAGCTCCTCCGACTCCAACTCCAACTCTATATATTGTGTTTCGGGGAGAAAAAATCAAAGAGAAGAATTCATCGCGTTTTACGATACGGAGCCGCCGCCAAGCCCTAAAACCTCTCGGGAGGGCTGATCTGGAGTCCGTTTGGGGTTCCGAAGAGGGGAATCCGTCGCCATCGTCATCATCAACCATCCTCTATCACCAATTTCATGATGCTCACCGCCGTGCGTGAGTAATTCCATCGTAGGCTTGCTGGACGGTGATGGGTTGGATGGGATCTATCATGTAATCGAGTTAGTTTTGTTAGGGTTTGATCCCTAGTATCCACTATGTTCTGAGATTGATGTTGCTATGACTTTGCTATGCTTAATGCTTGTCACTAGGGCCCGAGTGCCATGATTTCAGATCTGAACCTATTATGTTTTCATCAGTATATGAGTGTTCTAGATCCTATCTTGCAAGTCTATAGTCACCTATTATGTGTTATGATCCGTTAACCCCGAAGTGACAATAATCGGGATACTTATCGGTGATGACCGTAGTTTGAGGAGTTCATGTATTCACCATGTGTTAATGCTTTGTTCCGGTACTCTATTAAAAGGAGGCCTTAATATCCCTTAGTTTCCGTAAGGACCCCACTGCCACGGGAGGGTAGGACAAAAGATGTCATGCAAGTTCTTTTCCATAAGCACGTATGACTATATTCGGAATACATGCCTACATTACATTGATGAACTGGAGCTAGTTCTGTGTCACCCTAGGTTCTGACTGTTACATGATGAACCACATCCGGCATAATTCTCCATCACTGATCCATTGCCTACGAGCTTTCCATATATTGTTCTTTGCTTGTTTACTTTCCCGTTGCTATTACTATCATCACTACAAAATACCAAAAACATTACTTTTACTACTGTTACCTTTTGCTACCGTTACCACTACTATCATATTACTTTGCTACTAAATACTTTGCTGCAGATACTAACTTTCCAGGTGTGGTTGAATTGACAACTCAGCTGCTAATACTTGAGAATATTCTTTGGCTCCCCTTGTGTCGAATCAATAAATTTGGTTTGAATACTTTACCCTCGAAAACTGTTGCGATCCCCTATGCTTGTGGGTTATCAGGTCCCAATTGTGAGGTTTTTGACATCTTATTAATAAGCAATATATCTATCTATCTATCTATCTATCTATCTATCTATCTATATCAAACAGACAGAAGACATAAAGCATATGAAAATCTTCAAATAACAGCTAAAATAAGTTTATTACAATATGCTATACAGAACAGAACATGTGAAACTCCATACACTCATCCACATGACAACAACCAGTTTCCATACACTCATTCACATCACATCAACCAGTTTAACCATCGAATCTTGCATACCCAGGAACTTCAAACTTCACCCAGATCCACACAATTATAAATATCGGGATCTACAAATAAACCCCTCTGCCAGTATAAAAGCTAGCTACTCTTGGATACCACAGAACATGCTCTTCAACATAGGAAGAAGTCATCAACGGAGTTCTACCAACAACACAAGCTCCATTCAGCTACAAGAACAGAATGGAATATCATGTACTTGGATTGTTCAAGCAGATTACAACCAACATATATATGTAGAAGTACATCAGGAAATATGATGGAGCAAATTGGACAACAGATACACTTATACAGCCCAACAAATGGGTGATGACGACAAGCAAAAAAGGTTTGGACATAAATAGTGTCAGATCAAGCAGAAGATAATAAGGCAGTAAACATGTTGTCACATCCTCTTTGACCCTCTTCAGATCAATTAATCTACATAGCTTAAATTTTATTTGTGCTTTACAGCAAAGAGAAAAACTAAGGAGAGCAAAGCATAGTTGATGATGGATGGTGAATTACCTCGATGGCGTACTTGATGGTAATGTCGGTCCTTCTGGAGCTAGTAGTGTTCGTCCACAGACATAAGCATAGAAAAGAAAACATGATTTCAGCGAAACTAAAACTGTCAATGAAAGTTGAATAACAATGCAGCAGATTAGCTCTTAGCATGGAGGAACATCACCAAATTAAACAAGATGGTTGTTCAAGTTTCTATATGAGTATTCATGATTTCAGTTTATCATCATCGTTTAAATAGCTTGGCAAACATTGACAGCACAGAAACAAAAAATGTAAGTCAATAGCTTTGTGAGCATGTAGTAGATTGTTCACATCCTAATGAAATACATGGCAAAGAAGCTTGAACTATACTAGCAACAGAAATCAGTCAACAGTATCTGAGAGTGATCCATGGTTGTTTCAACAAACAAATAGTTTATTGACATCTTAACATGGACCAAAGAACCGTTGTTACTTCACAATGCAGATAAATAGATCAAATCTAGCAAGCAAGGACCTGACCTGTCCTCTCGGAAGAAAGGAAGAGGGTTTCAGTTTTCTTGTCACAAATTTGATGGCTAATGTGGTGGTGTAGTAAGCAAATAGGATTATACCTAGGGTAGAGCATGATGAGAGGGAGAGAGATACCTTCCATGGTGTCAGCCAGCACTTGGGTCGGAGCAGCAAGAAGTAGACGGACCGATGCTCTTCTTTGTGGTGCACTTCTGCATGACACGAATAGTATTTTCTTGTTGTTGACGTCTTGATCAATCTGCTACCAGCATGCATGGTATACAAACGACGCACATGTAGAGATCTCCATCAATTTCCATTCCTTGTTGACACCCGACCACCATCCTGCACAATTTAATTAGCATGCATGTCAATAATGACAAATAATCAAGACTATTATGCAACATGACAAAAATTAGTTAAGAAATATGCATCTTTAATAGGCAAGATCTAATATTACTAGTCAAAGCATGCATACTAACATCACAAACATGCATCATATAGTAATTCAACATTGTATCTTGCAAGTCAACAGTTATCACGGAGGATAAGATAGCATAAGATGAATGATGGCACTCAAATTCTAATCTCACATAGATAAAATTCACGCCATAGTAACAGTACATCACACTTGGATATATCTAAGAAATGCAGTTGGTTCTCATAAGCAAGTGTTCTCAGGTTTGCCTTAACATGACAGCTTAAGGTAACATAATAAAATGGATAGAACAATAATAGAAACAACTCAGATTACACACATAGCTCTATCCATAGTGCCAACTATAGATAAAATCATGCACACTCGAATATAAACTGAACAACAGCAACCAGAGCAAGACATTATCGTTGTCCTCTACAAATAGAAGTGTAACATTACTTTCCAGCATGCATTAAAGGGAAGAGCTAATACAGGGCAGGTATATGGGTATCAAAACAAACAAGAAAGGAACCACATTATTTGATATCAGATTGTCAACCATCGAATTACAAAAGAAACAACATGAAATTGCTGTTATGGCCAAGCAGAAGAAATCTCCTACTAATAAACAGTGATATATCAGGAGAATTATTAAAGCATAGAACTATCCACAATGGCAATATGAATACATGCATGTGCAATGGCTAGGAGGATCCGAATACTGGCTTGGTTTCTGTGAAGAGAAATAATAGCGCTCAGCATGTTCATTGCCAATCATCAGGAAATGATCATCATATCCTCCAAATCGAATGGCACATTGAAAACAAATAGAATGTTGGAGAATTTGAGAATGTGTAGTAAATCTAGCACAGAGAAACCTACATCTATTTGCAGAATTTGAGAATTATTATGACTCATACTCGATGGCCATATGAATAGATCCACTAGTAATCAGTTTTCACCGCATAATGGGCATATCAAAACATTAAAAAAGACATCCATGGTGCCAAAGAAAGATAACAAACTACAAAACAGTAGCAAGCAATAAAGAACAAAAATCTATGCTACTAGGCAGATCAGAGTCCTGGCTTGGTTTCTCCCAAGAGAAATTATAGCGCTCAACATGTTCATTGTTGATCATCCGGGGAAAGGATCATGATGTCCACCAAAGTAGTACGTGTCCATCAAGAAATTTGTAGATCATAGCTTAGGATGAGCTAGTTAATTGTTTATCATCTAGGTAAAGGATCATCCTTATCTAGTTCAAACCAAGATATGTACAACATATAAAATGTAAAGAAAAATAAAGATAAAATATATCAACACAATGGCACATCTTAAAAGCATGAGATATTTTTGGAGGTACTAATGAAATTTCAAGCACCTAATTGGAGTACAACACAAAATAGAACGGAATGCTAAGTACTAACACCACATGACAGAAATGGTACTAAGGCACTCCTTTCTACTTAAAACCAAATCAAGGTATAGAGCATAGCCAGGCCACCAGTTCAGCAGTAGTGCAGTACGGTCTTGCTGCAGTTGTCAAGTGCCATGGGTAAATGTCAAGAAGAATGTTATGGTAGCCATTACATCTGACAAGGGTCTCTGTGATGGTATCAATTCTACATCTGTTAAAGTCAGGAAAGCACTCCGGCAGATGACTTCTGGTAATTTGGTTCATGGTTTTCTTCTGTTATTTATATGGCTTGTACTCAGAACTATGGCTTATAACTGTAGTAATCAGGCCAGAGAAAGAAAGCAAGTATGTCATCTTAGGATAAAAGGGGAGAGTTCAACTCATCCGTGACTCCAACCTTTCGATCAAAGAAAAGGCAACCGACCTAATATATCTCGAGATACAAATGGAGGCGCAGCAAACAGATCTCGCGATGCAGCAAGGGGAAGGGAGAGGTGGGACGGAGGGGATCTTATAGAAGAGGATGAGGCCCCCGAAGCCGGCGAGGGGCGTAGGCGATGTGACGGATGGAGAGGTCGAGGCAGGCGTCACACTTGGCATCCAAGTCATGGTGGACGGGTACGGCCTCGGCGCCGGCGCCGGGGCGGGAGCAGTGGGTGGCACGGGCGCGGGTGGAGCAGCGCCGGAGTTGGCGCGGGCGCGGGGTAGCAGGTCGTGGGTGCGGCCCCATAGAGCTATACTCTCCTGGCCGCGGCGGTGCGGCCCCTCGGCGCCACGGAGGCGGCTAAGAAGGAGGGGAACGCCACCGAGGAGGCAGTGGTGAGGGCAGGGGAGGCGGAGGCCTTGAGCGCGAACGCCATGGGTGCGAGGGAGGGGAGGGAGGAAGGGGCCGACGGTGGTGGCAGCGGTGTGCGCGCGGGATTGGATTGAATTGGGCCAGGGTGAGGGGAGGGCGCGGTGGTGTGCGGCGGTGGCGTGGGTCGTCGATGGTGAGGGTGGGGCGTCGGCTGCGGGAGTGGACAAGAGGTGTGGGGGAGGGATCTGGATCTGGATCTGGATGGGGGAGGAGGGGCGGCGGAGGAGGGATTTGTATCGGGGAGAGGGAGACAATAGCGCCCTAGGGTTTCTCCGGAAGGAGGGGATGGAGAGACACTGGATCAACAGGAGGACGGGTCAGATCGAATAAAGGGGTGATCCGTGCGCTGTGTCCTCATTTGTTCAAAAAATGAGCTATTAAAGATTACTCTTCTTAGTGCTAAAAACAGGGGGGTTGAAGCAGCTACCCAAAATATTTCACAAAATGGCATCACTAAGATTTTCACTTAAGTTAGACCACCTTTCATGGATGATTACCAATTTGATTGCATTTCCGATCTTTCTAGCTATTTTGTGAAACAGCCAATTTGGCAAGAAGTGGGTCAAATTTGAACTACACTAGATGATAGCCCGCACATTATTGCGGGAATGTTTTGCAATATATTCAGCTAGAATTGGTTGTATGGAACATGAATATTTGAAGAATATATAATATGAGAAGCTAAAAATAAATATGATTTATGGTGTTTGATTATTGTATAATGTAAATATCATAATAGAATGTAAATTCTCATGCACGTTTGCATGTTGAGGTGGTTTTTTATTATGCATGATTGCATGTTGTGGTGGACCTTCCTCCATGCATATTGAATGATAAGGTGGCATACTTGCATGTTGAGAGAAATAGGCTAGTGGGGGCTAGCTATTTAGATATAGAATATGTGTTTTATAGTTTTCTATTTATTTTTTCAAAAAACATTTTTAGTTACAAAAGTAGCTATTTCATCATGGACAAACCAAGAGTTTTGCATTATTAAGCACCTAACTAAGAACGGTCGCGCGATCAAATTTGATCACATTTTGAAATCGGCATAGGAAATTCATTAAAAAAATGAAAAACATTCGCATTGTGTCATTATATGTGACCTAGTTTCTAGAAAAAAACACCAAACTTAGGCTACAACAATTGTCTTTAAAAAGTGTTCTCAAAAAACGAGCTATCATGCGTGAAGTTTCATGGCTTTCAAGGCAAATGCCAATGATATGGCGGCATACATGGCATAGTTTGTTCAAACGATCTCATATTGTGTACGAGGATGCATCTTGGAATGGCAAACAATGTTGCCTAAGGAAGTTTTCATTTTCTTTGGATGAAAAATACATTTTCCATTTTTTGAGTGCCCAAAATGAGTTTTTTGTGAAGGACCTACCATATATTTGTTGCAAAATTGTACCAAATCAATTTTTTAAAATACTAGGCCATATTTAATACACAATTGACCAAATGGTTGGGTGTCAAAAGCTTTGATCCACCTCTACTGAAAAAGACAAATTTCCGCCGATTCTGTAGGAAACGGGTCAAAATTGAACTACAGCTGCGTCATAATTTGCTCTTTATTTTTTCCAAAAATCATTTATAGGTACATAAGTATCTATTTACTCAGAGAAACACCAAAAAATTCCAATATTCAACCACTAGCTAGGAATGGCCATGCCTGCCATTTTGACCGCATTTTGAAACGGGCATAAAGAATTAAAAAAAATCAAAAAATTTGGAAAAACTTCGCATTGTGTCATTATATGTGACCAAGTTACCAAGAAAAATAATAAACTTGTAATACGGTAACTATTTTTAAAAAGTGTTCTCAGAAATGAGCTATCATGTGTGAAGATTCAGGGTTTTCAAGGCAAATGATCAATGTTATGGCCACATTCATGGCATAGTTTCTTCAAATGATCTCATATTGTGCACAAGGGTGCATGTTGGAATTCCGAATAATGTTGGATAAGGAAGTTCTCATTTTCTTTGCACGGAAAATTCATTTTCCATTTTTCGAGTGCCCGAATTGAGTTTTTTGTGAAGGACCTACCATATATTTGTTGCGAAATTGGACCAAATCAATTTTCTAAAGTACTAGGCCATATTTAATTCACAATTGACCAAATGGTTGGGCGTCAAAAGCCTTGATCCACCTCTGGTGAAAAAGACAAATTCCTGCCGATTCTGTAGGAAGCGGGTCAAATTTGAACTGTAGCTGCCTCATAGTTTCCTCCTTATTTTTTCCAAAAATCATTTGTAGGTACATAAGTATCTATTTAATCAGAGAAACATCAAAAGTTTTCCAAGATTCAACCACTAGCTAGGAAAAGTCAAACTGTTGGGGAACGTAGTAATTTCAAAAAAATTCCTACGCGCATGCAAGATCATGGTGATGAATAGCAACGAGAGGGGAGAGTGTGTCCAGGTACCCTCGTAGACCGAATGCGGAAGCGTTAGCACAACACGGTTGATGTAGTCATACGTCTTCACGATCCGACCGATCCAAGTACCGAATGCACGACACCTCCGAGTTCTGCACACGTTCAACTCGATGACGTCCCGCGAGCTCCGATCCAGAAAACCTTCACATGAGAGTTTCAATCAGCACGACGGCATGGTGATGGTGATGATGATGCTACCGACGCAGGGCTTCGCCTAAGCACCGCTACGATATGATCGAGGTGGATTATGGTGGAGGGGGGCACCGCACACGGCTAAGAGATCAATGATCAATTGTTGTGTCTCCAAGGGGTGCCCCCTTCCCGTATATAAAGGAGTGGAGGAGGGGGAGGGCCGGCCCTCTTTATGGCACGCCCTAGGGGAGTCCTACTCCCACCAGGAGTAGGATTCCCCCTTTCCTAGTAGAACTAGGAGCCCTTCCAAGTAGTAGGAGTAGGAGAGAAGGAAAGGGAAAAGAGAAGAGAAGGAAGGAGGGGTGCCGCCCCTCCTCCTAGTCCAATTCAGACTAAGCATTGGGGGGGGGGGGCGCAGCCTCTCCTCTCTCTTTCCCCTAAAGCCCAATAAGGCCCATATACTCCCCAGCGAATTCCCGTAACTCTCCTGTACTCCGAAAAATACCCGAATCACTCGGAACCTTTCCGATGTCCGAATATAGTCGTACATTATATTGATCTTTACTTCTCGACCATTTCGAGACTCCTCGTCATGTCCCCGATCTCATCCGGGACTCCAAACTACCTTTAGTACATCAAAACACATAAACTCATAATACAAATCGTCACCGAACGTTAAGCGCGCGGACCCTACAGGTTCGAGAACTATGTAGACATGACCGAGAAACGTCTCCGGTCAATAACCAATAGTGGAACCTGGATGCTCATATTGGCTCCTACATATTCTACGAAGATCTTTATCGGTCAAACCGCATAACAACATACATTGTTCCCTTTGTCACCGGTATGTTACTTGCCCGAGATTCGATCGTCGGTATCTCAATACCTAGTTCAATATCGTTACCGGCAAGTCTTTTTACTCGTTCCGTAATACATCATCCCGCAACTAACTAATTAGTTACAATGCTTGTAAGGCTTATAGTGATGTGTATTATCGAGTGGGCCCAGAGATACCTCTCTGACGATCGGAGTGACAAATCCTAATCTCGAAATACGCCAACTCAAGAAGTACCTTTGGAGACACCTGTAGAGCACCTTTATAATCACCCAGTTACATTGTGACATTTGGTAGCACAGAAAGTGTTCCTCCGGTAAACGGGAGTTGCATAATCTCATAGTCATAGGAACATGTATAAGTCATGAAGAAAGCAATATCAACATACTAAACGATCAAGTGCTAAGCTAATGGAATGGGTTAAGTCAATCACATCATTCTCCTAATGATGTGATCCCGTTAATCAAGTGACAACTCATGTCTATGCCTTGGAAACATAACCATCTTTGATCAACGAGCTAGTCAATTAGAGGCATACTAGTGACACTTTGTTTGTCTATGTCTTCACACATGTACTAAGTTTCCGGTTAATACAATTCTAGCATGAATAATAAACATTTATCATGATATAAGGAATAAATAATAACTTTATTATTGCCTCTAGGGCATATTCCCTTCAGTCTCCCACTTGCACTAGAGTCAATAATCTAGTTCACATCGCCATGTGATTTAACACCAATAGTTCACATCTCGATGTGATTAACACCCATAGTTCATATCGTCATGTGACCAACACCCAAAGGGTTTACTAGAGTCAATAATCTAGGTCACATCTCTATGTGATTAACACCCAAAGAGTACTAAGGTGTGATCATGTTTTGCTTGTGAGATAAGTTTAGTCTATGGGTCTGCCACATTCAGATCCGTATGTATTTTGCAAATTTCTATGCCAACAATGCTCTGCATGGAGCTACTCTAGCTAATTGCTCCCACTTTCAAAATGTATCCAGATTGAGACTTAGAGTCATCTGGGTGTCAAAATTTGCATCGACGTAACCCTTTACGACGAACCTTTTGTCACCTCCATAATCGAGAAACATATCCTTATTCCACTAAGGATAACTTTGACCGTTGTCTAGTGATCTACTCCTAGATCACTATTGTACTCCCTTTCTAAACTCAGTGTAGGGTATACAATATATCTGGTACACAGCATGTCATACTTTATAGAAACTATGGCCGAGGCATAGGGAATGACTTTCATTCTCTTTCTATCTTCTGCCATGGTCAGGCTTTGACGCTTACTCAATTTCACACCTTGTAACACAGGTAAGAACTCTTTCTTTGACTATTCTATTTTGAACTACTTCAAAATCTTGTCAAGGTATGTACTCATTGAAAAAACATATCAAGCGTCTTGATCTATCTCTATAGATCTTGATGCTCAATATGTAAGTAGCTTCACCGAGGTCTTTATTTGAAAAACTCCTTTCAAATACTCCTTTATGCTTTCCAGAAAATTCAACATTATTTCCAATGAACAATATGTCATTCACATATATTTATCAGAAATGTTGTAGTGCTCCCACTCACTTTCTTGTAAATACATGCTTCACCACAAGTCTGTATAAAACTATATGCTTTGATCAACTCATCAAAGTGTATATTCCAACTCTGAGATGCTTGCACCAGTCCATAGATGGATCGCTGGAGCTTGCACATTTTGTTAGCACCTTTAGGATCGACAAAACCTTCTGGTTGCATCATATACAACTCTTCTTTAGGAAATCCATTAAGGAATGTAGTTTTGACATCCATTTGCCAGATTTCATAAAATGTGGCAATTTGCTAACATGACATCGCTACGAGTGAGAAAATCTCATCGTAGTCAACACCTTGAACTTTGTCAAAACCTTTTTGACAAGTCTAGCTTTGTAGATAGTAACACTACTATCAGCATCCGTCTTCCTCTTGAAGATCCATTTATTTTCTATGGCTTGCCGATCATCGGGCAAGTCAACCAAAGTCCACACTTTGTTCTCATACATGGATCCCATCTCAGATTTCATGGCCTCAAGCCATTTCGCGGAATCTGGGCTCATCATCGCTTCCTCATAGTTCGTAGGTTCGTCATGGTCTAGTAGCATGACTTCCAAAAAGGATTTCCGTACCACTCTGGTGGGGACCATACTCTGGTTCTCCTACGAGGTTTGGTAGTAACTTGATATGAAGTTTCATGATCATCATCATTAGCTTCCTCACTAATTGGTGTAGAGATCACTAGAACTGATTTATGTGATGAACTACTTTCCAATTCTGGAGAAGGTACAATTACTTTATCAAGTTCTACATTCCTCCGACTCACTTCTTTCGAGAGAAACTTCTTCTCAAGAAAGGATCCACTCTTTAGCAACAAAGATATTGCCTTTCAGATCTGTGATAGAAGGTGTACCCAACAATTTCTTTTGGGTATCCTATGAAGACACACTTTTCTGATTTAGGTTTGTGCTTATCAGGCTGAAACTTTTTCTGATAAGCATCACAACCCCAAACTTTAAGAAATGACAACTTAGGTTTCTAGCCAAACCATAGTTCATACGGTGTCGTCTCAATGGATTAGACGGTGCCCTATATAACTGATGTCTACTACACAACCTTCTTCTTGTAGACGTTGTTGGGCCTCCAAGTGCAGAGGTTTGTAGGACAGTAGCAAATTTCCCTCAAGTGGATGACCTAAGGTTTATCAATCCGTAGGAGGCGTAGGATGAAGATGGTCTCTCTCAAGCAACCCTGCAACCAAATAACAAAGAATCTCTTGTGTCCCCAACACACCCAATACAATGGTAAATTGTATAGATGCACTAGTTCGGCGAAGAGATGGTGATACAAGTGGTATATGGATAGTAGGTAATAGTTTTTGTAATCTAAAAATATAAAAACAGCAAGGTAACTAATGATAAAAGTGAGCGTAAATGGTATTGCAATGTGTTGAAACAAGGCCTAAGGTTCATACTTTCACTAGTGCAAGTTCCCTCAACAATAATAACATAATTGGATCAACATAATTGGATCACATAACTATCCCTCAACATGCAACAAAGAGTCACTCCAAAGTCACCAATAGCGGAGAATGAACGAAGAGATTATGGTAGGGTACGAAACCACCTGAAAGTTATTCTTTCCAATCAACCCGGTGGGCTATTCCTATAAGTGTCACAAACAACCCTAGAGTTCATACTAGAATAAAACCTTAAGACACAAATCAACCAAAACCCTAATGTCACCTAGATACTCCAATGTCACCTCAAGTATCCGTGGGTATGATTATACGATATGCATCACACAATCTCAGATTCATCTATTCAACCAACACATAGAACCTCAAAGAGTGCCCCAAAGTTCCTACCGGAGAATCACGACGAAAACGTGTGCCAACCCCTATGCATAGGTTCATGGGTGGAACCCGCAAGTTGATCACCAAAACATACATCAAGTGAATCACGTGGTACCCCATTGTCACCACAGATACGCACGACAAGACATACATCAAGTGTTCTCAAATCTATAAAGACTCAATCCGATAAGATAACTTCAAAGGGGAAACTCAATCCATTACAAGAGAGTAGAGGGGGGAGAAAACATCATAGGATCCAACTATAATAGCAAAGCTCGCGATACATCAAGATCATATCACCTCAAGAACATGAGAGAGAGAGAGAGATCAAACACATAGCTACTGGTACATACCCTCAGCCCCGAGGGAGAACTACTCCCTCCTCATCATGGAGAGCATCGGGATGATGAAGATGGCCACTAGAGAGGGTTCCCCCCTCCAGCAGGGTGCTGGAACGGGCCTAGATTGGTTTTCGGTGGCTACGGAGGCTTCTGGCAGCAGAACTCCCGATCTATTGTGCGTTTTGGGAGTTTTAGGGTACGTGAGTATATATGGGTGCAGGAAGTACGTCCGTGGAGCTTCGGGGGCCCCACGAGGCAGGGGGCGTGCCCTAGGGGGGGGGGCGCCCCCACCCTCGTGAGCACCTCCCTTGGCTCCTGACGTGGGGTCCAAGTCCATCCGGTAGCTTTCCTTCCAAAAATAACTTCTCCAGTTGATTTCGTTCCGTTTCGACTCCGTTTGATATTCCTTTTCTTCGAAACACTGAAATAGGCAAAAAAACAGCAATTCTGGGCTGGGCCTTTGGTTAATAGGTTAGTCCCAAAAATAATATAAAAGTGGATAATAAAGCCCAATATTGCCCAAAACAGTAGATAACATAGCATGGAGCCATCAAAAATTATAGATACGTTGGAGACGTATCAATAACGTGAATGTAGCTGTCTCTAATGCATAACCCCAAAACGATAGTGGCAAATCGGTAAGAGACATCATAGATTGCACTATATCCAATGAAGTACGGTTATGATGTTCGGACACACCATTATATTGTGGTGTTCTAGGTGACATGAATTTGTGAAACAATTCCACATTGTTTTCGTTGAAGACCAAACTCGTAACTCAAATATTCGTCTCCGCGATCAGATTGTAGAAACTTTATTTTCTTGTTATGATGTTTTTCCACTTCACTCTGAAATTCTTTGAACTTTTCAAATGTTTCAGACTTATGTTTCATCAAGTAGATATACCCATATCTGCTCAAATCATATGTGAAGGTCAGAAAATAATGATACCCACCGCGAGTCTCAACACTCATCGGACTGCATACATTAGTACGTATTATTTCCATCAAGTTTGTTGCTCGCTCCATTTTTCCGGAGAACGGAGTCTTATTCATCTTGCCCATGAGGCATGGTTCGCAAGCATCAACTGATTCATAATCAAGTGATTCCGAAAGCCCATCATCATGGAGTTTCTTCATGCGCTTTACACCAATATGACCCAAACGGCAGTGCCACAAATAAGTTGCACTATCATTATTAACTTTGCATCTTTTGGGTTCAATATTATGAATATGTGTATCACTATGATCGAGATCCAACAAACCAATTTCATTGGGTGTATAACCATAGAAGGTTTTATTCATGTAAACAGAACAACAATTATTCTCTAACTTAAATGAATAATAGTATTGCAATAAACATGATCAAATCATATTCATGCTCAACACAAACACCAAATAACATTTATTTAGGTTCAACACTAATCCCGAAAGTATAGGGAGTGTGCGATGATGATCATATCATTCTTGGAACTACTTCCAACACACACCGTCAGTTCACCCTTAACTAGTTTCTGTTCATTCTGCAACTCCCGTTTCGAGTTACTACTCTTAGCAACTGAACTAGTATCAAATACCGAGGGGTTGCTATAAACACTAGTAAAGTACACATCAATAACATGTATATCCAATATATCTTTGTTCACTTTGTCATCCTTCTTATCCGACAAATAATTGGGGCAGTTCCACTTCCAGTGAC
This sequence comes from Triticum dicoccoides, assembly GCF_002162155.2. NCBI lineage: Eukaryota > Viridiplantae > Streptophyta > Magnoliopsida > Poales > Poaceae > Triticum > Triticum dicoccoides. The sequence continues at coordinate 47,646,832 of NC_041380.1, read as the reverse complement.
TGATGTCTACTACACAACCTTCTTCTTGTAGACGTTGTTGGGCCTCCAAGTGCAGAGGTTTGTAGGACAGTAGCAAATTTCCCTCAAGTGGATGACCTAAGGTTTATCAATCTATAGGAGGCGTAGGATGAAGATGGTCTCTCTCAAGCAACCCTGCAACCAAATAACAAAGAGTCTCTTGTGTCCCCAACACACCCAATACAATGGTAAATTGTGTAGGTGCACTAGTTCGGCGAAGAGATGGTGATACAAGTGGTATATGTATGGTAGATAAAGGTATTTGTAATCTGAAATAATAAAAACAGCAAGGTAGCAAGTGATAAAAGTGAGCGTAAACAGTATTGCAATGCTAGGAAGTAAGGCCTAGGGTTCATACTTTCACTAGTGCAAGTCCTCTCAGCAATACTAACATAATTGGATCACATAACTATCCCTCAACATGCAACAAAGAGTCACTCCAAAGTCACTAATAGCGGAGAATGAACGAAGATATTATGGTAGGGTGCGAAACCACCTCAAAGTTATTCTTTCCAATCAATCTGTTGGGCTATTCCTATAAGTGTCACAAACAGCCCTAGAGTTCCTACTAGAATAACACCTTAAGACACAAATCAACCAAAACCCTAATGTCACCTAGATACTCCAATGTCACCTCAAGTATCCGTGGGTATGAATATACGATATGCATCACACAATCTCAGATTCATCTATTCAACCAACACAAAGGACCTCAAAGAGTGCCCCAACGTTCCTACCGGAGAATCACGACGAAAACATGTGCCAACCCCTATGCATAGGTTCATGGGCGGAACCCGCAAGTTGATCACCAAAACGTACATCAAGTGAATCACGTGATATCCCATTGTCACCACTGATATCCACGGCAAGACATACATCAAGTGTTCTCAAATCTTTAAAGACTCAATCCGATAAGATTACTTCAAAGGGGAAACTCAATTCATTACAAGAGAGAAGAGGGGGAGGAGAAACATAAGATCCAACTATAGTAGCAAAGCTCACGATACATCAAGACCGTGCCAAATCAAGAACACGAGAGAGAGAGATCAAACACATAGCTACTGGTACATACCCTCAGCCCCGAGGGAGAACTACTCCCTCCTCGTCATGGAGAGCACCGGGATGATGAAGATGGCCATCGGAGAAGGATTGCCCCCTCCGGCAGGGTGCCGGAATGGGTCTAGATTGGCTTTCGGTGGCTACGGAGGCTTCTGGCGACGTAACTCCTGATCTATTGTGCATTCTGGAAGTTTTACGATACGTAGGTATATATGTGTGAAAGGAGTACGTCGGTGGACCGAAGGGGGGTCACGAGGCAGGGGGGCACGCCGCAGGGGGGTGGGCGCGCCCCCTACCCTCGTGAGCTACTCCTTCATCTTCTGACGTAGGGTCCAAGTCTATCCGGTAGGTTTCCTTCCAAAAATAACTTCTCCAGTTGATTTCGTTTCGTTTCGACTCCGTTTGATATTCCTTTTCTTCGAAACACTGAAATAGGCATAAAACAGCAAATCTGGGCTGGGCCTCCGGTTAATAGGTTAGTCCCAAAAATAATATAAAAGTGGAAAATAAAGCCCAATATTGCCCAAAATAGTAGATAATATAGCATGGAGCAATCAAAAATTATAGATACGTTGGAGACGTATCAGTGACTAGTCCCTTTGCAGTAAAAGCACTTAGTCTCAGGCTTAGGTCCAGACTCGGGCTTCTTCACTTGAGCAGAAACTTGCTTTCCGTTCTTCTTGAAGTTCCCCTTCTTCCCTTTTCCCTTTTCTTGAAACTAGTGGTCTTGTTAACCATCAATACTTGATGCTTTTCTTGATTTCTACCTTCGTCGATTTCAGCATCGCGAAGAGCTTGGGAATCATTTCTGTTATCCCTTGCATAATATAGTTCATCACGAAGTTCTAGCAACCTGGTGATAGTGACTAGAGAACTCTGTCAATCACTATCTTATCTGGAAGATTAACTCCCACTTGATTCAAGTGATTGTAGTACTCAGACAATCTAAGCACATGCTTACTGGTTGAGCTATTCTTCTCCATCTTGTAGCCAAAGTAATGTCAGAGGTCTCATACCTCTCGACACGGGAATGAGTATGAAATACCAATTTCAACTCTTGGAACATTTTATATGCTCTGTGGCGTTCAAAACATTTTTGAATTCCCGGTTCTAAGCCGTAAAGCATGGTGCACTAAACTATCAAGTAGTTATCATTCCGAGCTTTTGTCAAAACGTTCAAAATGTCTGCATCTGCTCCTGCGATAGTTCTGTCGCCTAGCGGTGCATCAAGGACATAATACTTTTGTGCAGCAATGAGGATAATCCTCAGATCACGGAGCTAGTCCGGATCTTTGCTACTAACATCTTTCAACTTATTTTTCACTAAAATAAAACAGGGAGCTAAACGCGAGCTATTGATCTACAACATAGATACGCTAATACTACCAGGACCAATTTCATGATAAATTAAAGTTCAACTAATCATATTACTTAAGAACTCCCACTTAGATAGACATCCCTCTAATCATCTAAGTGATCACATGATCCAAATCAACTAAACCATGTCCGATCATCACGTGAGATGGAGTAGTTTTCAATGGTGAACATCACTATGTTCATCATATCTACTATATGATTCACGCTCGACCTTTCGGTCTCAGTGTTCCGAGGCCATATCTGCATATGCTAGGCTCGTCAAGTTTAACCCGAGTATTCTGCGTGTGCAAAATTGGCTTGCACCCATTGTAGATGAACGTAGAGCTTATCACACCCGATCATCACGTGGTGTCTCGGCACGACAAACTTTGGCAATGGTGCATACTCAGGGAGAACACTTTATCTTGAAATTTAGTGAGAGATCATATTATAAAGCTACCGCCGAACTAAGCAAAATAAGATGTATAAAAGATAAACATCACACGCAATCAAAAATATGTGACATGATATGGCCATCATCATCTTGTGCCTTTGATCTCTCCAAAGTACTGTCATGATCTCCATTGTTACCGACATGACACCATGATCTCCATCATCTTGATCTTTTATCAACGTGTCGTAACATGGTCATCTCACCAGCTATTGCTTTTGCAACTATTGCTATCGCATAGCGATAAAGTAAAGCAATTACATGGCACTTGCCTCTTATGCAATAAAGAGACAACCATAAGGCTTGTGCTAGTTGCCGATAACTTCAACAAAATGATGTCTACTACACAACCTTCTTCTTGTAGATGTTGTTGGGCCTCCAAGTGCAGAGGTTTGTAGGACAGTAGCAAATTTCCCTGAAGTGGATGACCTAAGGTTTATCAATCCGTAGGAGGCGTAGGATGAAGCAGTACAAAAAAATACACTTCCGTGATGATACGTGTTTGTCACAGTAGGTCGCATTTTTTGTCATGCATGCACATCGATGACAAATTTATGATAGAATCAAGATAGTCATACCTGTGCTGTGGTAGAAGTGTTCCATGACATTACCAAAATTATCATCACGGAAGTGCCCACTTCCATGACGATAAATCATGCGTCATAGAAGTGCTTTCTTCAAGGGTGACCGACACGTGGCATCCACCGTAACGGAATGCTGTTAAGTTATCGGGTCGGGTTTTGGATCCGATAACCCGTTAACAGTCCCGACCAATGGGGATTTCCACGTGCAAAATCATCATTGGCTTGAGGAAACACATGTCGGCTCATCGTTGGGACAGATGTCATCCACTCACTGGTAGAAGGCGCCTATGATACATCGACAGGTGGCACGGCCCAACAGTGGCCCATTCCTGTGAAAAGGCCGGCCTGTTTGACTTGGTAAAAGCTGGCGGGCCGGCCCATGGAAAGCCTGTTAACGACCTGTTCGCATATAGCCCATTTACAGCCTGCTAACCCAAGGCCCGTTACGCCCTATCCGAATTAGGCCCAGTAGCATCATCTGGGCCATCCAATATGATTCCATCCCATTTTCACTTCTGGCCCATGTATAGCCCATGACGTATTTCGGCCCATATGAGGCCCTTTGTAACTCTTGGCCCATTAGCGGCCCGTGCTGAAACTGGCCCGTAATGAACAGTGTATTACTTTACACCCATTAATGGCTCGTGGTGAAACTGGCCCGTAATGAACAGTGTATCACTTTATACCCATTAACGACCCCTTATTCTGTTGGGCCGTTTCCATCCCAAGTTAACTTTCGGTCTTCTGAGGGCCCATTTATTCTTGGGCTCATTTGCAGCATTCGGTTACTTACGGCCCGTTACTGTCATTTTCTGCTTGTGGGCCAAATTCAGCCCGTCGTTACAGTTGGCCCGTTTGTGGACCGTTAGTCTGTTGGGCCATTTTCATAGCATCACCAAATACGGCCTATTAACGGCCCATTATGGTCAGCCCATAAAACGTATGATTTCCATTAAAGGCCTGTCTACGGCCCATTAAAGGCCCGTACAAGACCCATAAATGAGTCGGCGGCCGATGGATCCTACGAGACGTAGAAGGCCCATGGATCCTACGAGACGTACAAGGCCCATGGATCCTACGAGACGTATAAGGCCCATGGATCCTATGAGACGTAGAAGGCCCATGGATCCTACAAGACGTAGAAGGCCCATGGATCCTACGAGACGTAGAAGGCCCATGGATCCTACAAGACGTAGAAGGCCCATGGATCCTACGAGACGTAGAAGGCCCATGGATCCTACGAGACGTAGAAGGCCCATGGATCCTACGAGACATAGAAGGCCCATGGACCCGACGGCCCGTGAAGGGCCATGGTCGGGCGAGTTGGCCCCCGTTTGAACGATATAGCATATTCAAAGAATTATCCTACTCAATACTATCACCTCTAAAAAGCATACACTATACAACAAAGAGATCAAGGCATAGAAAGGTAGAATAATCCTACACTATACGATAAAGAAATTACAGCCGATTATACCCACTGGACATTATGGTTCGGCACAGGTGATAAAAAAGCATACACAAACAGCAAATTACATACACTGGGCAAATACAGCTCATACATCATGGACATGCATCAACTTAACTCCATTTGAACTATAATCTCTTTAGAAAATAGGATTGGTTGGATTCAGATAGCACAAATTTCAGTCTGCAAAATCTCCAATTCCTTCATGGTTACCTCAGTGTCTTGTTTCATTTTTTGACTCCTGCATCTAATACCTGCATGTCTAGTCTCAACTTGTTGATTATACGTTGACAATCATGTACATGTTGTCTTGCCACCTCTAGTTGATGCTCGAGAACATCAGCACATTCCAATTCCAATCCATAATCATTCGGTAACGGCCATGCCGCACTACTCGCAGATCTTTGTGTTGATGTCACTTCATCCTGAAATGTTTCTGTAAGTACACATGCCTAGGGCAAAAATATAGTTACAACAGTGAAGCGAACAAGACACTATTTTATACTGCATGGCAAAACAGGACTAACAATAATGTTACCGGTCACTTTAAAAAAATGTTACACGTCATGAAGCATAAGAAGGTGATATTTTAAAAATTATAAAAAAGATAGTCTATGCAGCCTGCATACAAAAATCCCTCTTAGCTCACCAGAGGAGCATGCTGTTGGGGCCCAATCAAAAACACAGACAAGTTACAAATTTAGACAACATGTTGCGTATAAGTAAGCAAGCAGTTGGCCATTCTATGCCTCAATTAAAGTCTTAGGGAGCATAATGAACATCAGAGGGTTTCATACAAACATACTACAGCAGGCAAAATTATGCAATCATTAGCGTAGTATAAACTAGATTGTGAGCCTCATGCAATAATAGTTGGTTAATAGACTTCAAAGTTTCAGGAACACTTCGGCAGAGTAATTAAATGGTAAGGCCTTTAATTATGTCAACTAATAGTGATACAAGTACCGAACATCAGGCATGATTATTTGGGCATCTCATTAATTGAGGACAAATAAAGCAATTGAAAAGAGAAAATTAACTATGCCTGAAACAAACAAGGAATTGAACTGTTGAGTTGCATACAGTGACTTACCTTAGAAGGTTGAAGAGGCTCAGGGCAGCTCCTACTTCTCTTGCAAGGCTCCTTCCTAACATATTGTACTTGGAAATCCTCAATCTTATCTTCATTGCACCCCCTCTGCAAGGTGACACAAACTAGTTACTCATCTCCTTGGAAGATAAATATGCATACTTTCCAGTCTGTGAACACAAAAGGATGAGATTATAACAAAACAACACCACATAATGAAACATGCCGCATCTCTTGCACTTTCACACAATGTAATGAGCATTTACTATGTCTGCACTATGTAAAAACTAGGCATACCTTCGAATTGGATCTCCAGGTACTCTTGGAGAGCCTACTGTAGTGTACAGCCAAACCTTTATGTCACCTATGAGTTAGATAAGGCCCCACTACAGCAGCCCTTAGTGTTTAAATCATTGACAAGCTCTGTTAGAGTGTTAGGTCAAGAACAGCAAGTAATCAAAGCAAACAGTCCTAGTATGGCTGGCTGATGCAAACAAGCTATTGAACAGATGTGTGAGCAAATCTTACATATCAAGAAAAGAAGCAAAGAAGGGGGATTAAAGACCATCACTTGACTGACCAGATTTAAGGGGCATTTAAACATCACGTGCAACGTATGAACTAACATAAACATTGCATATTCTAGACTCTACAATGGAATGCACATGTATTACGTTATGCCATGTATGATGATGCCTAAATGTACAGATAGCAGGCAGCAGTGATTCATCATTGCACACACAATTGAATTATAGGTTAAGGGCCAGTTCGATTCCGCCTTTTTAGGGCATATTGTCAAAATAAGCCATAAATGATGTAAATAAGTCATTTTTTGAGTTATGGGCTTGAGCTTAACTAATTTCGCTTTGGAGGGGGGTGTTTCAGGTAGAACCTCACTAAAAATTGAAGGGAAGGGGAATAGTGAAATGAATCTGTTGTCTGCCTATATTACACTCAAAATGCAACTGCTGACGCCCGTGTCACACCTAACCCTCAAGTAAAAACAAACACGCAAGCATTCATTGCCCTGCCCGCTTGCATCTCCTCTCCCCTTCCCCTCTACCTTGATCCCCTGCCTGCAGCACTAGGGTTCCTCCAGCGAGTCGTCGCCACTGGTCCCATCTAGACTGGTCCTCGACGATGCTATGTCCAGCTAGGCTACATGGCTGGCGGGTAGGGGCAAATCTCCCTGGCTGCTCCTCCCTCTGGCGCCGCCCCTCATTCTCATGGTCTCCAGCAGCTGCTCCACTGTGGTTCGTCTAACGCACTACTCCGGCGGGTGCTGCACAACTATTGCTGATGCCACACTGTGGAAGAAGGCACCTTATTCCCCCTCCCCTCCTCCCAGGTCATGCATGGCCTTGAGGTGCTGTTGAAGGATGAGCTCATCCAACAAGGTGAGGATCTCCTCTGATTTTTTGCCAAATTTTCATTCTGATCCACTATACGATGAATTGCTATGAGCTGCTTCTGCTGCTGCTATATGATGCATTGCTATGAGCTGCTCCTGCTGCTGCCATATGATGAATTGCTATGAGCTGCTGCTGCTCTATGATGAGTTGCTATGAGCTACTGCTGCTGCTATATGATGAATTGCTATGAGCTGCTGCTGCTATATGATGAGTTGCTACAAGCTGCTCCTACTGCTGCTATATGATGAATTGCTATGAGCTGCTCCTATTGCTGCTATATGATGAATTGCTATGAGATGCTCCTGCTGCTGCTATATGATGAATTGCTATGAGCTACTGCTGGTATATGATGAATTGCAGACTGCTGCTGCTGTATGATGAGCTGCAGCTGCTGCTATATGATGCTTTCAGGTGGTGCTGCTATACGATAATAACAAGCCACTTGGACCATCGAATTTCAATAAATAATTGTTCTTCATTTAAATGTGGGTCATGCGTTCTTCTTTTAAATTAGGCAATGGGATCTCTATGGAAAACATTAACCAAAGTAGATTGTGCCAAGTAGATGGTATCTTTGTATTTGCATTTTGAGCAAATAGTGATGTTTGCAAGTCAAATTAATTACTGCACTGGGTTCAATTTGTGATGTTTGCAAGTCAAATTAATTTCCATATGGGCAGCAAAATGAAAAAAATATAATGCAACCTGGACTTTCCACTGATCATACGAAAGATAAGCTGAAAACGCAATGAAAAGAACTGGTTGGCTTATTACATGGAGCTTATATTTACAGGTGCTTATTTTCTTAGGATAACTCGTAATAACTGTCCCTAAGAAACTTGGCTAATAGAACTGGCATACAAATAACATGTCACGATGATTGCAATGGAGGAGTGACGTACCATAGCACACTGTATAGGCTCATCGCCGCCTCTCCTTTTTTTGCGATGTTCCATGAAATTGCCACATACATCTTGTACTTTTTCATTGTGTAACCCTATCTGCAAGTTGACACGGCTAATTTCAGACATCTCTACATGATACTACATTGCATATCCCTTGCGCATATTTTAACCACCAATTAACGATTGTGTGCGTACCATAAACTAGCCATGACTCTGTATGCTGGACTAGCAGGCAGTCTAAGGGAGCCTAATGTAGTGCACTGGAATTCCTACATGTCACCTACGATTTTGTGTAATGTACTGCTCCAGTTCCTAAATATATGTCTTTGTAGAGATTCCAGTATGGACCACATACAGATGTATATAGATGCATTTTCGAGTGTAGATTCACTCATTTTGCTCCGTATGTAGCCTATAGTGGAATCTCTAGAAAGACTTATATTTAGGAATGGAGGTACGAGGTAGTATCATGTATGACATCTACATATCTAATTTAGCAACCAATAGTAGAAATCATTGTCTGCATAAAGGGATTACTGGTCGAAAATCCTAGCAAAGCACGCTGGCAGGCACATAACAATACAAGAGAGAGACGCGCTTACAAGATCATAGCAATGCCTCAGTCCAGGATCTTGGTTGGCCAAGCTGTTAGATCCAGAGGAAACATCGTCCTTGTAGTTTTTTCCAACTGCATAACAGGTAACAGCGACCGGTTAGTATATTTGAAGTACATCGGGCAGGTGATGCTGGACGGGTTTAAAGGTGACAAGTACCTAGGCCGTGGTGGGTGCTTGGCATCTCTCCAGACGGTGGGAATCAGGTTAGAAACGTTGAGGGTGATGACGCTGCGCTGGCTGTTGGGGTCCAGTAAGGAGATCTAGAACCGTCGAGTAGGGTGTTTGTGGAGCGGCTCCGGTAGGGTGGACTACGGTGTGGGCGAAGCAGATCTGTGGCCGTGGACAAGGGCATAGGTGAAGCTGCTCCGGTGGTTGGGTTAAGGATGGTGTCGATGACGCAGATCTGCGGCCGTGGACGGGGCGTCAGAAGCTGCTCCGGTGGTTGGTTTAAGGATGGTGTCGACGATGCGGATGTGCGGCCGTGGACGGGGTGTCAGAAGTTGCTCCAGTAGGTTGGATGAGGGTGCGAGGAAGCGGATCTGAGGCCGTGGACTTGTGAGTTGGCAAAGCGGCCCCGGTAGGGTTGAGAATGGTATAGGCGAAGCTACTCCGGTAGGGTTGACGATGGTGTCGGCGAAGCGGCTCCGGTAGGGTTGAGGAAGGTGTCGGCGAAGCGGCTCCGGTACGGTTGAGGAAGGTGTCGGCGAAGAGGATCAGAGGCCGTCGGCGGGGGCGTCGGTGGGGCGGCTCCAGGGGGTGTGGACGAAGCGTCTCTGGTGGGGAGTACGAATGAGCCGCTGCAGATGCGCGGCGGTTGACGAGAGTATCGGCGAAGCAGATCTAGCGCCGTGGACAAGGCCGACACTGAATGGGCTGTGGTACAGTGGTGGATGAGTAGTCTACTTGTTTCTAGGGGAGGTGGGAGGGGTAGATGCGGACGCAGAAGCAGATCTGGCGAGGTGGACGCCGCAGGCAGTGAATGGGCTATGGTACGCTGGTGGATGAGCAGTCTAGGGTTTCAAGAGGGGAGGGGAGAAAGGGCGATGAAGTACGGACGACATGATGTAAGATGCTCTGGTGCTGTGGAGTTAGTCGCTTTTGCGGGAGGGGGAGAGGAAATGGGGTGCCGTGTAGTGGGGGAACCAAAAGTTACCAAAGCAGCTCTGACCTATCATGTAGATGAGGGCGGTATTGTAACTGTCGGTCTCCGTGCACCAAGGACAAAAGGGGGATTTCGCATGCTAAAGACTAAGGTGGCGGAAATTTTAGAAGGAGGCTAGAGATTTTGCCGCCCATGGGATCGTTCGTATCCAGTTTCAACTAATTTTGGACCGTGCTAGCGGGAAGGTCATGCTAGACTGTGTACACGGGGCACGCGTCAACAGTTAATAACTGGTGTGAAGTCCACCCCAGAAAAAATACAATAACTCGGGATGATGTGCCGATAACTTGGACGTTCACATGGGTGCGGCCATTCGTACGGGTGTAGTGGCACGTTCACAAAAAAGGGATCAAACGCTCAGCCTATGTATTTCTCGTGTACATAGATAATTTAGTGCCATTGGTCATTTACTTTAAACATAATGCATTGACGTGTTAGTGTAGAGGCACACAAAAAGAAATGGATATTGTAGTCAACTACTTAAAAGTGTTACCTCATATGATTACATAGCCTCCATTTCATAAATTGCGTACCCGTTGAATTCATATATGAATATTACATATATTACTTCAAAATAGAAACTTAAATCATCCAAGACTAATGAATTTGAATGCAAGATTAACAATGGTGCATGTACATGCTAGCTACATTGGTTGTTTGAGGAAACATCACTGTAACTTTGGCATGCACAACTGAAAAGGTTTATTTAAATAGAAAAAAAATGTGATATGTGAGTGTCCAATCTTTATAGCATTGAATCGATATTGTACCTTTGGCCACGATACGAAGTAGATATTGACTTATGTTCAAGCAATGCACGTCCACGATCACTAGATAGTGATACGTGAATGAATTGTGCAATCTCTCTCACACGCATACATATCTCATTTCCCTGTGGGCATCGAAATCACACATGCACACTTCGTGTATTTCTCTCCCTCCGTCAGGGTTAACTTCGTCTTTCTACCACGTCCTACAAGTCTCTCACACAGAAACACACACGCTCTCTATGTCTAACACGCCCACTCCTTTAATTCTGCTCACCCACAACCACTAATGTCTCAAAGTATAATAATGTCTCTCACACATATGTTATCTACCTATCCCTTAATATAGCTAGATATGTGTCACACAAACTCCTTCTCCCTACTAGCAAGATGCCCATGCGTTGCACGGAACATCAAGATGCATTTGTATGAGAAGTTTATCTTGTGGGCCAAAAGGATGAACGAGGGAATGCCTTATTTGCAAATGTGGAGAGGGGTGTGCGTATCTTTTTGCAAAATTGCCATAGTAAATCGGATGGCCTATATTGCAGGATGGCAGGAACACCATCATCACCAACTCTGTTTTTTATAAGAGTAGAGATATGGGAGTGTCACTGCCCCCCCACACACCCACACTTCCCAACACCGAAGGAGTAGGGTGACACCTCGATCTTGATACTAATCTATCGACTGGCTTCTCTCTCAAACACACACACACACACTACCCGACACCGAAGGAGTAGGGTGGCACATCGATCTTGATAATAATCTATCTACTCCTCTTTCAAACACACACACACACACGCACACACACTCGGTAGTTGTGCCTCTGTGCCTACCGCGCACACTCTCGATATGTCTTTCTCTCCCTCCGCCCCAACAATGATAGCAGAAGGGTGACAACTCGATCTAATCATAACTATCAATTGGTTTCTCTCTCAAACATTGTGTATCGGTGCCTCGCTCGGTAGCCCCCTCGATATGTAGACTTCTCGCGCGTGCATAGCTGTAGTGACGATGACGCTGAACCCAGTGTGCCTTGTTTTTACGGGCCTCTTGTGATAGTTTTCACCCTATTTCCTGTTAATTAACAAGGAAACCTTTTCTTTGTTATTACTAGTGAATCTGAAATCATTCGGGGCAGACATAAAATATATCACTTCAACCCAATTATCGCAACAACTATTTTAAAAGAAATTAGCTAGCTGCCCGTGCTTTGCACGGAACATCAAGATGCATTTGTATGAGTAGTTTATCTTGTGAGAGAAAAGGTTGAACGAGGGAAGGCCTTATTTGCAAACATGAAGAGACGTGTGGATATATTTTTGCAAAATTGCCATAGTTTCTTTCCTATCCGTTAGATATAAATCCGACGGCCTATATTGCAGGATGGCATGCACACCATCATCACCAACTCTGTTTTCTACTCCCTCCGCCTGAAAATACTTGTCATAAAAATGGATAAAAAGAGATGGATCTAAAACTAAAATACGTCTAGATACATTTCCTTTTATCCATTTCAATGACAAGTATTTCCGGACGGAGGGAGTATTTGTCATTTTAGAGATTTCAACAAGTGACTATGACCGAACCTTACCAACATACTCAAAAAAGTAGTCCATAATTTTGATGTTACCCTCTTTTCTTGGCGGTGCAGTGCCATCTGGATACCTCATAAATAAATCAAGGACAATTCTGACCCCTTCCTGAAAAGACATACAGAGCAAAATGAGTAAATATGCACTCTAAAATATGTCTACATACACATCCGTATGTGGTAGTCCATTTGAAATCTGAAAAAGACAAATATTTAGGAACGAATGGAGTATATATAAGAGTAGACATGGATATATATCTCCAGCATGGTCTACAACAAAAATGTGCTGGGCTGGTTAGCGCTGGATGCTCGCAATGCAATGACATGAGTTTGAATTCCGTCTTTTAACTTTATATTTTTATATTATATATTACTCTACTTATTTAATATATACTTCTTTCGCTACTGTACTGATAGTGGAACCCACAGAGTACTTAGAATACAAGATTAAGGATGGACTTGTTTCTTTTTAACTTTCTGTACGAAGCTGTAGCCACCCTGCAAGTCACGTGTACACTGTACATGCAATTAACTTTTTATAGAGGGACAATCATACAGGCAATTAACTCAAATGGATTGGATGTCGCTCTATTATTTCCAGCATAAAGAACATCTCCAATGGCAGTCGGCAAATTTCCCCCCGCTTCCTTAAGCGGAGGACGATATCAAACGCCAGCAGCATACATTTTTACAACTCTAACCAACCAGATGAAATTCGTGCAAACACGGACTGATTTCATATAAACATGAAGGATTTCATATGAAAAAGCCAGATCTTCATATAAACATGATGGATTTCATTACATTTACATGAACTAAGAGGTGCCAATCCGGCTCTCTTGTATAATTAATACTCCCTTCGTCCGGAAATACTTGTCCTAGAAATGGATGTATCTAGACTTATTTTAGTTCTAAATGGCCGCCCGCGGATCCCTTTGTCTTCCTCATGTCCGTCAGACACTTGCGGGGTCGACAAAGGTCCTCGGAAGAGACGAAGTAGCAAAGAAACCACCTGAATCCGCGGTCGTCGCCTTGGCGGTGGCCTTCATGGGTCCCAAGTGGCGGCGGCCTCCCGTGTTCTACTTCTCCTCGATGATGGCGGCAGACACAGAGAATCTGGCCACCGACTCGTCGCTTTCCATGCACCCGTCTTTTGTCTTTGCCTGCATGGCGCTGCCGTAGGCACGGGAGGCGCGCCCATAGACACGGGAGGCGCAGCCACCGCAGATACTGGTGGCGCGGTACGACGCGGCAGCAACGCTGCCCGTACCGGCATGCTCGCCGCCATGCCAGCGTGGAGCAACTTGCCACTCCTCATCAAGCTGAACTGGAGCGGCGAGTTGCTGAACCATGCGCCTGCTTGGGGAGGCAACTGGCTCCGTCGGGCCAAGAGAGGTTGGTGAAGCACCGAGTGGCCTTGCCCGTATCCGGAGGGCTCGGCGGGCCACCCAGCCGGGTAATATGCCGAAGAACGGCTCATCGGAAGAGTGGAGAAAATGGTGAAGGAGGAGATGGGGGAGCAGCGGAGGGGTGTGATTCTTGCCCGCTGTCTGTCTGGCCTCGTGTAAATAGAGGGCGGACGGTAGGAGCTTGGCCTACGTCTGGCCTCGTTAAACCGAGGGCGGACGGGAGGAGCTCGGCCGGTGTTGCGTTTAATTCCGGCCCACTCATGAATGGACGTGTGGCCGGAGTAGGATTCTCGGTTTGCATGCGGGTTTAACGGAGGGGTTTAATGGAGGCGCCGGGCGTACATGCAGTGGGCGGCGCAGTACTATTTGATTTAACAACTGTAATGAGTCATCAAATCACAAAGGCCCTCGCCTCTCGTGAAACCGACCGAGCTAGACTGCCCCGCCCTCTAGCCTTTTAAAAAATGTATATACTCCACTTTTGTACAGTAGTAGTATCGATGGATTGTGCCATGGAGCAAGACTTGAAATTAAAAAAAGGTGGTACATATAGAGAGCGCTCGTCGCCAAATTATGCATATAGTACTATTAAAAAGGCTTGTCACAATAATGGTGTCCAGCACAAGTGCACAACTCACCCCTCAAATAAAACTAAGCACCCTGGAATTCTTTGACAAAACTAAGCACCCTGAAATTCTTTGACAACTAAACTGCTGGCTATATGATGTTCGCCATATATATTGTACATATATAATGTGAAGAAACGAGTGGTAGTACTATACCAACTAAAAGATGAAATGTAAGAAATACTAGTATGTACGTATTGAAGAGTTATAGTAACAAGAAGAAACATAACATAGTTCTACTGGGGGCTCAGCACAACACACCCCTCAAATTAAATTAAGCACACCTGAAATTAAACTTTGCAACTATTCTGGTAGACACTGCATTAGAACCACCATGAGCAACAACACTGCCACCTTACTCGGAGTCCTCGTCCACATCCTCGACTTCGTCCTTGTCCCTCTTCCTCTTGGCCGATACTTCTTTGCTTGAACCGCACACTTGGCTGTTGCTCTTCATCCAACCCTTGTAGATATTGAAGCAAAGGTAGCCATCCATTGCATCGTAGTGGATGTGGTCTATATCTAGTACATTCCGCTGCCATGCATGATGATGAAACATGTATGGAGGTTTCTCTAGTTTACCATACGAAGGATGAACCATGGCTCCTGCCAGGGTCAGCATTGAAGGCTGACGAGAGGACACCAGCAGATTCTTCTGGAGGTCGAAGGTGTTGCCTACAATGAGGCCTATCCGATGCATGACTTCTTTGTTGTTACCAAAGTCTACAGTAACGAATTTGACTAGGTTGCTCTAGGAAGTCCTTAAAATCCTGGCACTCAACGTCGGCATGGCATATGTGGTAGACCAAGCATAAGTCATGCGCGCAAACCTGGATCATGACGTGCTTCTTCCTCTCTTCATCCTTTAGATCCTTCTCTCGTCCCAGGACTGTGGTGTACTCAACATTTAGCCCAGCAACCCACTCATCATCTGAGTGTTCGAACATGCGTCTGAAGCGAGAAAGGCATCCTTTCACCGTCGCGGAAGAACGGGTGTAGATGATGTCGAACTCATCGCCGGTGATGGTTCTAACCTTGTTCTCACCGCCGATCGGGGATATTTGGGATGCCATGTATTTGGGAGGAGGGTTAGGATTAGTGGAACTACCGTAATGTGAATGGACGGGACGACTAGGAGCGAACCACCGTAGTATTGAAGCGCTGCAGTTAAAATGATAATGGCAAGTCAAATCACGGGGCCCCACATGTCCAACAGTAACTCGCTGTCAAATCACACATCCCGATGTTTGCAGCAGCCTACTCCCTCGTCTTCTCGCGTCTCTATTGAACCGACTAGGCAGAACTGCCTCGCCTACCGTGTAGGAAAAGCCCGCGCATTATACTCCCTTCGTCTAGGTGACCAAGGTGGAGAGGAAAACAAGAGAACTTAATGTTTAGTAATTCGTATTTGCTAAGACTGGTTGTAATGGTACTAGCCTTAGCAATTTTGATGAGGTGTCATAGAATTAAATGAAGAAAGAGAGAGAGAGAGTTGAGTACTATGTGTCATACATGGAAATAAATAAAGTACTACATGATACTAATATATGATACATGGCGCAGGAGTACTAGGTATTATTAATACAGTTTTGCTAGAACTCATCTAGATGAGATATAATTTGGTCTCATTCATCTTTTATAGCCATTGGATGTGATGCTATATAAGATGCGTGTGTGCTGACGTGGGTTGTATTTGTTCTTGTGCAACGAACTAACCACTGATACATCTCCAACGTATCTATAATTTTTGATTGCTCCATGCTATATTATCTACTATTTTGGACTATATTGGGCTTTATTTTCCACTTTTATATTATTTTTGGGACTAACCTATTAACCGGAGGCCCAGCCCAGAATTGCTGTTTTTTTGCCCATTTCAGTGTTTCGGATAAACGGAATATCAAATGGAGTCTAAACGGAATAAAATCTTCGGGAACGTGATTTTCTCACTGAACGTGATCCAGGAGACTTGGACCCTGCTCCAAGGAACAAAAGAGGCGGTCACGACGGTGGGGGGCGCGCCCTTGCCTCGTGGGCCCCTTGTTGCTCCTCCAGCGTACTTCTTCCTCCTATATATACACACGTACCCCAAACGATCAGAGGAGGAGCCAAAAACCTAATTCCACCGTCACAACTTTCTGTATCCACGAGATCCCATCTTGGGGCCTGTTCTGGAGCTCCGCCGGAAGAGGGCCGTCAACACGAAGGCTTCTACATCATCCTAGCCCCTCCGATGAAGTGTGAGTAGTTTACCTTAGACCTTCGGGTCCATAGTTAGTAGCTAGATGGCTTCTTCTCTCTCTTTGAATCTCAATACAAAGTTCTCCCCTCTCTTGTGGAGATCTATTCGATGTAATCTTCTTTTTGCGGTGTGTTTGTTGAGACCGATGAATTGTGGGTTTATGATCAAGTCTATCTATGAATAATATTTTAATCTTCTCTGAATTCTTTTATGTATGATTGGTTATCTTTGCAAGTCTATTCGAATTATCCATTTGGTTTGGCCAACTAGATTGTTAGTTCTTGCCATGGGAGAAGTGCTTAGCTTTGGGTTCGATCTTGCGGTGTCCTTACCCAATGACAGAAGGGGCAGCAAGGCACGTATTGCATCGTTGCCATCGAGGATAACAAGATGGGGTTTATTTCATATTGCATGAATTTATCTCTCTACATCATGTCATCTTGCTTAAGGCGTTTCTCTGTTTTTAACTTAATACTCTAGATGCATGCTGGATAGCGGTCGATGAGTGGAGTAATAGTAGTAGATGCAGAATAGTTTCGATCTACTTGTCACGGACGTGATGCCTATATACATGATCATGCCTAGATATTCTCATAACTATGCTCAATTCTGTCAATTGCTCAACAGTAATTTGTTCACCCACCGTAGAATACTTATGCTCTTGAGAGAAGCCACTAGTGAAACCTATGGCCCCCGGGTCTATTCTCATCATATCAATCTCCATCACTTTAATCTTGCTTTGCTTTTTTTTCTTTGCTTTTACTTTTTACTTTGCATCTTATATGAAAAATACCAAAAATATTATATCTATTAGATCTCACTCTTGTAAGTGACTGTGAAGGGATTGACAACCCCTAATCGCGTTGGTTGCGAGTAGCTATCGTTTTGTGCAGGTACGAGGGACTTGAGCGTGGGCTCCTACTGGATTGATACCTTGCTTCTCAAAAACTGAGGGAAATACTTAAGCTACTCTGCTGCATCATCCCTTCCTCTTCGAGGAAAACCAACGCAAGCTCAAGACGTAGCAAGAAGGATTTCTGGCGCCGTTGCCGGGGAGGTTCGCGCAAGTCAAGATTTGACTCCTGACAACGAGCCATTTCTGGCGCCGTTGCCGAGGAGTCTATGCAAAAAGTCAACATACCAAGTACCCATCACAATTCCTATCTCTCGCATTACATTATTTGCCATTTGCCTCTCGTTTTCCCCTCCCCCAATTCACCCTTGCCGTTTTATTCGCCCTCTCTTTCTATCCCCCCTCTCTATTTGCCTCTTGTTTTCTCGTGTGCTAGTTTGCTCGGTTGTCGTTATGTCTGAAATTGGGGAAGTTATCGCCAATATGGACGATAACAATATCATGGAAAATTCTGATGCTCCTACTAAAGAACCTACCATCTTTCATACAAAAAAATTCCGTGTTGGTAGTGGTAATATTATTGGAAAATGAGTTATTCAAGATTTTTTTACTTGTGCCGGTGCTTTACCTTCTATGGGTAGTTCTATCCTTCACAGAACTAGTAGTCTTGCGGACGCTATTGCCATGCTTGTAGTTGAACTTGAAAGACAATTCATGCACATGCATCCTTCCATACAAAGGATTTTTTTGGAATTTTCTAATATTGAGCATTCCTCTGTTAAGCGTGCCGCTACTATCTTTTTGGCTCAGCAGTTTAGATTCATAATAAGAGAAGCCAAAGAAATCTTTGCGCATTATAGGGTGGACGCTTGCCATCCTCCCATAGAAACTATCCTCTTTGATCAAGAAGAAATAATGCGTTTTCAATCTCTAGATTATGTTGCTTTCAATGAAAATCTTAGAAGAAGGGTTGCTACCGATGTTTTAGTTTATAGAATTTCCGAACTTAATGATGATTTGGCTATTCGAAATAATGAGCTAGGATATTCTCTTGAATATAGGCTTACAAGGTTCTTTCAAAAGAATGCTTATAATGATGAATTGGTTGTGCATTACGAAGGGCCAAAGGAGGAACCTATACCTCCCAAGGTTGATCTTGGGGACTTTTGTCCCGTTAAATTTAGTCCTTTTGATTACTTTTTCTTGCCTCAAAGAAAGCTTGCTGCCGAACGTAGAGAATATGAAATGAGTTTTAATAGTTTATCTTACTATTATGGCAATACCTAGATCTATCCTCGCTTTTATGCCTAGCTAGGGGCGTTAAACGATAGCGCTTGTTGGGAGGGAACCCAATTTTATTTTTATTCCTTACTTTTTGCTCCTGCTTAGTAATAAATAAATTATTTAGCCTCTGTTTTTGTTGTGTTTTTTGTGTTTAATTAGTGTTTGTGCCAAGTAGAACCGTTGGGAAGACTTGGGGAAAGTCTTGTTGAACTTGCTGTAAAAAACAGAAACTTTAGCGCTCACGAGAACTGCTGTCATTTTTATTTTAAGAGTGCTATTTAGTTAATTATTTTTGCAGATGATTAATAGATAAATTCCTCACGTCCAGAAATTTATTTTAGAATTTTTGGGGTTCCAGATGTTGCGCTAGCTACAGATTACTACAGACTGTTCTGTTTTTGACAGATTCTGTTTTTCGTGTGTTGTTTGCTTATTTTGATGAATCTATGGCTAGTAAAATAGTTTATAATCCATAGAGAAGTTGGAATATAGTAGGTTTAACACCAATATAAATAAATAATGAGTTCATTACAGTACCTTGAAGTGGTCTTTTGTTTTCTTTCACTAACGGAGCTCACGATTTTTCTATTTTGAGTTTTGTGTTGTGAAGTTTTCAAGTTTTGGGTGAATTATTTTGATGGATCATGGAACAAGGAGTGGAAAGAGCCTAAGCTTGGGGATTCCCATGGAACCCCTAAGATTATCCAAGGACAACAAAAAGTCAAAGCTTGGGGATGCTCCGGAAGGCATCCCCTCTTTCGTCCACTTCCATCGGTAATTTACTTGGAGCTATATTTTTATTCACCAACATGATATGTGTTTTGATTGGAGCATCTTGTATTATTTTTGTCTTTGTGTCTTAGTATGCCACAATAATCCTTGCTGTACACACCTTTTTAGAGAGCCATACATGAATTAAACTTTGATAGAATACTCTATGTGCTTCACTTATATCTTTTGAGCTAAGTAGTTTTGCTCTATGTGCTTCACTTATATTTTTGAGCTAGATAATTTTGCTCTATGTGCTTCACTTATATCTTTTGAGTGTCATAATTTTTCTCTATGTGCTTCACTTATATATTTTGAGCTAGATAATTTTGCTCTATGTGCTTCACTTATATATTTTGAGCTAGATAATTTTGCTCTATGTGCTTCACTTAGATCTTTTAGAGCACGGTGGTGTATTTGTTTTGAATAAACTATTGATCTCTCATGCTTCACTTAAATTATTTTGAGAGTCTTATTAATAGCATGGTAATTTGCTTAATAATAATATGCTTGGTATTCAAGATGTGTCAAACTTTCTTTTGAGTGTGTTGAATACTAAGAAAATATTGAAGCATGATAATTGTTTTGAGATATGGAGGTGATAATATTAAAGTCATTCTAGACGAGGAGTTGTGAATTTAAAGAATATTTTTGTTAAAGTTTGTGATTCCCGTAGCATGCACGTATGGTGAACCGTTATGTGATGAAGTCGGAGCATGATTTATTTATTGATTGTCTTCCTTATGAGTGGCAGTCGGGGATGAGCGATGGTCTTTTCCTACCAATCTATCCCCCTAGGAGCATGCGCGTAGTACTTTGCTTTGATAACTTCTAGATTTTTGCAATAAGTATATGAGTTCTTTATGACTAATGTTGAGTCCATGGATTATATGCACTCTCACCCTTCCACCTTTGCTAGCCTCTCTAATACCGCGCACCTTTTGCCGGTATCATACACCTACCATATGCCTTCCTCAAAACAGCCACCATACCTACCTATTATGGCATTTCCATAGCCATTCCGAGATATATTGCCATGCAACTTTCCACCACCTAGTTCATCATGACACATTCATCATTGTCATATTGCTTATCATGATCATGTAGTTGACATAGTATTTGTGGCAAAGCCCCCGTTCATAATTTCTTCATACTTGTCACTCTTGATTCATTGCATATCCCGGTACACCGCCGGAGGCATCCATATAGAGTCATACTTTGTTTTAGAATCAAGATGTAATCATTGAGTTGTAAATAAATAAAAGTGTGATGATCATCATTCAATAGAGCATTGTCCCAATAAAAAAAGGCCAAACAAAAAAAAGGCCCAAAAAATGAAAATAAATAAAAAGGGGCAATGCTACTATCCTTTTTCCACACTTGTGCTTCAAAGTAGCACCATGTTCTTCATATAGAGAGTCTCATATGTTGTCACTTTCATATACTAGTGGGAATTTTACATTATAGAGCTTGGCTTGTATATTCCAATGATGGGCTTCCTCAAATTGCCCTAGGTCTTCGTGAGCAAGCAAGTTGGATGCACACCCACTAGTTTCTTTTTGAGCTTTCATACATTTATAGCTCTAGTGCATCCGTTGCATGGAAATCCCTACTCACTCACATTCATATCTATTGATGGGCATCTCCATAGCCCGTTGATACGCCTAGTTGATGTGAGACTATCTTCCCCTCCTTTTTGTCTTCTCCACAACCACCATTAAATTCCACCTATAGTGCTATATCCATGGCTCACGCTCATGTATTGCATGAAGATTGAAAAAGTTTTGAAAAAGTTAGAGTATGAAACAATTGCTTGGCTTGTCATCGGGGTTGTGCATGATTTAAATACTTTGTGTGGTGAAGATGGAGCATAGCCAGACTATATAATTTTGTAGGGATAACTTTCTTTGGCCATGTTATTTTGAGAAGACATAATTGCTTTGTTAGTATGCTAGAAGTATTATTATTTTTATGTCAATATAAACTTTTGTCTTGAAACTTTCTAATATTGTCACACACTAGCTAGTTCATGCATTAGAGTGCTTGCATCATGTTTAAATTTTCCAGAAAGGTGAAATGGGGATGACAGAACCCCCAGCACCCCTTAAATCAACTAGGGTTTACTAAAATTGGTTTCTATGAACCCAAAATGCCCTTCACAAAATGTTCATCATTTCTGGATTGGGCTAAAACCCCTGGCAAAAATGGTGTACTCTTTTCTAGGACATTCTGGATTTTTTTTGGATTAATTCATAAGTATTTGAATTTGGGCATTTAAATACTATAAAATATTTTAAATTCCCAAATAATTCTGGATTTAAGTGAGGGCTGTTAGGAATAATCCCAACAGAGCCCACAATTATTTTTAGGATTTTTGGAAACGTTTTAGTATTTATAATAAAGGCCTAAAGTTATAGAATAAATAAAAAAAGAAAACAGAAAGCATAAAGAGAAAGGCTTACCTGGCACCCACCTAGAAGGCCCACCTGCTGGCCCAGCCCAGCCACGGCTCCAGCGAGCTGCTTGGCTTGGCCAGGCGGGCAGGCAGGTGCTCGACATCGGCGTCTGCGCGCGCCACGCAGCTGCCCGCCGCCCTGCTTCCTCCCCTCGCTGTGTTGCCGCCCTGGATCGGTCACACACCTCTCCCCCGAGCTCGCAGACACGCCTCTCTCTCCCCAGCTCCTCTCCTCGCTCCCCCGAAGCCATGGCTGACGCAACCGCCGCCGTCTCACCGCCGTAGCCGTAGCCACCGTCGTTCCCGTGCCGTGTCACCGTGTCCACTAGCTCCACCGTCGCCGACTACGTCGAGCAGGCTGAGCCCCGAGCGCTCGCCCGCTCTGGAGTCGCCGCTGACCCCGTCTCCCCCAACTCCGGCCGCCGAGATCGCCATCGTTGCCCCGCTCAGCTCCGGCCTTCCCCGAGCCCACTTCGACGCTTGCTGCAATCGCCGTGAGCCCAGCTCCGTCCTCCCCCTCTCCATTAACCCCCTCCTGCACCGTGTGCACCGCACCACGCTCACACGAGCACCCGTCATCGCCGAGCTCGTCGCTGACGTGACTCCGGATACCCACCGGCCACACCATTGCGACCAACGCACTCATCGCACCCGCAGGGGCCCGTAGCACCATTCCACGCACCTCGCAGTGCCCCGCAGCCTCAGTTTCGACCTTGCCCGAACTCCGGCGGCCGCCAAGGTCGTCGCCGGCGACGTTTCCGGCCACCCTAGTTCCACCCACTGCCACAACTCGATGCGGCTTGCTCCCAGCTTTGCGTAGATGCTCTCTGCCGTCGTGTTGGTCGCCGGAGCACGAAACCCGCAGCCCTCCGCCGCGTCTGGCCTCGCCGGCCGCTAAACACCGGCAAGTTGACCCCGTTTGACCCATGTAGGCCCAGGTTGACTTCCCCCTGAGCCTATGACATGTGGGGCCGGCCTGTTAATTAGGATAGGATTAGTGCTAACTAACTTCAGTTAGTTTAGGTCACTGACATGTGGGCCCAGGCCCCACTGACAGTTAGTTAGTACTAACTTAATTCTGTTAGTTAGCTGAGACACTGACAGACGGGGCCCACCAGCCAGGTTTGACCTAGGCTGGCGCCTTTGACTCGCTGACGTCACAGTGACGCAGTGCTGACGCAATTACTCATTTTTCTGGATTTATTCTTATATAGGAAATTCCAGAAAATAGCCTAAACTTCTAAAAATCATAGAAAATCAACCATAGCTCCAAATCAAACAAATTATATATGAAAAATGATCAGAAAAATTCAATCTATCCATCTTTGATAGTTTCATGCATGACAAAACTTATTAACCTTGCTGTTTAGGTGAAACAAGCTAATACACTTATTATGCATAAGAGCTTAAGCTTTCATTTGAATCTTTGATTCAAATGGACCCATTTCAACTTGTTTCACATTGCATTAGGTAGGACACATCATTTTGCCATGTCATAGCATGCAACATATTGTTGCATATTGCCATGTGTTGATTATACTCTGTGGTGTCTTTCGTGGTAGGTTCTGCCTCCGAGGATATCTCCGAGTATCCAACTGAAGGGCAGTACCCTACTACCACTCCATCAGGCAAGCAGCCCCGTTGATCATATCGATACAATCCCATGTTCTCGCCTCTGCTCTCATTTAGTGCATTAAGACAACAACATTTCAAACTGCTGTGTGCTACGGTAGTTGAACCCTTTTCCTCTGCATGACCTGTCATTGCCACAGTAACTAGATGAAACCCACTAGCATGTGTAGGGAGTTGATTGAGCCATGTATGTGTTTCCTACCTTGCTATGCCTGCTATGCTTAGAGTTGTGTCAGGTCTAGTTCATCTGGGTGATGGGCTAGAGTGAAATGATTATGTCGGTAATGTGAGGGATGTGTTGAACATGTTTTAGGTTAAGGTATCAATGAGAGGCCATGTAGGAGTACATGGTGGGTTGTTTCATTGAGGCCGTCCATAAGAACTGATGTCTGTATGCGTGATTTAAGATTCAGCTACTACCACACATTGGGCCCTGAAATATGACCCCGCTCGACTTACTGACCCCTCTCATCCTCTGTCCAGGAGATGCAACTAGTTTATGGTGTTTGTAGGTTATGTGTTGGCGGCCGTGCGTAGCGCTGACCCTAGGGGTGGGCTATGATGCTGTAGATACACCATGGCACGGTGTACCGAGTCGCCCGTTTGGTATCTCGGGAACCCTACACACATCGTTTGAGGCCGTTGAGGACACCCCGGCCGGATTTCCTTGCGGATGGAACCCGAATAGGCGATAAACCTGGACTAGAGACTTGTGCGGTTAGTCAGGTCGTGGTCTACACCCACGTCGGCTTTCGCTTGAAGTCTGCTGAGCTCATGTCGTGTGCGGACGCTAAGTGGTGGAAACATGTGTGATGAAGTACACCCCTGCAGGGTATAAAACTATTTGAATATCCGCGTCCGCGGTTAAGGACTACTTGGTTGCCTATACAGTTCATAGACAAGTTAATGGTTACTACTGAAAGACTCAAGATAAGTGTGAGTAGCGAGGATGACCCTCTCGTAGGATGACGAGGGAGGATGCCCGGTGGAGTATTGTGTTGGTGATTAGTGGACTCGTGTGCGAAAACTATTTTTCTAGTGGTGTCTCGTAGGATAGCTTAGCCAAGAGTCAAAGCTAGCTTGCTGCAATAACTCCACCACCTTCTTGAGAATGAGCATGTATAGTAGGTTCTGTTGTAAGACTTGCTGAGTACCTTTGTACTCATGTTTGCTTAATTACTGTTTTCAGACGACAACACCGCCCCCTCTGATGGGTTTTATGTAGATCTCGACGTCAATGAGTGACTTGCCACCCAGGTGGTGATCCTAGCCATGGAGGTCCCTATGTAGATAGATAGGCTTCGAGAAGCCTTCTTTCTTTCTAGTGTCTATACTCAGACTATTTGCTTCCGCATGTGCTTGTATGCTTGTATGACTTGAGTGTCAGGTGATGTGACCCCTACCTATATGAACATGTTATGTATGGCTCTCTGGAGCCTTTAAATAAAGTACTTAAGTTGTAGAGTTTTGTTGTGATGCCATGTTGTATTTGCACATATCGAGCATATTGTGTGTATGATTGAAATGCCTGGTATGTGTGGGGTCCGACGATCTAGTTATTTATCCTTGACAGCCTCTCTTATGGGGAAATGTAGTCTAGTGCTCCTTGAGCCATAGTAGTCCGCTACAGCCCGGTTCACCGGAGTCCTAGTAGCCCAACACTACTGCTCAGGACACTTGACTGGCTGGCATGTGTTTCACTTCGTTCCTATGTCTGTCCCTTCAGGGAAATGTCACGCGGTGACTTCCGGAGTCCTGCCTAGCCTGCTACAGCCCGAGTTCCCCGGAGTCCTGTTAGCCCAGTGCTACAGCCCGGATTCACTCGCTGATGACCGACATGCTCGATGTGATTCATGGATGCCTGTCTCCATAGGTCTGTGCCGCTTTGGGTTCATGACTAGCCATCTCGGCCCGGGTTCGCTGTCATATGGATGCTAGCTACACTATCATATATGTGAGCCAAAAGGCGCAAACGGTCCCGGGCCATGGTAAGGCGACACCAGTGGTGATACCGTGCATGAGGCCGCAATGTGATATGAGGTGTTACCGGCTAGATCGATGTGACTTGGAATCGGGGTCCTGACAGCGTTGGCATCAGAGCCGGACTGCCTGTAGGTTCGTTGAGCCAAACTGGTCGATATCGAGTCTAGAAATGCTTTAGTTATATGTAGGGGAATTGATTGTGAGAGGGAACGTAAGGCTCTTTTACTCCTTTACCTTATGCCCTCTGATCTGAGTGATTCTCTTCTCATTCAACGTGGGTTAAGGACTAGGGTCTCTTCTTCTATCAGGTTCACGTGTTACTAATCCGTAGTAGCTTATAGGATTATTGTTACCAGCCACAATATAGTTTCTACTATGTTTAGTATGTTGCTAGTTGAATCAGAACCTTGATATGATGTTGTTGAGTGGTATTGCAAACTGTTGTGGATGTCTCAAATCTTTTTCTGAGCATTTGCAGCCGTTATGCTGTCCGATTTCCCCTAGAAAATTCTAATGCCTTTGCATTATTCTGTGCTTTCAGATGGCCACCCGTTCGCCGAACCAAGTGGTTCGTCTGACCCGGTGCCTGGATGTGCCCATCCACACGGCCATGTTAGTTCGAGTGATGGTCGAGTCAGGTTATCGGTGGTATCCGAAATATACCATCGAGGAGTAGTTCAGAGACTTCAGCCAGAGCCAGTACCTTTGTATCGTTAGGATATATCCCTCTTATCCTGGAGCCACTAAGCCCCTTCACTGTTCCTATGGACGTGGGGTCACTATTGAGATGTCTGTGCAGGATGCAACCTATTCGATGATGACTATCATTCGAGCCAGGACTGCCTTGCTACAGAACACCGATTTCCGTTACATGCCAGCCTCACTTCCTGGAGCACAGGGGTACTATCAGGCTTTGTACTATGATTCTTCACATGAGGAGTCACTACTCCGCATCACTGCTGAGATGCTCGAGGATAAGGACCGCGAAAATCGGGCCTTGCGTATGGAGCTTTTCAACTCTCGTGCTGATCACTGGGCCACATTGACTTGGTTTGCACCTGCGGTACAGGTAGGATACATGGACCTGAGGGATCTGTACCCTGTACGGTCTGGATTGCCAGATTGTATGGAGTGGCGCGATGTAGGAGGCATCACCCCTCCTCGTGGTCCCCATCTGCCACCACTTGTGGGAAAAAGGCCACATGCGAGTCCCTATGGTCCGCAGGCTCCATAGGACTGTCTGTTCCCAGATGATCATGTTCCACTTCCAGGCTTTGGTGGAGACTTCTATGAGGATTACTACGGAGCCGTCTGAGCTAGTAGTAGTTTTCACTAGTATTGTAGTAGTTGTATTCTCCACAGTCCTGCGTGACCGTGGGATACGACTTGGTGTGTATCATGCTCCGGAGGTGTAGAAAAATAATGTATAGGAGCTTGGAATGCCTTCGATGAGATGTAATGTCTTTCACCGTAGTTGTACTCTAGCCTGGGCTTGTACTAAACTATGTACGGTGTGTATGACCAATGGTATATATATGGCAGTTTCTATATTACCATGTCGTGCAATGAACATCTTAGCATTCCGTGTTATCCATTACATTCTGCACTTCCTTGCTAAGTTTGTGCCATCCTTATCTAAACCGTTGTCTTGTTTTCTCCTAGGATGGTCAACACCCACAGTAACCCTGCTGCCCCGGAGCAGGGGGAAGCCAGTGCAGCTAGGGGTGAAAATCTGCCTCACCCGCCTTCTCTGGCCGAAGTGATGCTGGAGGCGGAAAGAAACAAGCGTGAGACTAACCGCTTGCTGGAGCGGATTGAGAAGAACACTGCACGCCATCAGCGAAACGACTTGGTGTCAATCAATGACTTCATCAAGTTGTACCCACCAAAGTTTAATCATTCCGTCGAGCCCCTCAATGCGGATGACTGGCTCCGCAGCATCACACACAAGCTACGTTCTGCCAACATAGCCGAAGCTGATAAGGTTACCTATGTTGCCTATCACCTCGAAGGCCCTGCTAGCCTTTGGTGGGAAAACTTTGAGGCTATGCGCCCGGTCGGCCAAACCACTACTTGGGCTGAGTTCAGTGAGGCTTTCCGTGAGAATCACATCCCGGAAGGACTCATAGATCGCAAGAGGGAAGAGTTCTGCAATTTCACCCAAGGGAGACTGACTGTGGATGCATATAGTCATGAATTTGGGAATCTGGCACGATATGCTCCTGAAGAGGTATCCACCAACGCTAAGAAGCAGGCAAGGTTCCGCAAGGGACTTAGCCTTGAGCTTCGCCGCGATCTTCGTCTGCACGAGTGCACCTCCTTTCAGAAGTTGGTCAATAAAGCCATCAGTGCTGAGACAGGCCAGTCTGACTATGACCCTTCACGGAAGCACTCTCGTGATTTTGGCTCTTCAACCGGCTCTGGATCTCAGAAGCGCCGGGTGTGGATTCCAAGCACGGCAGTATCACCCAGGTTCATTCCGAGGCCATCCTTTGAGGCGCCTCGCCCCAACCAGTAGTTTGCACCGTCCAAGCCCTATGGTGGCCCTGCTGCTAATGCTGCTCCACGCCCCAATGTTGTGACATGTTTCAAGTGTGGAGAGTCGGGTCACTATAGTCGAGAGTGTCCCCAGAACAACAACCCCAATCAGTCTGGGAAGTCCATTGGCCGTGGTAAGCCAGCGGGAAAGACATTCTACGCCAAGCCGGTCACCACTGCACGTGGCCATGTCAACTATGTCTCAGCTGAGGAGGCTCATGATGATCCTAACGTCGTCCTTGGTACGCTCCTTGTTAATTGCCATCCGGCATCTGTTCTTTTTGATACTGGAGCATCTCATTCATTCATATCTGGGAACTATGCTCGATTTCATAACACGACATTCTGTGACATGCCCACTTCCATGGTAATTCAAACTCCGGGTTCCAAATGGCAAACTTCTAGAGTAAGCCATGGGAACGAAATTCTTGTCGATAGACTTGTCTTCCTTGCATCTTTAATATCGCTCAAGTCCTCGGACATAAACATCATCTTGGGTATGGACTGGATGTCATCTCATTATGCTAAGATTGATTGTGCCACTAGAACCGTTCAACTTACTCACCCATCGGGCAAGACAGTCAATGTCTTAACTCGAGTCGCCAAGCGCCAGCTTTACTCCCTAAATGCCAACCCCCTTCCAGACCTTGAAGATATTCCGGTAGTCCGAGACTTCCCGGATGTCTTTCCAGAAGAACTGCCAGGTGTTCCACTTGACAGGGATGTCGAGTTTGTGATAGACCTTGTTCCAGGAACCGTTCCAATTTCTAGAAGACCCTATAAGATGGCACCCTTAGAACTAGCCAGCTTAAGAACCAACTCGATGAGTCCTTGAAAAAGGGTTTCATCCGTCCTAGTTCCTCTCCTTGGGCTTGCCCTGTCCTCTTCGTCAAGAAGAAGGATGGAACGGATCGGATGGTTGTAGATTACCGACCTGTCAACTTGGTCACTATCAAGAACAAGTATCCGCTTCCCAGGATCAACGATCTGTATGATCGGCTCGCTGGATCCTCAGTCTTTTCCAAGATGGATTTGAGGTTGGGCTACCATCAAATCAAAATTAGAAACGGGGACATTCCCAAAACGGCCTTTGTTACTCGTTATGGCCAATACGAGTACATCGTTATGTCCTTCGGTTTAACCAATGCCCCAGCCACCTTCTCTCGGTTAATGAACTCGGTCTTCATGGAGTATTTGGATAAATTCGTCATAGTATACCTTGATGACATACTCATCTACTCCAAGAATGAAGAGGAACATGCCAAGCTTCTAAGGCTGGTATTGACAAAACTTCGAGAGCATCGCCTTTATGCCAAATTCTCCAAGTGTGAATTTTGGTTGCCAGAAGTGACCTATCTAGGCCATGTAATTTCTGTTAAGGGTATTTGAGGGAGTCCTGGATTAGGGGGTCTCCGGACAGCCGGACTATCTCCATTGGTCGGACTGTTAGACTATGAAGATACAAGATTGAAGACTTCGTCTCGTGTCCGGATGGGACTCTACTTGGCGTGAAAGGCAAGCTAGGCAATACGTATATGGATATCTCCTCCTTTGTAACCGACCTTGTGTAACCCTAACCCTCTCCGGTGTCTATATAAACCGGAGGGTTTTAGTCTGTAGGACAACAATCACAACATACAATCATACCATAGGCTAGCTTCTAGGGTTTAGCCTCTCTGATCTCGTGGTAGATCTACTCTTGTAACACCCATATCTTCAATATTAATCAAGCAGGACATAGGGTTTTACCTCCATCAAGAGGGCCCGAACCTGGGTAAAACTTCGTGTCCCTTGCCTCATGTTACCATCCGGCCTACACGCACAGTTCGGGACCCCCTACCCCAGATCTGCCTGTTTTGACACCGACATTGGTGCTTTCATTGAGAGTTCCTCTGTGTCGTCGCCGTTAGGCTTGATGGCTCCTACTATCACCAGTAGCGATGCGGTCCAGGGTGAGACTTTTCTCCCCGGACAGATCTTCGTATTTGGTGGCTTTGCACTGCGGGCTAATTCGCTTGGCCATCTGGAGCAAATTGAAAGCTACGCCCCTGGTCATCAGGTCAGATTTGGAAGTTTGAACTACACGATCGACATCCGCGGAGACTTGATCTTCGACGGATTCGAGCCACAGCCGAGCGCGCCGCACTGTCTCAACGGGCATGACCTAGCTCTGCCACCGGACGGTACTCCAGAGGCCGCGCCCACACCAGCTCTGACCCTTAGCTCGGAGCCAACTGCGCCAATCGAGGACGGGTGGCTAGACACCGCCTCAGGGGCTGCAGTCTCGACGGCGATCGAGCCAAACACAAGCATAATCCTCTGCGCAACCCATGACTCCAAGGTGCCGGACTCCCTTCCGGACCCCGAACCATCTGCGCCCCTGCCAATCAAATCCGAGTGGGCGCCGATCATGGAATTCACCGCCGCAGATGTCTTTCAGCACTCGCCCTTCGGCGACATTCTAAATTCACTAATGTCTCTCTCTTTGTCAGGAGAGCCCTGGCCGGATTATGGCCAACAGGACTGGGATGCGGACGACGAAGAAATTCGACGCCCACCCACCACCCACTTTGTAGCCACTGTCGATGATTTAACCGACATGCTCGACTTCGACTCTGAAGACATTGACCGTATGGATGATGATGTAGGAGACGAACATGAACCAGCACCTATAGGGCACTGGAAAGCCACCTCGTTGTATGGCATATACATGGTGGATACACCCAATGAAAGCAACGGCGACGAGATAACGGAGGATGACCCCTCCAAGAAGCAACCCAAGCGCCGACGTCAGCGGCGCCGCTCTAAGTCCCTCCAAGGCAAAAGTGGTGATACCGGCGCAGGAGATAATAACACTCCGGATAGCGCCAAAGACAACGAAACCCCCCTCCAGCAAGAGTTAGATCAGGAGGATGAAGGTGCCAGCTCTCCTGACAGAGCGGCTGGCGGAGAGGAGGAGGATGACAATTACATGCCCCCCTCCGAAGACGAGGCAAGCCTCAGCGATGACGAATTCGCCGTACCAGAGGATCCCGTCGAACAAGAGCGCTTCAAGCGCTGAAGAAAAAGTAGCAGCAGCTTCAAGCTGATCAAGATCTGCTAGCTGACAAATGGACTGAAGTCCTCGCAGGCGAGGAATATAAACTCGAGCGTCCCTCCAAGAGTTACCCAAGGCGCAGGTTACTACCCTGCCTGGAGGAAGAAGCGTATGATATGGCTGACCGGCCACCTCATGGCCGCGATAGAGAGGCATTCCTGCCGAAAGCTTAGCCCCCACCCCAACGCCATCCAAATAAATAGGCATGGGGAGATACGCCAGACCTGTGAGACATGTTAGAGGACAAAGAAAAGCACTCAAGATCGATCTACGGATCACGAGGGCGCACCACTCTACGAGACGGTAAACGTCACACCGGACAGCAAAAGCAAATCCGGCTGGGCCAAACACAACGGGCAGGACCCATACGAGCTGCGTCGCGATATAGCCCAATACAGAGGCGCCACACACCCCTTATGCTTCACAGACGACGTAATGGAACATCAATTCCTAGAAGGTTTCAAACGTGTAAACATTGAATCATACGACGGCACAACAGATCCCGCGGTACGGATTGAGGACTTCCTCCTCCACATCCACATGGCCCGCGGTAATGACTTACATGCCATCAAGTACCTCCCACTAGAACTCAAAGGACTAGCACGACATTGGCTTAATAGCTTGCCAGCGGACGCCATTAGCTGTTGGGAAGATCTGGAAGCCGCATTCCTCGACAACTTTCAGGGCACTTATGTGCGACCACCAGACGCTGATGACTTGAGCCACATAATTCAGCAGCCAGAAGAGTCGGCCTGGCAATTCTGGACTCGGTTCCTTACAAAGAAAAACCAAATCGTTGACTATCCGGATGCGGAGGCCTTAGCGGCTTTCAAGCACAACATCCGAGATGAGTGGCTAGCCCAACACCTTGGTCAGGAAAAGCCGAAATCTATGGCATCCCTCACGACGCTCATGACCCGCTTTTGTGCAGGAGAAGACAGCTGGTTGGCTCGCAGTAACAACATATCAAAGAACCATGGTACTTCAGATACCAAGGACGACAACAGCAGGTCACGTTGCAACAAGCATAAGCGTCGCATTAACCGTGAAAGTACTGAAGATACGGCAGTCAATGCCGAATTCAAAGGCCCTAAACCCGGTCAGCGGAAAAAGCCATTCAAACAAAGTACGCCGGATCCGTCCAACTTGGACCGTATACTCGATCGCTCGTGTCAAATACACGGCACCCCAGACAAGCCAGCCAATCACACCAACAGGGATTGTTGGGTGTTCAAGCAGGCCGACAAGTTAATTGCCAAAAATAAGGACAAGGGGCCGCATAGCGATGACGAGGAAGAACCCCGGCAACCGCACACTGGAGGACAGAAGAGGTTTCCCCCGCAAGTGTAGATGGTGAACATGATATACGCAACCCACATCCCCAAGAGGGAGCGGAAGCGTGCGCTCAGGGACGTATATGTGTTGGAGCCAGTCGCCCCGAAGTTCAACCCTTGGTCCTCCTATCCGATCACCTTCGATCGCAGGGACCACCCCACTAGTATCCGTCATGGCGGATTCGCCGCACTGGTCCTAGACCCAATCATCAACGGATTTCACCTCATTCGATTCCTCATGGACGGCGGCAGTAGCCTGAACCTGTTTTATCAGGACACAGTGTGTAAAATGGGTATAGACCCCTCAAGGATCAAACCCACAAAGATGACCTTTAAAGGCGTCATTCCAGGCGTAGAGGCCCACTGCACAGGCTCAATTACACTGGAAGTGGTCTTCGGATCCCCGGATAACTTCCGAAGCGAAGAGTTAATCTTCGATATAGTCTCGTTCCGCAGTGGTTATCACGTGCTTCTCGGACGAACCGCATTCACTAGATTCAATGCGGTACCACATTATGCATACCTCAAGCTCAAGATGCCAGGACCCCGCGGAGTTATTACAGTCAATGGAAACACAGAGTGCTCTCTCCTAACAGAGGAGCACACCGCGGCCCTCGCAGCAGAAGCGCAATGCAGCCTCTCAAGGCAATCTACCAGTTCGGCGTTTCAAAGCCCGGACACCTTCAAGCGCGCTCGGGGCAATTGGCAAATAGACCGCCTGGCGCGATCTGAGCTCGCGTAGCAATACGACAGCCACCCCAATCCCAGCCCAACGACGTTGTTCGTACCGCGCGCACATCATTACACATTAAAAATACCATGGGCACAGATGGGGAGGGGGAGGCACAACTACGCCATGTCCCAAAACGCTGCCTAAACCGCACCAGGGGCTTCCTGTTTGGTTATTTTTCTTTTTCTTTCAGGACTTCAATCTCTGGAAACACTGTCCGACAACTCTATTGCCGAACACATGATACAGCAACCAAGGAGGCTGACGACTACGGAATTCCCAGGTGGATTACAGATTTCACATAATTCCTCAGCTCGCCCTTGGAAGGGACATAGTCCTACTCTTTTGCCCATTACACTATCTGTATCACTCTGCTTTAATGCAATTTTTTAAATATACAATGCATGACATTACGATTTATCGCATTTTTGTTATATGTATACATATCTATGTGTTCATTAATGACGCCTAGCAACCGTACACTCTGGTATGGCCAATGCACCAGGGGCTTACGTACCCACAATATGGTGTGAAAAGTCCGAACACTTTCACAAGTGCGGCACCCCGAACTTATAGCATTATATGCATCAGCTCCGAATCATGTCTTTGGTCAAATGTTGGGTTTGCCCGGCTCCTATGTTTTGGTACCTTACATTCCGCTCTATCGGCTAAGGTAGTGCTAGGAGAACTACTGCGATTGTGCCCCGGTTCTGCCGGGCCGAGCACCTTAGTAGAGAAAGCTGTCATGATAAGGCGAGAGACTGGTCGCTGTTCGGCGTGGTTTTTCGTGTCCCTAAAGACTTATGCCGCTTAGGGCGATGGACCGGCTCCGTCCGGCTTACAGGCGTGTATCGCGCCCCGAATTCGGCCTTCCGAACACTAGGGGCTTTGCCGAAATTTAAAATTATAGAATTCTATGGCTAAGTGAGAGTGATAAAGCAATATTAGTCCGGTTGTTGTTCGTTGTGCTGAGCACCTCCCTCGAAGGACCCAAATATGGGAACAAGAGTGCTCAGGTTTATCCTGAACACCCCAGCACTAGCGGCATGGGGGCAGAAGCCGAGGACTAGCCATCTCTCAGATTGGATAAATAGCCAAACATAAGGTAATATTTTAAATTCACACAAGTGTTGCATAGCAAAAACGATACAAGTTTTCATACATACAGGACAAAACGAGCAAGTCTCATTCAAATATTACATTTTGCGAACACTCATCCGCGATAAGACGGGCGCCCGGCAGAACACCCTCGTAGTACATCTCAGGGTGGCGGTGCTCTTTGCCCTCCGGCGGCCCCTCCTTGATCAGCTTCACGGCGTCTAGCTTGACCCACTGCGTTTTCACACGGGTGAAGGCCCGGCGTGCACCTTCAATGCAGACGGATCGCCTTATGTAGCTCGGCCATCTACTTCAGCTGGTCGCTCATTGGCACCGGATGTTCGGACTCAGCATACTGAGACCAGAACAGCTTCTCCGTCGAGCTTCCATCCTCGGCCTGGTAGAACAGTGCGGCATCGGACAAACTATGGGGCAAATCTGCGAATGCTCCTGAAGAGCTCCGGATTTGGGTAAGTAATCGGTAATTCACCTTTACATGGTTGCTTTGCATATAGAAAGCCTTACCCGAAGCTATCTTCTGAAGGGCCTTTTGGGCCTCGACCTTGGCACTCTTCGCGCTCTCATGGGCCGCGGCAAGCTCAGACTCTCTCGTTTTCAAGTCAAGCTCCAACGCCTCGTGCTTTGTCACGAGAGCTTGGAGCTCTTGCTGCACCTCGCCCACCTGAGCCTCGTGCCTCTCTCGCCCGGTGCGCTCCTGGGCCGCCTTTTCTTCAGCCTGGGACAACGCTTGCTTCAGGGTCGCCACCTCGGTCGTGGCCCTTGGCAAACATACAATGATCCTGTCATTTTGCAATCGCGTCCTTTTTTATATACATATATCTATAGACGGGGTATTACTTACCCTTGTTCTCCTCGAGCTGCCTCTTAGCAAGGCCGAGCTCTTTCTGGGAACCCTCTAGGGCCTCCTTCAATATGGCGACATCCGCAGTTAGTGCGGCGGACGCCAGCTATGAAGCATGCATATGCATATTGACATACTTATATTAGACTCCTGCGATATTATTTGATCCTCTATTCGTCTTTTCTTTGTGAACACCGAACAAAGCATCAGGGGCTACTGTCTATGCGGTAACACTTCTACTACATTTCAAAAACACTTACCCCAAAGCCTGTTAGAAGGCTAGTACAGGCTTCAGTCAATCCGCTCTTGGCGGACTGAACCTTATGGATCACCGCACTCATGATAGTGCACTTCTCCTCCTCGATGGAAGCGCTGCGAAGTGCTTCCAACATAGTGTCCGACGCCTCTGGGTGGACAGAGGTCATTGGCACTGGCGTCTCACCCTCCTTAGAAGGGGACCGCCTGCCCGAGCTCGGATCTGTTGGAGGGTCCGGCGCGGTGTTCGGCTGAGGGCCGAACTCGAAGCTTCTGGGGACCCCGTCCCCTCGGCTCCCTGAGTCCGGAAGGTTGCCTTGAGGCGCCTCCGGGACTGTCCCCCCCGATCCGGTGCCTCTTGAGACAGCACCTCGGTGTCGTTGGCCGGATGAGGGGAGGTGGCCGTCGGGACTGGATCGCTATCCATGTACGACGCGCCCAGGGAGCCTTCCGAGGATACCTCGATATTAGCTCGGGGCGGCCTGCACAATTGAGTTCGGCGTTAGGGAAAGCAATGCAACAAAGGAATCCTATTGGTTACTTTGGTATCCGAATACTTACGATCTCCCCTGGGGCTTGCCCCTGGGCAACCACTCATCTTCACTTTCATCGGCGGCGGTGGAGATGTCCGGAAGGAGCGTCCTTCCCTTCTTGGACCCTCCGGCCCCCCCAGTTGGGGCAGCCTTCCTTTTATTGTCTCCCCCAGTCGGTGGGGGAGCCTCCTCTTCCTCTTCCTCGTCTTCAGGGGAAGAGTGCGCCGCAGAATCATCGGACAGGTGAGTCCGACAATGCCTGGTGTCGGGACCTCTTTCAAGCTCCCTTGGCCTTCTTGGTCTTCTCCGGCACCTTATAAGTGGCCGGAGTCAGCATCTTCGTCAGAAGAGTGTCTGCGGGGCCTTCGGGCATGGGAGCCGGACAGTTAATCTGTCCGGCCATTCTCTGCCAGTCCTGTTAACGACACAGGAATTTAGATCCCGCATAGAGTCAATCTATATATATATATATATATATAAACAAATATCCTGTAAGAGGTAAAACAACTTACCGCACTAGTGTGGCACTTCACTCTGAATCTGCGATCCTCGGTAATGGGGGGAGGGACTGCGGCGCCCTTGAACAGCACCCTCCAGGCATCTTCATGAGTCGTGTCAAAGAGCCTGTTCAGAGTTCGGTGCTGCGCCGGATTGAACTCCCACAAGGTAAACTCCCGTTGTTGGCACGGGAGTATCCGGCGAACGAGCATAACCAGGACTATGTTGACCAGCTTGAGCTTCTTATCCACCATGTTCTGAATACATGACTGGAGTCCGGTCAGCTCTTTTGAAAAACCCCTGGACAGGCCCTTATGTTTCCAGGAGGTGACCCGCATGGGGATGCCAGATCGGAACTCGGGGGCCGCTACCCATGCGGGGTCGCGCGGCTCGGTGATATAGAACCACCCCGATTGCCACCCCTTTATGGTGTCGACGAAGGTGCCCTCGAGCCATGTGATGTTGGGCATCTTGCCCACCATGGCGCCTCCACACTCCGCCTGGCGGCCGCTCACTACCTTCGGCTTGACATTGAAGGTCTTCAGCCATAAGCCGAAGTGGGGCTTGATGCGGAGGAAGTCCTTGCACACGACGATAAACGCCAAGATGTTGAGGATGAAGTTTGGGGCCAGATCATGGAAATCCAGGCCGTAATAAAACATGAGCCCCCGGACGAAGGGATGGAAAGGAAATCCCAGTCCGCGGAGGAAATGAGTGAGGAATACCACCCTCTCATGGGGCTCGGGGGTGGGGATGAGCTGTCCCTCATCTGGGAGCCGGTGCGCGATGTCGTCGTGCAGGTATCCGGCTCTGCTTAGTTTCTTGATGTCTCCCTTCGTGATGGAGGAGACCATCCACTTGCCTCCCGCTCCGGACATGGTTGGAGAAGGTTGAGATGGAAGTGAGGACTTGGGCGCTAGAGCTCAAGTGTGCGGGAGCGGATGAGCAAAGGAGGAAGAAGGCGTGGATAGAAAGGTGAATCCTTATCCCTTTATATGGGAAAACAAAATTAAATGTCCCCACTTGCCTAGTAAAACTCGCTTATCCCCCAAGCACCGCAATTGATGGCGCGGTTAGGTTACCCACGCCCGTATTGATGAGAATCCCGTAATAAGGGGACACGATCTCTGCTTTGACAAGACGTGTCAAAAAACCGCCTCGTGTTATGTGCGGGGCTCGTTAAAAGAAACGGTTCGAATAGTCACCGGGCCATGACATGACATCATGCTGTCAAAACAAGCCAGCAAATTAGATCTGCGAAAAAACATTATTCTCTCTACGGTGAAATGTGGAACTTATTTTGCAGGGTCGGACACTATCCTCGTATTCAAATTCTTCTGTGATGTATTCGGAGAAGGAACCCGCCTTGCAATGCCGAAGACAACTGCGCACCGGACTCATCATCATTGAAGCCTGGTTCAGGGGATACTGAGGGAGTCCTGGATTAGGGGGTCTCCGAACAGCCGGACTATCTCCATTGGCCGGACTGTTAGACTATGAAGATACAAGATTGAAGACTCCGTCTTGTGTCCGAATGGGACTCTACTTGGCGTGGAAGGCAAGCTAGGCAATACGTATATGGATATCTCCTCCTTTGTAACCGACCTTGTGTAACCCTAACACTCTCCGATGCCTATATAAACCGGAGGGTTTTAGTCCGTAGGACAACAATCACAACATCCAATCATACCATAGGCTACCTTCTAGGGTTTAGCCTCTCTGATCTCGTGGTAGATCTACTCTTGTAACACTCATATCTTCAATATTAATCAAGCAGGACGTAGGGTTTTACCTCCATCAAGAGGGCCTGAACCTGGGTAAAACTTCGTGTCCCTTGCCTCCCGTTACCATCCGGCTTAGACGCACAGTTCGGGACCCCCTACCTGAGATCTGCCGGTTTTGACACCGACAGTATTGCTGTCAGTCCCGAGCGAGTTCAAGCCGTCCTTGATTGGACTCCACCTGAGACGGTCAAGCAAGTTCGGAGCTTCCTTGGCTTAGCGAGTTATTGCCGTCGCTTCGTCGAGAATTTCTCCAAGGTTGCTAAACCTCAAACTAAACTCCTCAAGAAAGATAAAAAGTTCGAGGGGACCCCATAGTGCGAGTTCAGCTTTCAGGAACTGAAAAGACGCCTGGCATCTGCTCCCGTACTGGTACCACCAGATTTCTCCAAGCACTTTATTATCTATTGCGACGCCTCGCGACAAGGACTAGGTTTCATACTCATGCAAGATCGTCAGGTAATTGCCTATGCTTCACGGCAATTACACCCCCACGAGGAAAACTATCCCACACATGATCTAGAGCTTGCAGCTGTAGTCCATGCACTTAAAACTTGGAGACATTACCTTCTCGGTAATTGTTGCAAAATCTTCACCGATCACCAAAGTTTGAAATATATCTTCACCCAACCGGATTTGAATCTCAGGCAAAGATGTTGGGTCGAGTTGATCTCGGCTTACGACTTAGGAATAACTTACACCCCAGGCAAAGCCAATGTCATGGCTGATGCGCTAAGTCGTAAATCTTATTGTAACAACCTGATGTTAAAACAAAGTCAACCACTTATCCATGAGGAATTTCGTAAGCTTAATCTTCACATCGTTCCTCGAGGATTCCTATCCACCCTGGTGGCGAAGCCTAACCTTACAGATCAAATCATAGCTGCCCAGAAGCGTGATAAGGGCATATCCTAGATTAAGGAAAACATTGCTAGCGGAGTTGCTAAATGTTTTTCCATGGATGAGCGAGGTGTTGTTTTCTTTGAGAACCGCTTGGTGGTTCCCAAGAAACAACATCTACGCCAATTGATTCTTAAGGAAGCTCATGAATCCCCTCTCACCATTCATCCCGGTAGTACTAAAATGTATCAAGACCTACGCCAGAGGTTTTGGTGGACTAGGATGAAGAGAGAAATTGCTCAATACATTGCTAGTTGCGACGTCTGTCGTCGTGTTAAAGCAGAGCATCAACGGCCTGCTGGCACCCTTCAACCTTTGGCCATTCCTGAGTGGAAATGGGATAAAATCAGTATGGATTTCATTACTGGGTTTCCCAGGACCAAGAGAGGGAATAATGCTATCTTCGTCATAATCGACCGTCTTTCCAAGGTGGCCCACTTTCTACCTGTTCGTGAGAGTATCACCACTAGCCAGCTAGCTGATTTATACATATCCTGAATAGTGTCTCTTCATGGTGTCCCATTGGAAATTAACTCAGACCGTGGGAGTCTCTTCACCTCTCAATTTTGGGAAAGTTTCCAAAATGCTATGGGAAATCGTCTCTCTTTTAGCACCGCCTTCCACCCTCAATCAAGTGGTCAAGTAGAGCGAGTAAATCAAATTCTGGAAGATGTGCTCCGAGCTTCTGTCATCTCATTCGGAATGGGTTGGGAGAAATGTCTTCCATTCGCGGAGTTCGCATATAACAGTAGTTATCAAGCTAGCTTGGGCGAAGCTCCTTTCGAAGTTCTCTATGGACGAAAATGTCGAACGCCTCTTAACTGGTCAGAAACCAGGGAAAGACAACTCTTTGGCCCGGATATGATTCAGGAAGCAGAAGAGCAGGTTCGCATTATTCGTGAGAAATTGAAAACGGCCCAATCTCGTCAAAAGAGCCAATATGATCGTAAACATAAGCTCATGACTTATGAAGTCGGCGGGAAGGCCTACCTTCGGGTTACTCCGTTAGAGGGAACCCATCATTTCAGTATCAAAGGCAAATTGGCTCCTCATTACATTGGACCCTTTTGCATTTTTGCCAAACAAGGAGAAGTTGCCTACCAATTGGAACTACCTCCACACCTTTCCAGAGTTCACGATGTCTTCCATGTTTTGCAACTCAGGCGTTGCTTTGCGGATCCTATCCGTGGAGTGGACCACGAAACGCTTAATCTACAAGATAACCTCTCATATCGGGAATATCTCGTTCGTATCCTTGATCAAGCTGAGCGTACCACTCGACGCCATAACATCAAGTTTCTCAAGGTTCAATGGTCACACCATTCCGAAAAGGAAGACACTTGGGAAAGGGAGGATCGTCTTTGACTCGAGTACCCCACCTTCTTCCCGGAGGATCCTAAATCTCGGGATGAGATTCTTTTGAGTGGGGGTGAGTTGTCACACCCTAGCTAGTTCATGCATTCGAGTGCTTGCATCATGTTTAAATTTTCCAGAAAGGTGAAATGGGGATGACAGAACCCCCAGCACCCCCTTAAATCAACTAGGGTTTACTAAAATTGGTTTCTATGAACCCAAAATGCCCTTCACAAAATGTTCATCATTTCTGGATTGGGCTAAAATCCCTGGCAAAAATGGTGCACTCTTTTCTAGGACATTCTGGATTTTTTTGGATTAATTCATAAGTATTTGAATTTGGGCATTTAAATACAATAAAATATATTAAATGCCCAAATAATTCTGGATTTAAGTGAGGGCTGTTAGGAATAATCCCAACAGAGCCCGCAATTATTTTCAGGATTTTTGGAAACGTTTTGTATTTCTAATAAAGCCCTAAAGTTACAGAATAAATAAAGAAAGAAAACAGAGAGCAGAAAGAGAAAGGCTTACCTGGCGCCCACCTGCCGGCCCAGCCCAGCCACCGCTCTAGCGAGCTGCTTGGCTTGGCCAGGCAGGCAGGGAGGTGCTCGACGCCGGCGTGTGCGCGCGCCACGCAGCTGCCCGCCGCCCTGCTTCCTCCCCTCGCAGTGATGCCGCCCTGGATCGGTCACACACCTCTCCCCCGAGCTCGCAGACACGCCTCTCTCTCCCCAGCTCCTCTCCCTCGCTCCCGTGAAGCCAGGGCTGACACAACCGCCGCCGTCTCACTGCCGTAGCCGTAGCCATCGTCATCCTCGTGCCGCGTTACCGTGTCCATTAGCTCCGCCGTCGTTGACGAAGTCGAGCAGGCTGAGCCCCGAGCGCTCGCCCGCTCTGGAGTCGCCGCTGACCCCGTCTCCCCCAACTCTGGCCACCGAGATCGCCATCATCGCCCCGCTCAGCTTCGGCCTTCCCTGAGCCCACTTCGACGCTTGCTGCAATCGCCATGAGCCCAGCTCCGTCCCCCCCTCTC
>NC_041380.1:47544465-47604880 GCF_002162155.2 Triticum dicoccoides | reverse complement strand
CCTGCACCGCATGCACCGCACCACGCTCACCAGAGCACCCGCCGCCGCCGAGCTCGTCGCCGACGTGACTCCGGCCACCCACCGGCCACACCATTGTGACCAACGTACTCACCGCACCCGCAGGAGCCCGTAGCACCATTCCACGCGCCTCGCCGTGCCCCGCAGCCTCGGTTTCGACCTCGCCCGAACTCCGGCGGCCGCCAAGGTCGTCGCCGGCGATGTTTCCGGCCACCCTAGCTCCACCCACTGCCACAACTCGATGCGGCTTGCTCCCAGCTATGTGTAGATGCTCTGTGCCGTTGTTTTGGTCGCCGGAGCACGAAACCCGCAGCCCTCCGCCGCGTCTAGCCTCGCCGGCGGCTAAACGCCGGCGAGTTGACCCCGTTTGAACCGTGTGGGCCTAGGTTGACTTCCCCCCTGAGCCTATAACAGGTTGGGCCGGCCTGTTAATTAGGTTAGGATTAGTGCTAACTAACTTCAGTTAGTTTAGGTCACTGACATGTGGGCCCAGGCCCCACTGACAGTTAGTTAGTACTAACTTAATTCTGTTAGTTAGCCGAGACACTGACAGACAGGGCCCACCAGTCAGGTTTGACCTGGGCTGGCGCCTTTGACTCGCTGACGTCACAGTGATGCAGTGCTGACGCAATTACTCATTTTTCTGGATTTATTCTTATATAGGAAATTCCAGAAAATAGCCTAAACTTCTAAAAATCATAGGAAATCAACCATAGCTCCAAATCAAACAAATTATATATGAAAAATGATCAGAAAAATTCAATCTATCCATCTGTAATGGTTTCATGCATGACAAAACATTTTAACCTTGCTGTTTAGGTGAAACAAGATAATACACTTATTATGCATAAGAGCTTAAGCTTTCATTTGAATCTTTGATTCAAATGGACCCATTTCAACTTGTTTCACATTGCATTAGGTAGGACACATCATTTTGCCATGTCATAGCATGCATCATATTGTTGCATATTGCCATGTGTTGATTATACTCTATGGTTTCTTTCGTGGTAGGTTCTGCCTCCGAGGATATCTCCGAGTATCCAACTGCAGGGCAGTACCCTACTACCACTCCATCAGGCAAGCAGGCCCATTGATCATATCAATACAATCCCATGTTCTCGCCTCTGCTCTCATTTACTGCATTAAGACAACAACGTTTCAAACTGCTGTGTGCTACGGTAGTTGAACCCTTATCCTCTGCATGACCTGTCATTGCCACAGTAACTAGATGAAACCCACTAGCATGTGTAGGAGTTGATTGAGCCATGTATGTGTTTCCTACCTTGCTATGCATGCTATGCTTAGAGTTGTGTCAGGTCTGGTTCATCTGGGTGATGGGCTAGAGTGAAATGATTATGTCGGTAATGTGAGGGATGTGTTGAACATGTTTGGGTAAAGGTATCGATGAGAGGCCATGTAGGAGTACATGGTGGGTTGTTTCATTGAGGCCGTCCATAAGAACTGAGATCTGTATGCGTGATTTAAGATTCAGCTACTACCACACATTGGGCCCTGAAATATGACCCCGCTCGACTTACTGACCCCTCTCGTCCTCTGTCTAGGAGTTGCAACTAGTTTCTGGTGTTTGTAGGTTATGTGTTGGCGGCCGTGCATAGCGCTGACCCTAGGGGTGGGCTATGATGCGGTAGATACACCGTGGCACGGTGTACCGAGTCACCCGTTTGGTGTCTCGGGAACCCTGCACACATCGTTTGGGGCCGTTGAGGACACCCCGGCCAGATTTCCTTGTGGATGGAACCCGCATAGGCGATAAACCTGGACTAGAGACTTGTGCGG
Source organism: Triticum dicoccoides (assembly GCF_002162155.2). Classification (NCBI taxonomy): domain Eukaryota; kingdom Viridiplantae; phylum Streptophyta; class Magnoliopsida; order Poales; family Poaceae; genus Triticum; species Triticum dicoccoides. Next base: position 47,603,065 of record NC_041380.1, on the reverse strand, counting down.
TTAGTCAGGTCGTGGTCTACACCCACGTCGGCTTTCGCTTGAAGTCTGCCGAGCACATGTCGTGTGGAGACGCTAAGTGGTGGAAACATGTGTGACGAAGTGCACCCCTGCAGGGTATAAAACTATTTGAATAGCCGCGTCCGCGGTGAAGGACTACTTGGTTGCCTATACAGTTCATAGACAAGTTAATGGTTACTACTAAAAGACTCAAGATAAGTGTGACTACCGAGGATGGCCCTCTCGTAGGATGACGAGGGAGGATCCCCGGTGGAGTATTGTGTTGGTGATTAGTGGACTCGTGTGCGAAAACTATTTTTCTAGTGGTGTCTCGTAGGATAGCTTAGCCAAGAGTCAAAGCTGGCTTGCTGCAATAACTCCACCACCTTCTTGAGAATGAGCATGTATAGTAGGTTCTGTTGTAAGACTTGCTGAGTACCTTTGTACTCATGTTTGCTTAATTACTGTTTTCAGACGACAACACCGCCCCCTCTGATGGGTTTTATGTAGATCTCGACGTCAATGAGTGACTTGCCACCCAGGTGGTGATCCTGGCCATGGAGGTCCCTATGTAGATAGATAGGCTTCGAGAAGCCTTCTTTCTTTCTAGTGTCTGTACTCAGACTATTGGCTTACGCATGTGCTTGTATGCTTGTATGACTTGAGTGTCAGGTCATGTGACCGTACCTGTATGAACATGTTATGTATGGCTCTCTAGAGCCTTTAAATAAAGTACTTGAGTTGTAGAGTTTTGTTGTGATGCCATGTTGTATTTGCACATATCAAGCATATTGTGTGTATGATTGAAATGCTTGGTATGTGTGGGATCCGACAATCTAGTTGTTTATCCTTGGCAGCCTCTCTTATGGGGAAATGTAGTCTAGTGCTCCTTGAGCCATAGTAGTCCGCTATAGCCCGGTTCACCGGAGTCCTGCTAGCCCAGCACTACTGCTCAGGACACTTGACTGGCCGGCATGTGTTTCACTTCGTTGCTATGTCTGTCCCTTCGGGGAAATGTCATGCGGTGACTTCCGGAGTCCTGCCTAGCCTGCTACAGCCCGGGTTCCCCGGAGTCCTGTTAGCCCAGTGCTACAGCCCGGATTCACTCACTGATGACCGACATGCTCGATGTGATTCATGGATGCCTGTCTCCATAGGTCTGTGCCGCTTTGGGTTCACGACTAGCCATGTCGGCTCGGGTTCGCTGTCATATGGATACTAGAGACACTATCATATACGTGGGCCAAAAGGCGCAAACGGTCCCGGGCCATGGTAAGGCGACACCCGTGGGGATACCGTGCGTGAGGCCGCAATGTGATATGAGGTGTTACCGGATAGATCGATGTGACTTGGAATCGGGGTCCTGACAAATCTGAATATTCATACCACAATTAAGAAGATTTGCATTGAAATTATGCCAAATAGCACTCCGCATCAAAAATTCTCTTTTTATCATTTACCTACTCAAGGACGAGCAGGAATTAAGCTTGGGGATGCCTGATACGTCTCCAACGTATCTATAATTTTTGATTGCTCCATGCTATATTATCTACTGTTTTGGACTATATTGGGCTTTATTTTCCACTTTTTTTTTTGTGATTAACCTATTAACCGGAGGCCCAGCCCAGAATTGCTGTTTTTTTGCCTATTTCAGTGTTTCGGATAAACGGAATATGAAACGGAGTCCAAACGGAATAAAATCTTCGGGAACGTGATTTTCTCACCGAACGTGATCCAGGAGACTTGGACCCTGCTCCAAGGAACAAAAGAGGCGGTCACGAGGGTGGGGGGCACCCCCCTTAGGGCGTGCCCCCTGCCTTGTGGGCCCCTCGTTGCTCCTCCGGCGTACTTATTCCTCCTATATATACACACGTACCCCCAAATGATCAAAGGAGGAGCCAAAAACCTGATTCCACAGTCGCAACTTTCTGTATCCACAAGATCCCATCTTGGGGCCTATTTCGGAGCTCCGCCGGAAGAGGGCCGTCATCACGGAGGGCTTCTACATCATCCTAGCCCCTCCGATGAAGTGTGAGTAGTTTACCTCAGACCTTCGGGTCCATAGTTAGTAGCTAGATGGCTTCTTCTCTCTCTTTGAATCTCAATACAAAGTTCTCCCCCTCTCTTGTGGAGATCTATTCGATGTAATCTTATTTTTGCGGTCTGTTTGTTGAGACCGATGAATTGTGGGTTTATCATCAAGTCTATCTATGAATAATATTTGAATCTTCTCTGAATTCTTTTATGTATGATTGGTTATCTTTGCAAGTCTCTTCGAATTATCCGTTTGGTTTGGCCAACTAGATTGGTAGTTCTTACCATGGGAGAAGTGCTTAGCTTTGGCTTCGATCTTGCGGTGTCCTTACCCATCGACAGAAGGGGCAGCAAGGCACGTATTGCATCATTGCCATCATGGATAACAAGATGGGGTTTATTTCATATTGCATGAATTTATCTCTCTACATCATGTCATCTTGCTTAAGGCGTTACTCTGTTTTTAACTTAATACTCTAGATGCATGCTGGATAGCGGTCGATGAGTGGAGTAATAGTAGTAGATGCAGAATCATTTCGATCTACTTGTCATGGACGTGATGCCTATATACATGATCATGCCTAGATATTCTCATAACTATGCTCAATTCAGTCAATTGCTCAACAGTAATTTGTTCATTACCGTAGAATACTTATGCTCTTGAGAGAAGCCACTAGTGAAACCTATGGCCCCCGGGTCTATTCTCATCATATCAATCTCCATCACTTTAATCTTGCTTTGCTTTTTTACTTTGCTTTTACTTTTTACTTTGCATCTTTATACCAAAAATACCAAAAATATTATATCTATCAGATCTCACTCTCGTAAGTGACCGTGAAGGGATTGACAACCCCTAACCGCGTTGGTTGCGAGTAACTATCGTTTTGTGCAGGTACGAGGGACTTGAGCGTGGGCTCCTACTGGATTGATACCTTGGTTCTCAAAAACTGAGGGAAATACTTACGCTACTCTGCTGCATCATCCCTTCCTCTTCGGGGAAAACTAATGCAAGCTCAAGACGTAGCAACCACTTCATGTCATGTTTGATAGTCTCAAGTCATTAAAAGCATACAAGCCCCACATCTCTTCTTGGTTGATTCCTCTATTTATTTCAAAAAATAAGAAACAACGTGAGAGTTAATGCACCACGCCTATGTGTTTACTATTTGGTTTTCGTAAGATGACTTAATACTCACCTAGACGAAGGGAGTATTCGATTTGACAGCGGGCGGCGCAGTTCCCGATACGGCTTTAATGCAGACGAGGGAGGGAGTAGCGGTTCCTGATATGTTGAATGGCCAATGCATCCTCCTTCAATTAATGCATGAGGCAAATAATGGGAGGAAGTACGGGAAAAGAGGCTGCACGATGTGAATGCAATGCAGTTTGCCCTCATTGCCCTCATATAAATGCTCCCCTCCATTCCAATGCATCTACCACATCGTACGCACCTAAGCATTTGCCTAAGCACCTACACTAAGTGCAAAAGAGCTCACTCCAGACCCATGGCGGCGATGCACGTGAGCGGCCAGCGGCTGCGCCAGATGGTCCACAACGCCAGCCTACGGCATGGTGCCGAGGATCGTCTCCAGACGGTGTTGGAGACCGGCTGGTGGATGGCTGCCGTCGACGCCAACTATGACTCTTAGTTGGACCAGATGATCGTTTCCACCAGCAACAAGTTCACCGTCCTCAAGAAGCTCGCGGACGACATCGCCGTACTCCTCCAGCCCGCGCGCCCGGGCTCCTCATTGCCTGCCACCCTAATTGGCCTCCATGGCCGGAACCTCTTTCAAGCACTGGTGGCCCTGCGACTGCGCGCCGATGCCACGAAGAATGTCCACCTGGAGGTCGCGCTCGCCGCGAGGCGCCTCGCCCTGCAAGAATTCGTCGACCTACACATCCATGTGTACGAGCAAATCGTGTACATAGGTATTTACAAGGCCAGTGAGGACGCTACGACGTTGGCCTTCCTCAACCAGCTGGAAGCCTTGGATGCCTTTGCTGAGAAGCACCTCGACCTCGCCACAAAAGCCGCCGCTCCTTAGCCGCCGGTCGGTGGCCCGGCGCACTAAGTTGAGGAGGAGGAGGTCATACATTCGTGGATCCATCTTTCTTCTTGCCTTCTGTAACCACCACTGCGATCGCATCATCGTGGCCTTAATTCTTATTGTGCTATTGCATTGTCGTTCCAGTCAATACCGACATGTGCGATCCCTTTGCTTAATTATATGCATCACTGTAACTAGTACTCCATCCGTCAATTTATAAGTTGTTCTTACCTTTTCCATCAACTTCATGCAACGCGCGGGCATCTTGCTAGAAACACTAGAATATGTCTATATAATACATATGTGATAGTCCATTTGAAATCTCAAAAAAGACAAATATTTAGGTACGGAGGGAGTAATATGTTAGGAGTATATCAAAACAATAGTGATTTCTTTAAAGTTTGTGAACAAATACTACTATTATACTACTTTGGATCCATCGCAACGCACGGGCACATTGCTGGTAAAAGGAAAAGGCCTGCCACGTTCGCGTCGCACCCCCACACGCCCGGGAATCGGGAGTACAACACGGCCCGTCCGGCACGACACATAGCTTAGGGAAGGCGTGTTGCCTAGCATTTTCACTTTCATGTGGGACCGTCGCTGAGCAAACCGACACCCCGCCTGCCGCCAGGTTGGAAAACAGAAACGAGGGGAAGATCTAGCTGTAGCACGGAAGCCAAGAAATTTGGTGTCAGATGGGGCTTGTTGATAGAGTAGGAGCATTCCGTACTAGTACTACTCCTACTAGTACCAATTTTGTACTCCTAATACTATATTACTAGTACTACCACTATACAACTAGTCGGTACGTGCACGACAGAACATCATGGGAACAAAAAACAGGAAGATCTTGTTTTGGGCGATTTATCTTTTTTTCAATCAACATAGTATGAATAATATGATGTGGGGGGCACCCATGAAGCTTATGTGGCTTGGTTGCATGGCTACGGTACGTTAGAGAAAAATAAATAGATAATGTGTTTAGAGTGCACTCCACTAAATAGATATACTTTGGATCCATTGCAATGGACCGACACATCTATATCTACACCCCCTATATAGTGTGTGAAAAACTTTGAAAGTTGGTCGTTGGATGAAGCCAATCCGACTGTACAAAGATGGCAAATCCGAGCACTACTGGCCATTGGATATCATCCACCAGATTCTGCCACATGTATAATCTAGAAGACTCCATGGTTGAACTTAATTCATGACTAACTTTGCCACAACTAAGCTTAGGCAAAGTTATTAGTTCTTCAAAATGAGAGCCACAAGTTGGCAAGACTAAGGGGATCTTGCCACATTTTTTGTGTGTATGTCATGTGGGGCCTTATTGTGGCTTGCCTAAGGTGTGGCTTGAACCAAACACTCACCTAAGTTAATCAAACTTTCCTAACCTTATATTCCACCAGATTTTACCACATGTTAGAATCCAGAAAGCTCCACATGGAGAAGCATAATGCACAAACCACCATAATCTCATGCGTGCAATGCATGTGTACCTTAGTAGTACTAGTTGGTAGTAGTAAGAAACAAATTCCAGTTTTGGCATGAGCTCGTTCTGTGGGAGCACCACAAGGCCTGCCGCAGGAGTTACATTTCCCTCTCGGGGCCCACGGGACCGAACTTCAGTGGCTTAGTGCCCGGCCTATGAGTCAATGACATGCGGACCTTAAATGCGGCTGGCCCACATGTCATTTTCATGGTTGTGGCGTGGTTCGTGAGTCACTCGTTCGAGATGAACCGGCCGGTGGGGGCGTGGCCGTGGCGAGGGTGCCCCAGCTGGGCGTCGGGGCGTTATGAGGCGTTGATGGACACACCGGCGGGTACTACCTGTAGTACATAAGTACTCCAGCTGAGGATTGATGCCCGGGACGAAATGTGCCACAGCCGCTGGATGAAAATTCGATGGTGCGGGAGTACGGATCGGAGCACAGCAGCAGAGCAGGCAAAACCGCGTCCAATCGGGTGTGTCTGTGGTAGAAAGTTGATGGTCGCCGCAGTTCAGGTGGCCCGCATGTCATGCACACAAAGGCAGAGGAGCGGTGGGGCCAAGAGGGATGAGGGGCATGTCGGGGGGATGAGGATCCCCTGACGCGAACAATCCTACCATTCTGTCACTAACATGTGGGACCCATAAGCGTGGGTCCCACCTGTCAGTGAAGGAAAGGTAGGCAAGGCAGTGATAGCCATGTCAGTGGATCCATGTCCACGTCGGGGGACGTCGTGCCGTGGGTTGGAGCGGCGTCATGGGAATCGCGTATGGGTGTGGCAGTGGTAGAAACAAGAAATGTGATGGTCGCCGTTGTTCAACTTCCATGGACAAGCTGTCATGTCTGCTGACACATGTATATCAAAACTAGAGTGTTTATATTTCAAGCACGTGAAAAAGTATTATTCTACTACTTTGGATCCATTGCAACGCACGTGCGAGCACATTGGTAGTAGTAGTGTCCATCTCTATCTCTAGAGGCCTTCCCTCGTTCATCGTTTTCTCTCACAAGATAAACTACTCATACAAATGCATCTTGATGTTCCATGGAACGCACGAGGATGTTTCCTTGGGGGTCTCTCCAGCGCGGCGTGGCCGTAGTTGCAAGTTGACGCCCCTTGAGATGCCGACGTGGAGGGGCACTCGGATTTCCTCCGATGAGCAGGTAACATGAGTTTGATCACGTAGTAAATGCATTCTAAAGACTACTTCCGTGTCCATTTCCTAATTCTCCCCCTGCCCACTGTTTCACAGGTTAGGCTCGGTGCGAGTGGAGATTGGCTTGCATATGTACGGGAGGGTACCAACATCAATTTGCACAACATTCAGAACGGTGACACCGTTCCCGTAGAACCTTTGTCCAACATTGGGATCAGCCATGCAACGGGCCACCGCATGAATTGGTACGATGGAACCACGGTGAGATTGAATAAGATAGCACGAACCTTGCACATGGCGGTCAAAGGCGGACCATGCTGTCTGCGGCCAATTTGTTGCTGTACGAGTAGGAAGACGCTGTGCTCCTTTCTAACCGCATCTTCGCGGTGACAAACCAGGGGACTTATTTTGTATGGGACACATCCTATGATATACTCCCTCTCTCCCAGTTTATTTGTTTTGAATCTTTTCGTTTTATAAGTTTCAAATTCAAATTTAGAGCTCCCGATGATATATTGAGATTACAATGTCCATTAAATCGTTGCGTGCATGTATAGTAAAGAAACAAATCTCGAGTTTGGAACGAGTTCGTGCTGCGGGAGCACCACCAGCCCTGGCACAGGAGTTACATTTCCCTCTCAGGGCCGTCGGGACTGAGCTTCTGCGCCTTACTACACCTACCTTTGAGTCAATAACATGTGGACCCGATAGGTGACTGGTCCACATGTAATGCTCCCGTAGGCAGAGGGGCAGTGGGGCCAAGAGGGGTGAGCCGCAGGTCGGGGGACGTGTGGTTTCATGGGTTCGAGCGGCGTCGTGGGAATCGTGGGTGGCTGTGGTAGAAACTTGATGCTCGCCGCATTTTAGGTGGCCCACATGTCATTCACAAAAAGACATAGGGGCGGTGCGGCCGAGAGGGGTGAGGCGCACGTCGGGGTGCGTGGTGCCGTGGGTTGGAGAGGCGTCGTGGGAATCGCGAGATGAAATGTGATGGTCGCCGTAGTTGAACTTCCATGGACAAGTTGTCATGTCTACGGACACATGCACTGCATACCGATCACTGGAAGGAGTAGCAGAGAAAGCTATATATGCGGATAAATAGTTCCTTATAGTCAAGCGGAGCCACGCTACTACTCTGTTCCAAAGACATGCACCCCATTGAAATAGTCCATCTATATCAATATACACCGAGAGGGAATAATTTTTTTTACAAGAGAGGAAATAGTTCATCCATCCATAATGCCCTCCTGCTGGTGCAGCCTTTTCTTCTTATTATTCTTATTATTCTTCTTCTTCTTGTTGTTGTTCTCATTCTCTGTGGGAGACGGCTTCGCAACAAGCTCTTTGGACCTTGCAGCTATCTCGAAACTCACACGGGCATCGAGGGCAGCATATTTTATCCGCTCGTACGTCAAGGGATAATTCTCCCATCCAGACGACCTTAATGCCATCGTCTCGTCACCCTTCTGAAGATTTGTACCGAGCATAAAATTTGCTACATCGAATAGGGATGGTGTATGTTTATCACAATCTTCTACAGGAATTTTGATTCTGGTTTCTAGGTCAGCGATGCTTTTCAAATCAAGGTTGTATGGCTCCATCTTCTGTTTGTCCCCTTCGATGGCTACCCCATAGAAGTATACGTCCTCCCGAGACAAGAAATCGTCAAGCTCACCTGGTATGGAGGGCGAGTGTATGATGTGGTACACCAAAACATCATCTTCGAGGCACAGCTGAAGGACGGCGGCGCGCTGGATCTTCCCAGGGGCACGCTCCATGTACTTTGCGTCGAGACCGATGACCCTCGTCTCTACCTTTTCAAGGGAGTTGGATACATTGTTGATCCACTGCCGAACAACCCTTGGGTGGACGGTGATGGTGGCAACTATGCGCATCGAGCCTTCGATGAGGACATGTTGGACGCTTAAAACCTGCATCTTGATCTCTTTTGCCATTTGGAACCGTTGGAACGGAGGGCTATGGTTTGGAGAATTACGATTAGATGGCTAGTCTAACTGAAGTAGTAGATGATTATTTAAAGAGGAAAACAATGTGAATGCGGTGGGGTTTGGATGCAAATGAAGACGAAGGGGAGGTGAAGAAGCCGAGGAGAATCGGTTCCCGATGGAGAAGTAAATGGGAGATGTGGCATGCAGGCAGTTGATTAGATGGCTAGGTAGACTAAACGAAAATGCTATGTGGGTAGACTGATGAGTCATACCTGTTCGTGTACGTGCCCATCCTTCCTGATAGGTGGGACCTATGCAAAGAGATAAAAAATTGTGTCGTCGTTTTTTTGGGCGCGTGAGTGGGAGACACAACATTCTCTGGTTAAGGAATACTCCCTCCGTTTAGGTGAGTATAAGTCACCTTTTGAAAATCAGGTTTTCCCAAAACCTTTAGGCATGGAGCATTAACTTCCTGCTCAATCCCCTCCCAGCCTCGTTAGCCAACATTCTCTTCCTCTATTGCCGCGTTCTACCTTTCCATTTTCCTCTTCTCAAGTGTGGATCGATCTGCATGCCATCCTTGATGCACCAGAACGACCACTGCATGCATCACGTCAGGGCGGTTATTGGGCATGCACGAGAATTTGGTTCTGCTCGCAATATGGATGATACCTGAACGATGAAGTGAACAGGCATGCTAGCAAGGGAGACCTATTTCCGCAATACAATGTTGTTTCTTGCATTATCCTACTCATACTCTGAACAATGCTGATCTTACATTAACAATGCCTGTCCTTTTTGATATGATGCAGTGTCCCTATAGTTACTGCCCTTTGTAATCACACCACCTTTGCCGAAAACAGGGAAGCACAACTGGTTCCTCGCTCGATCAGACGACGGCAAAAGGCTGATGATCATTCGGACACATGAGCCGGAAAAGTTATATTGCAAAAACCCCATTATATACAAGCACCGTGTAATACGTGAGTATCCGGACAGTGGCTATTACCTCTATGAGCAGGATACCAGCTTGTTGGGGCCTTTAGGATTTTTTAGTTGGAGGCGGGTAAACAACCTTGGTTCACACTCTCTGTTTCTCGGACTCAATTATCCGATTAACCAGGAGATCACCGTTGGCAAGGACCTTGGTGGCAGAGGCTCTGTTTGCTATGGAAAACTGTGTCTACACGGCGAGCCCTAGGAGTTCGGGAGCAAACTCCCCTGATTGTCAACGATACAGCCTGCAGCCAAAAGAAGGTGAGAATGACAAAGGCATCCAGATTAACTTTGATCCTTGGATTTCTCAATTACGACAGGCAGTGATGTGGTTCAAGCCTTTAGGTTGATAGGTAATTGGGCTGTCGCATCGAAAGGGTGGAGTACTGGTGTCTCCGGATCACTGGTCGCTGAAGCGGGGCTGCAAATTATGATGGTGTTGGATCATCTCTTCGAATGACCTTGTTGTCTTTGTTGCTGGTTCTGGATGGGAAGTTCTTTCTTTTGTTATGCATATTCCTTGTCATTTGGTCATCCTCGTCTATGTCACTCTTACTATGCAATAGTTGCTTCTGTTTAGAATGTCATTCTTGTTTGGATCACGAGAGTCTGAACGTTGCAGATGGGTCCCTTTTGGTGGTGTAGCAAGACTTCTTATGAACTATCATGTCTTGCTGTTTATGTCAGTAGTAATCACTAGTCAGTGTTTGAATGTTGTATATATCGTTGTTCTGAACTGTTTATTGTCTCGAACTACTGGTGGGCTAAATGAGGGCATCACCATTCTCCAGTGTTTAGAGTATATCTCCTTTTTTCAAGTTATATAATTTGAGCTCAGTGTCTTTTCGATGATGTACACTTGTTTGGGCAAGTGAGGTGTCGTTGAATATGGGACGAGTAGTAACGCAATGCCAAACAGGTCAATTATGACTCTCAGGCCGGGCTCTCAAAATATCTGAAAAAAAGGCCGGGCTCTCCAAAAAAGAAAGAATGAGGACTCTTAGGCCGACATGTGGGCGCCACAGGTGTTTTTGTGTGCTTGCGCGCCGAGAGCATATTGGCGCGTGCTCGAAATTCATGCTACCTTTTCATCCCCAGTCTCCCGCCCCTCCGCCACCTCTGGAATCTCGATTCCTACCCCAGTTCCCCCAAATCCCCCTCCTGTACTCCCTGTACTCAAGCGCACTATCATGTTGCCGGTCAACACGGATCTCCGAGCCGGAGATCCTCAGGTCCGTCCTGCCTTCGGTCGCTGCGTGTTGTCACTCAATAGTGGCATAGCTGCGCTTGACGACCAGTTTGCCGGCAAAGTGCTGATGGTAACCATCAACGATGACCGGCCTCCCGTCTCGCCGGACGACCTTGTTAAAGCTCTTGGCATTGTGCACAGCATCCAAATAAGTGACTTGCTCGTCGATGTCTGTCCGCCACCGGCTGATTTCTTCGTCAGGTTCCAGACAACTTTCGACTGCAGTCGTGTGTTCGAATCTTCCCGGTGTTTGTTCTGCGATGGCGCACTGGTGAGCTTTGATCGGTGGCACCCAGGATGGGGCTCGGTGCCCTCTGAGCTTGAGTTTTTAACAAAGCTTACCTTCCACGGCATGCCTCGACGTGCTTGGAACAGCGAGTCCATGAACGAGCTTATCAACGACCTTGGAGGTGAGCTCGTAAGTATGTTTGTTCCTCCAGATAGCTGGGCTCTGACGGTTATGGCATGGATGAAGAAGCCGTCCACCATACCGAAGGTGATTGGTGTTGAGATACCGGTGCAGGAACTGGGGTTGTACTATTTGTCACCACCAAGGCCGCCGCGGACCACGTTAGGGATGTACCTGTATCGAGTGTTCGTGCATGTCGAAGAAGTGGTAAATCCATCAATCGAAGTCCTGCCGCCGCCGCTGGTGCCAGGGTCCGTCGACGACGTCCATTAAAGGAGTCAACGTCAAACTTTCCCCGTGTTGCTCGGAACGATGGATGGCACATGGCCTACTCTATCGCGCGACAGAGGCTACTGCTTCTTTGGGAGAAGAGGCAGGGATGGCTATCTGGATGTGCTCTAATTTGCGGTAACAACTGAATCTTGTCAGATACTAGTTAAATCCGAGCTACGGGTGTGAAGCACTGATATGCCAGTACATTTGATTGTGACCTGTTCTAATTTTGTACCTGATTTTTTTAGAAAGGGATGTACGTCAACGTAATGTGCTAGCAGAACTTATTGTGTTGTCTGTCTGTTTTCTTTGCACAACATTCAAGATATTTCCCCGTCATTGATAAAGACGATGAACCGTTATGTACGACTTCGTTGGTTTCAACATAGCCCTTCCCGTAGCGATCCACTGCTTCCATCCTGATTGTGCCGCCTGCGTGAAATTTTTGTATGCAAGTTTAGTGTGCTATGATGTTCTATATGATTGTGTTAACTATATAAGTTTTTACTGAGCATCAGCAAAGCATATGGCTGAAAGATGTATTTACGAGCATCGACCGATGGGTCTCTCTCTCTCTCTCTCACACACACACACACGCACACACACGCGCACATGCACAAGTGGGACCCGTTGAATTATTTACTTGATCGTGACAACTTTTAATTAGGTTCCACTGTAATCTAACTTTTTTCTTAAGTTATTAATTGAGCTCAGTGACTTCAAAAAGTTGTACAGAAGCCTTGTTTGGGCCTTTCCAACGTCGCCGAATGTGGGCTGAGTAACCATGTTAGGTTGTACTATACTACACATGCCTTTTTTTCAACATCAGCAGTGCAACTGGGCCGACAGTTGTACATAATATCCGGGTCAACTTGTTATTCTCCGCCCCGCTAGGCTGCAAACATTTCGAGGAGGTATGCATTAGGCTTAACAAGAAAATGGACATTAAGAAATAATAAATGGGATGTAATTATAATAACTAGACAGTTACTATGCACCAAACACGTAATTAGTTTGAAAAATATATTATTTTTGGAATTTGAAAATTTTAATTTCATTACTTGTTGCGCATGCAATATTTCGTTGGATTTTAATGTAATACAACTTTATTTTGAAATTATATTTAACCTGACTAGAAATTTCGAATAAAAATATTTCGGATCCCATCAAAATGTGGGAATTTTTTTTAATTTTGTTTTGAGCCGTTGTTTGAAATTATTAATCGTTGTCCTAGCTAGAAGTTGGGATGTACTTTTATCAAACTGTAAATGGGCTGTAGTAAATTCGATTAGAATTAAAAAATGGGCTCTACATTCTTACAAATCGCAAATGGGCTATATGTTCTCTGCCAAATCCGAGCTGTGGACCTACTAAGTTGACGCGTACCAAGGGCTTTGTCAACTTAGTCAATATAAATGATTCTAGCTGCAGTGATCCTACGATGTCCATCAAACGGCCGTAGTGCTTCTTCAACCTCCGGTCTTCTTGCTCCAGCCGCCCAAAGCAGCGCCAGTCGTGTCGCGTGCTCCTGCCTCCCGTGTCCGGCTATGAAGCCGCGGAGGCCTCACCGCCCCGTACTACTCCCATCGCTGGCCAGGCCATCCCTCTACTCACACACACCCCCTGTTATTCTACGGCGATGGCAGCCTCACACCACAGCCGAACCAGTGAACTCTCGTACTCGTCTCCGCGCAGGCTTCCACTACTGCGTCTTCCCCGGCTCCGCGTCGTCCCCTTCCTAGGCCTCGCTGTCGTCCAGACCACTGCCCTCGTGCTCTCGGCGCGGCGTGGTCAACGTGATCAACGACCGACTTCCATCCGAAGAGTACTGTACATGGAGAGGCTGACAGCTGGGTCCAGGCGGCTGCAAGGAAGTGCCTCCTTATTACGCACAAAATAATTATCCCTCCACCTGACAACAGGGACCCACCAGACGGGCCACCTTATTTCGCGAAAAATGTTTCCCCCTGACTGCTGGGACCCACCGGACGGGCCAGCATATTTCGCGAAAAAAACGTTCCCCGGCTGTTAGCTCGGATCCACCGGAAGTGCCTCCTTATTACGCACAAAAAATGAATACTCCCCTTGCTAGCTGGGACCCACCATGGTGGGAGGCTGACTTGTGGGCCTACTAAGTTGACTGGGACGTCGGCCATTGTCAACTTTAGTCAATATGAACGATTCTAGCTCCAGTGACCGTACGATGTCCATCCAATGGCCGTAGTGCTTCTTCAACCTCTGGTCTTCTTGCTCCAGCCGCCCAAAGTAGCGCCGATCGTGCCACATGGTCCTGCCTCCCGTGGCCGGCTGTGCTGCTGCGGAGGCCTCACCGCCACTACTATTCCCACCGCTGGCCAGGCCCTGCGGCAACGGCAGCCTCACACCGCAGCCTTACCAGTGAACCCTCGTACTCCTCTCCGCACGGGCTTCCACTGTCGCGTCTTTCGCGGCTCCCTGTCGTCCCCTTCCTAGGCCTCGCCGTCGTCCACCGCCCAGGTGCTCTCGGCATGGCGTGGTCAATGTGGTCAAGGAACGACTTCCATCGGACGTGGACTGTACATGGAGAGGCTAACAGCTGGGTCCACGGATGCATCAAGGAAGTGCCTCCTTATTACGCGGAAAATAATGATTCCTCCACCTGACAGCTAGGACCCACCGGACGGGCCACTGTATTTCATGAAAAAATGTTTCCCCCTGATTGTTGGGACCCACCAGCTACATCTTGCATGCAAGGAAGTGCGTCCGGGCAAAAAAAAAATGATTCGCCCCCTGACTGCTGGGACCCACCAGCTACATCTTCGCAGGCAAGGAAGTGCCTGACAGTCGGGACCCACCTGGTCGAAGCATATGTAGCGTTGTCATTCTGGTCGCGAATGTTTACATACATATATACTGGTGGATGTAGAGGTGCGCACGTGTCGTAGTAGAGGCGCGTACGTGTCGTAGTAGAGGCGCGCACATAGCATGTACATGTACGTACAGCGGCCAGGGTGCAAGAAAGAAAATACGGCCATGTATGTGTACATACGGGCGGGGTCTCGAACGCCTACTCACGCATATGTACGGCCAGGGCTCGTGTAGATGGCTGGGTCAGAACGGAGAAATAGCGTCGTCGTCATGTTCATGGGGAGGCAACGGAATGCATCGTGTTCATCGAGAGGCAACGGAACGCATGGGAGCCAACCGGCTGGGTCGGAACGGAATGCGTGGTCATGTTCATCGGGAGGGCTTGGACGGAACAAGCGATGGAAATGAGGCCTGGCGTACCGCACAATGGAGGAAACGGACCTCCTACGTTCGGAACGGGGTCTTGTTGATCGGGAGGGGTCTAGCGTACCGTAAAACGGAGGAAACGGAGCTCCTACGGTCGGAACGGGGGTCCTGTTGATCTGGAGGGGTGTGGCGTACCGCAAAACGGACGAAACGGACCTCCTACGGTCGAAAGGGGGGTCCTGTTGATCGGAAGGGGTGTGGTGTACCACAAAATGGACGAAACGGACTTGTGTTGGAGCGCTACGGTCGAAACGAGGGTCCTGTTCATCGGGAGGGGTGTGGCGTACCGCAAAACGGGACTCCATGAGATACTATTCATCTCCACCGTCGGCCTCCTCCAGCCTCCATGGGCTACCGTCGACCTCCTCCAGCCTCCACGGGCTACCGTCGACCTCCTCCAGCCTCCATGGGCTCCTGTTCATCCAGCCTCCACCGCGTGCTATTCCACCGGCTACTGTTCAACCACCCCTCCACGGGCACCCCTCCACCATCTACTATTCATCCAGCCCTCCACACCATGGGGTCCTGTTCAACCACCCCTCCACGGGCACCCCTCCACCGTCTACTGTTCATCCAGCCCTCCACCACACCACGGGGTCCTGTTCATCCAGAGGCAACGCCACCGCTCACTGTTCATCCAACCCCCCTACAACGCTCACTGTCCATCCAATCGATCGGCTTCAGTTAGCCGTAGTAGCGAAGGAATCGCTCGATCGGGTTCAGTTAACAGCCATTGATCGATCGCTCGGGTTCAGTAATGGGTAGCCTGTAGTGCAATGGCTCGGGTTCAGTCAGAGCCTAACGCCTCGCTCGGGTTCAGTTAGTGCCAACGCCTCGCACACAAACGCGTACGTGCACGAGAGAAACACGCATCGCTCGGCCTTGACCTCCCACTGTAACCCGGAACTTCTTACGCCCTCGTTTCAATCGTACACTAATCATACATGCAAATGTGTACGATCAAGATCAAGGACTCACGGGAAGATATTGCAACACAACTCTAGACACAAATTAAAATAATACAAGCTTTATATTACAAGCTAGGGGCCTTGAGGGCTCGAATACATAAGCTCGAACATAAACGAGTCAGCGGAAGCAACAATATCTGAGTACAGACATAAGTTAGACAAGTTTGCCTTAAGAAGGCTAGCACAAAAGCAACAACGATCGAAAAGGCAAGGCCTCCTGCCTGGGAGCCTCCTAACTACTCCTAGTCGTCTGCGGTCTTCACGTAGTAGTAGGCATCCTCCGGGTAGTAGTAATCATCAGTGGCGTCATCTGGCTCCTGGGATCCGTCATCTGGTCACAACAATCGGGTATGGGGCAAAAGAGGTAGCAAAGCAGCCATGAGTACTCATCCAAAGTACCCGCAAGACTTACATTAGATCTAAACAAAGTATGCATCTATATCAAAAGAAATGGGTTGTATCTGTGGACTAAACTGCATAATGCCAGAAAGAAGGGGAAAGGCCTAGTCTATCTAAGACTAGCATCTTCAAGCATCTTGCAGCATATAGAAGAGTATAGATCAACATAATGTACAGTAGTAGTGTTATCAACCTCGGCCAGAGATCCTTTCTCGACTCCCTGCGAGAAAGCAATCCCAGAGCCATACTATCCATTCATCATATCCATTTCTCATCACAAGTATCCAGTTCTAGTTGTATAGATCGGGATAAAACTCCAAGTTTCCGTTACCATAGGACAGACCATCGATAGATGTTTTCATTCCTGCAGGGGTGCACCAACTTACCCACCACGCTCGATTAACTCCGGCCGGACACACTTTCCTGGGTCATGCCCGGCCTCGGCCAAACAATACGCGGCAACCCGACCTAGGCTTAATAGAGAGGCCAACACGCCGGACTAAACCTATGCCCCGAGGGGTCATGGGCCATCTCCCCGGGAACTCCTGCACGTTGCGTGGGTGGCCGGTGAGCAGACCTACCTACCTCCTTCAAAAAGGTAGGTGCTTACCAGTACAACCTGGCGCGCGCCGCTCAGTCACTGACGTCTATTAAGCTTCGGCTGATGTATACGACGCAGAACGCCCATACAATGCCCACGTGATGGTTAGTGCTATCAGGCCAGAGGCCCCTCAGATCAAATATCCAAACCGTAGTGGATTTGGAGCACGCTGTAATGAGCAGAGACTCACGATCGATGTGACCCCGTCGCCCTGACTCGAGTACTTGCGGCAAGGGCTAAGAATGCCCAACCACGCCTCGTAAGTATCTCGCGGGCACCCTCCAGGTCAACCCTACTCCACTTTACTCGCAATTAAGCTCGCGCGGGTACCCCTCAGGGCCGACCCGTCTTTAGTAACATGGCTCAGTGCAAAGTCATAGTAACCATAGTAACTGTGTGTCAAACACCTTGGGGAAAACCCGAGGAATCACCCTTGGTGAATTCCACTCGATGTTGTCATCAAGGTGAACGTAAGAGGATCCACCCTCGAGGTTCACATTTGATGGGTTGCATGACAGAGCCGTAATGGAAGTGGTTAAGGAGGAAATCACCCTCGATGACCTCGACCGTATAGCTACACCACGGAGATCTCATCAGGAGTGATGTAAGAGGTTCCAACCTCGGCACTCGATGGTAGCTCTGCAGAGTCATACAACTAGGGGGGTGATGTGAAGTGTCGGGGCCTGGATGTCAATCGTGTTGATCCAGTCATCAAACATAAAGCGGGGCAACTAGGACAAGGTGGGGGTTACTGATGGATCACTAACCATCCTATACTAAGCAGTTTAGGATAAGGAGGTAAGGTATGAAAGGAGGTAACAACAACAGGCTATGCATCAGAGTAGGATCACACAGAAAGCAGTAGCAGTTCTAATGCAAGCATGAGAGGGAAAGAAATGGGCGATATCGGAATGCTCAAGGGGGGTTTGCTTGTCTGGTTGCTCAGACAAGAAGGAGGGGTCGTCGGTGACGTAGTCGATCACAGCGGCATCATCGGTCTTGGGGTCTACCGGAGAGAAGAGGGGGAAGAAACAGTAAATCCAGAGCAAACAATGCATCACAAGGCATAACATGACGACAGGCAGAGCTAGGGTTGCCCTAATGTAGTACTACACATTGCAGACGGAGGGGATACACATCCGAGGATGAATTCCCGGCGTTAGGCGGATTCTAGACAGATGAAAGAGAGGGGACGGTTCCTTGTTCAGCATGCTAGGGGCATGTGACAGGTGAAAGGACCGCGCATTTGGATTCATTGGATTTTTCTGAGCAACTTTCATATAGAAAACATTTTCATCGGGGTTATGGATTATTTTCTATGAATTTCTAAAGATTTTCTTATTTTCTGGATTTATTTTATTTACAGAAAATGATATATGATGTCAGCATGATGTCACAGTGACATCAGCAGGTCAACAGATGGCTGACCAGGTCAAACCTGACATGTGGGTCCAGTGGGTCCCACATGTCAGCATCTGTGGCACTAAAAGTGGATTAAAATGACTAACAGAACTAGTTAGGGGTGTGGCCCCATTAGCCAGTGACTGATTAGGTTAACTAATTAGATTTAATTATTAAATGTTTTAATTAACTTAAAAGTGCGGTGGGGCCCGCTTGTTAGGGGCACGGGGCTGCCCAGTCAGCAGTTGACTGGGTCAACCCAGTCAACTTGGGCCCGTGGGGCCCACTGGCAGTGGCACTAGGGTGGTCCCAGGCCAGCCACGTCGGCGGTGGCCGGCGACTCGACGCCAGCGACGCCAAAATGCGGCAGAGGGCCTCGGGCCTCGTTGGATTTCGCCTACAGGCGACCATTTCGCGCGCGCTAGGGTGCGTTCGAATGAGCGGAGCAGCGCGCGTCGAACTGCGGTGGTGGCCCGGCCGGAAAAGGCCGATGACGGCGACGACAAGCGGAGGAGGC
This sequence comes from Triticum dicoccoides, assembly GCF_002162155.2. Lineage (NCBI taxonomy): Eukaryota > Viridiplantae > Streptophyta > Magnoliopsida > Poales > Poaceae > Triticum > Triticum dicoccoides. The sequence goes on along the minus strand of NC_041380.1, from coordinate 47,584,295 downwards.
GGCTGCTTGCACGGGTGCTCGACGAAAAAGGAGCTACGTCGCACTATCGAGCAAACGGAGAGGTTGGGGGGATCTATGCGGTGCGGGGAGTGCAATGGGCTTCAGCCCGTGACCAAAAGGTCACCGGAAGAACGACGGCGATGAGCGAAGGCGGCGACGCGTTCGGGCACCCGTCGAGGTAGGTGCTAAGGGGCACGATAGGATGCGTGCGTGCGCGTGTTGCGTTCCTGGAAGCACCAGGAGCACGACGGAGGCCTCAGGCGAGCGTGACAAGGGCCATGGACACGACCACGGGCTCGTCGGCGGCGAACAGAGCTCGGCCACGGCGGTGACAGCTAGCTACGGCACAGGGAAGAGCACGGGGAGAGAGGGAGAGGGAGGCGGAGCTCACTGAGCACCTGTAGGTGTGCAAACGTGGGCTCGGGCGGAGGCTCGACGGAGCGAATCGACGGCGGCGAGCTCGGGCATCTCGAGGAGGTAGACGGGGTGGACCCGGCGCAGCGGAGCCTTCCGGCTCCAATGGTAGGCACCGTTCGACATGGAGGTCGACGGTGGACGCCTACGGCATGTTGGTGACGCGGGGCGAAGACGGTGGCCGCGGGATCGACGCGGCGACGGCGGCAGGTCTGCTCAGGTAACAGAGAGGGGAGGGGATCTGGAGAGCAAGGGAGAGAGCGACGAGGGAGAGAGGGGGCAAGTGGGCGAGTGGGGAGGGAGCCCGAGGCATCGGGGCTGCCCTTATCCACCCCACGGCGCCTGTAGCGTTGTGGCCGGCGAGGTGGTTCGGCGGCGACGAGCGGGCGTGGTCGCTCGCACAGTGGAGGAGGGGGAAGACGACAGGGGGAGTGGGCCGGCCTAGCATGGGCCAGTTGGCCCGGGTGGAGGGGTGGGCCGAGGCAGAGGGGGAGGCCAGGGGCTCTGGCCCTTTCCTTTTTTTTATTTTCTTTTTTTTTTGCTTTTCTGCTTTAGCTATTTTAGGCCACCTACACATTTTGCAAAAAATGTTGGTTCACCACCAATATTACCAGAATAATACTTTCCACATATGAACATTTAAGTTTTCATGTTTGAGCATTTTGAATTTCACACAAAATTTGAATTTGAACTCAACTGGAATTTGAAAGAGAGAGGAGACAAAGATGATCAAGCACTTGTTTAGCAAAATAATTAACTTAACCCCAAGGGTTACTGTAGCATCAGTACACCGGGGTGTTATAACTCTCCTCCTCTAAAAGAAATTCTCGTCCCGAGAATTAAGAGGTAGAAGGGAACAGGTCGGGGTATTCAGCACGGAGGTTATTCTCGCGTTCCCAAGTGGCTTCATCTTTAGAATGATTTGATCATTGCACCTTGAGGAACTTGGTAACCTTCTGGCGTGTTCGACGTTCAGCTTCTTCAAGAATGCAGATCGGATGCTCCTTGTATGCGAGATCATCTTGAACTTCAATCAATTCCGGATCCACTTCACATTCCGGATCCTTGAAGCATCGACGAAGTTGCGACACATGGAAGACATCATGAACATGAGAGAACTGAGGTGGCAACTCTAGTTGATAAGCCACCAGTCCACGACGTGCGAGAATGCGGAAGGGACCAATGTAGCGCGGAGCTAGCTTTCCCTTGACTCCGAACCGATGAGTTCCTCTCCAAGGAGTGACACGCAGATAAGCTTGTTCACCGGGTTGATAAGTTGAAACCCAGTGTTTTCGGTCATAGTTGCTCTTCTGGCGGGACTGTGCTGCCTTGAGATTATCCTGGACAATGCGAACCTGCTCTTCAGCTTGCTGAATAATGTCTGGACCAATGAGCGTCCGTTCCCCAGTTTCTGACCAATTCAGTGGGGTTCGGCACTTCCGTCCATAAAGCACTTCGAAGGGTGCCATCTTCAAGCTGGCTTGATAACTGTTGTTATAAGAGAACTCTGCATAAGGGAGAGATTCTTCCCACTTCTTACCGAAAGAAATAACACAAGCCCGAGGCATGTCTTCAAGAATTTGATTGACTCGCTCGGCTTGACCTTGGGATTGGGGATGATAAGCTGTGTCCAGGTAATATGAGTTCCCATTGCCTCTTGGAAACTATCCCAGAACTTTGAAGTGAATATACTGCCGCAGTCTGAACTGATCTCCTTCGGAATGCCGTGGAGTGACACAATTCGGGAGCTATACAAGTTTGCTAATTGACTAGGAGTGATAGTCTCCTTGACTGGCAGAAAGTGAGCAACCTTCGAGAATTGGTCGATGACGACAAAAATAGCATCGTTACCTTTCTGAGACTTGGGAAGGCAAGTGACGAAGTCCATCTGAATCTTATCCCACTTCCATTCAGGAATCGGAAGTGGTTGTAGAAGTCCAGCCGGTTTCTGATGTTCTGCTTTGACGCGATGACAAACGTCACATTCTTCAATATATCGAGCAATGTCTTGCTTCATATTAGACCACCAATACTTCTGACGAATGTCTAAGTACATCTTGGTACTTCCCGGTTGAATAGAGAGAGGGGTGTCATGCGCTTCTTTCATCACCTTCTCTGTCATAAGCTCGAATCGGGGTACCACAATGCAATCTCTAAAGTATAAGGTTCCATCTTCACCAAGTGAAAAATCTCTGGATTTCTCTAAGGCAAGATCCTTTTTCATCAGATCAACATGGGCATCTTTGGCTTGAGCAGACTTAATTGCCTTCAGAAGAGTTGGTTCCAAGACAAGGTTATTCAGAGAACCCTGTGGAACTAGTTGAAGGTTCAGCTTGCATAGCTCTTCATAAAGGCGAGGCTGAGCTTTATGAACCATGTGGTTATTGCAATAAGACTTACGGCTCAGGGCATCGGCCATTACATTAGCCTTACCAGGGGTATAGGATATACCGCAGTTGTAGTCAGCAATAGCTTCCATCCATCGCTACTGACGGAGGTTCAGATTTGGCTGAGTAAACAGGTACTTCCGACTCTGATGATCGGTGAAGATCTCGCAACGATTACCGAGAAGGTACTGTCGCCATAGCTTCAGTGCATAGATAACTGCAACAAGCTCAAGGTCATGAACTGGGTTGTTCTCTTCGTGAGGACGTACTTGACGGGAGGCATAAGCAATCACCCTGCACTCTTGCATTAGGACACAGCCTAATCCTTGACGTGAAGCGTCGCAATAGATGACAAAGTCCTTGCGAGAATCAGGGGGAGCAAGCACTGGGGCAGATGTCAGCTTGTCTTTGAGTGCTTGGAAACTTTCCTGACATTTGTCTGTCCAATCGAACTTAACGCCTTTGTGAAGCAGATTGGTTAGTGGCTTGGCAATCTTGGAGAAGTTCTCGACAAAGTGATGACAATAGCTGGCAAGACCGAGAAAGCTTCTGACTTGCTTGACAGTCTTCGGAGGGGTCCAGTCAAGATTAGCCTGAACACGCTCTGGGTTGACATGAACAAGGTAGGTGACTTCGGGTAACCAGAATTCGCACTTGGAATACTTGGCATAAAGTTGATGTTCTCGAAGCTTCTCTAGAACAAGTCAAAGATGTACAACATGTTCTTCTTTGTTCTTCGAATATACCAGGATATCTTCCAGATAGACTACGACAAACTTGTTGAGGTAATCCGTGAATATGTAGTTCATCAGACGAGAGAATGTGGCTGGAGCATTGGTCAAGCCAAAAGGCATGACAGTGTACTCGTAAGAACCATAATGAGTGACGAATGCGGTCTTTGGAATATCCTCTTCACGCCACAGATCTGGTGGTAACCCAACCTCAAGTCGAGTTTAGAGAATATTGAAGAACCAACAAGTTGATCATACTGATCATTGATCTGAGGAAGCGGATATTTGTTCTGAACTGTAGCTTGGTTTATAGGACGATAGTCTTGTACCAAACGATTCGTTCCATCCTTCTTCTTCACAAATAGAGAAGGTGCTCCCCAAGCTGAGGAACTTGGACAAATGAAACCACTGTGAAGAGATTTGTTGATTTCCTCCTTAAGTTCAAGGAGTTCATGAGGCGGCAACTTGTAGGGTCGTTTGGCAATAGGAACGGTGCCTGGTTTCAAGTCGATGACGAACTCGACAGCCCGAGTAGGAGGTATTCCTGGAAGTTCTTCTGGAAAGACGTCTAGGAAGTCACGAACAACTGCGATCTTTTCAATTCCCTCAAGAGGTGCTGCGTTCAACACATTCAAAGCTAAAGTCGTGCTTCGGCGTTTTGAACAATGTGAGCATGGTAGCTTACTATCTCATCGGAAGGATGTAGGAGATGAACGACTTTGGTGGCACATACGATAGAGGCAGTATGTGCTTTCAACCATTCCATTCCCAGAATGAGGTCAATGTTGGAAGACTCCAGAATAATGGGAGAAACATGAAATTCCAACCCTTCAATTTCAATGGGGACGTCGCGACCAATCATGGTAGTTCGACACTGTCCCGCAGGGGTGCGTACCACTATCGGAGTGTTCATGGGCTCGCATTGAATGTCGTGTGCATATGCAAAATTTTCTGACATGAATGAATGCGATGCTCCTGAATCAAATAAAACAGATGCTGGTACTGAATTAACAAGGAGAGTACCCATCACAGTAGCAGGCTGGTCTTGAGCTTCATTCAGATCAACATGATTAGCCTGACCACGACCATAAGGTCTCGCATTGTTGTTATGGGGCTGGTTGTTACAGCCAGTTGAAGGCAAAGCCAGCTGGTTCCTTTTCTGATTGCACTCTTTGGCAAGGTGACCTGAGCAGCCACATCTGAAGCACAAAGCATCATTGGGATCGGGAGCAGAAGCTTGGGGTGGTACAACCCGAAGGGGCTGCCTTTGTGGTGGAGGAGGCAGACGAGGTGCGGCATAGGTCTGTCTTGGTGCAGGTGCAGCTGGACGATACATGCTGTGGGGAATCCATATCCGACGCTTCTATGTTGACGGGCCCGAAGATGAGCCAGCGTGATGGCTGCGCCTAAGGGATCCCTGGTGTTCCAGAAGACCAGTCTCAACCTGAATAGCCTTGTTCACCAAGGTGGCGAAGTCGGCAAAGTCATGAGCGAGCAGTGCCAGCTTAGTATCAGGGTGAAGTCCATCACGGAACTTTTCTTGCCTACGAGCATCAGTTGCAATGTCTTCTTCAGCATAACGAGACAACTCCAGAAATTCTTGCTGATAAGCATCTACAGTATTGTTGCCTTGGGTGAGGTTGCGGAAATCTCGCTTCTTATTGTCCATGATTCCCTGAGGAATGAAGCGGGCACGGAAGGCAGCTTGGAAATCCGGCAAAGTGATGACCGTTCCAGCAGGTAGGGTACGCCTGTGGCTGTCCCACCATTGAGCAGCGGGACCCTTCAGAAAGAAAGATGCAAAGGTGACATAGCTAGTAGGGGCCACACTAGCAGACTCCATTTCATATGTGATGTCGTGGAGCCAGTCATCAGCATCAAGGGGTTGAGTTGAGCTGCGGTAAATAGTTGGGTTGAGACGCATGAAGTCCTAGAGAGTTCCTGGGGTTGGCTGTTGATTCATGTTCGGACAAGGAAACTGAGCCATCATTCCTTCCATAAACTGGCGGTTCAGCTCAAATTGTTGCATCATTCCAGCAAAGAATTCGGGCGGTGGTGGATCGTTAGCACCACGGCCACGACCAGCGGGTCTGACCATCCTGCTAACAGGTAACAGGGGATAGTTCAGCATTGAGCATTTGCAAAAACAAAGGATCCTTCATGATGAAACATGCATAATGAAAGAGGTACGATGTGTACCACTTTGTTGTCACCATGACAGTGTGTGTACAATCTAGAATACTATTCTAAGGAAAAACTATGGCTTATCCAGCTTTGGGGTGAATGTGGTCACGGGATCCTAATGTTAGTGTTAGTAAAACCATTTTAACCCGAATAGAAGAGACATCAGAGTCCCAGAGTATAGACGAGGAATAAAAGATCCTAATACCACCCATATGGCGACGTGGGCCCGTAAGACACACAACCATGTTAGTAAAAGTTTTTGTAGTGACTAGACTCGACTTCGGCCAAGGAGTTGGAAAGGGGGCTACCTACAGGTAGTCGGCTCTGATACCAACTTGTGACGCCCTCGATTCAATCATACACTAATCATACACGCAAATGTGTATGCTACCTCTTGAGCTTGCGTTGGTTTTCCCCGAAGAGGAAGGGATGATGCAGCAAAGTAGCGTAAGTATTTCCCTCAGTTTTTGAGAACCAAGGTATCAATCCAGTAGGAGGCCATGCTCAAGTCCCTCGTACCTGCACAAAATGATAACTACTCGCAACCAACGCGATTAGGGGTTGTCAATCCCTTCACGGTCACTTACGAGAGTGAGATCTGATAGATATAATATTTTTGGTATTTTTGGTATAAAGATGCAAAGTAAAAAGCAAAACAAGATTAAAGTGATGGAGATTGATATGATGAGAATAGACCCAGGGGCCATAGGTTTCACTAGTGGCTTCTCTCAAGAGCATAAGTATTCTACGATGGGTGAACAAATTACTGTTGAGCAATTGATAGAATTGAGCATAGTTATGAGAATATCTAGGCATGATCATGTATATAGGCATCACGTTCGTGACAAGTAGATCGAAACTATTCTGCATCTACTACTATTACTCCACTCATCGACCGCTATCCAGCATGCATCTAGAGTATTAAGTTAAAAACAGAGTAACGCCTTAAGCAAGATGACATGATGTAGAGAGATAAATTCATGCAATATGAAATAAACCCCATCTTGTAATCCTCGATGGCAACGATGCAATACGTGCCTTGCTGCCCTTTCTGTCACTGGGTAAGGACACCGCAAGATCGAACCCAAAGCTAAGCACTTCTCCCATGGCAAGAACTACCAATCTAGTTGGCCAAACCAAATGGATAATTCGAATAGACTTGCAAAGATAACCAATCATACATAAAAGAATTCAGAGAAGATTCAAATATTATTCATAGATAGACTTGATCATAAACCCACAATTTATCGGTCTCAACAAACACACCGCAAAAAGAAGATTACATCGAATAGATCTCCACAAGAGAGGGGGAGAACTTTGTATTGAGATCCAAAAAGAGAGAAGAAGCCATCTAGCTACTAACTATGGACCCGAAGGTTTGAGGTAAACTACTCACACTTCATCGGAGAGGCTATGATGATGTAGAAGCCCTCCGTGATGACGGCCCTCTCCTGCGGAGCTCCGGAACAGGCCCCAAGATGGGATCTCGTGGATACAGAAAGTTGTGGCGGTGGAATTAAGTTTTTGGCTCCGTGTCTGTTCGTTTGGGGGTACGTAGGTATATATAGGAGGAAGGAGTACGTCGCTGGAGCTCCGAGGGGCCCACGAGGCAGGGGGCGCGCCCTAGGGGGGGCGCCCCCACCCTCATGACCACCTCTTTGACTCCTTGGATTAGGGTCCAAGTCTCCTTTATCACGTTCGGCAAGAAAATCACGTTCCTGAAGGTTCTATTCCGTTTGGACTCCGTTTGATATTTCGTTTCTTCAAAACACCGAAATAGGCAAAAAACAGCAATTCTGGGCTGGGCCTCCGGTTAATAGGTTAGTCCCAAAAATAATTTAAAAGTGGAAAATAAAGCCCAATATAGTCCAAAATAGTAGATAATATAGCATGGAGGAATCAAAAATTATAGATATGTTGGAGACGTATTAGGCAACCCCAAGATTAATACCTGCTCGTCCTCGAGTAGGTAAATGATAAAAAGAGAATTTTTGATGCGGAGTGCTACTTGGCATAATTTCAATGCAAATCTTTTTAATTGTGATATGAATATTCAGATTCGAAAGATTCAAGACAAAAGTTTATATTGACATAAAAATAATAATACTTCAAGCATACTAACAAAGCAATTATGTCTTCTCAAAACAACATGGCCAAAGAAAGTTATCCCTACAAAATCATATAGTCTAGCTATTCTCTATCTTCACCACACAAAGTATTTAAATCATGCACAACCCCAATGAAAAGCCAAGCAATTGTTTCATACTCTAACTTTTTCAATCTTCACGCAATACATGAGCGTGAGCCATGGATATAGCACTATAGGTGGAATATAATGGTGGTTGTGGAGAAGACAAAAAGGAGGGGAAGATAGTCTCACATCAACTAGGCGTATCAACGGGCTATGGAGATGCCCATCAATAGATATCAATGTGAGTGAGTAGGGATTGCCATGCAACAGATGCACTAGAGCTATAAGTATATGAAAGCTCAAAAAGAAACTAAGTGGGTGTGCATCCAACTTGCTTGCTCATGAAGACCTAGGGCAATTTGAGGAAGCCCATCATTGGAATATACAAGCCAAGTTCTATAATGTAAAATTCCCACTAGTATATGAAAGTGATAACATGAGAGACTCTATACTATGAAGATCATGGTGCTACTTTGAAGCACAAGTGTGGTAAAAGGATAGTAGCATTGCCCCTTTTTATTTATTTTCTCTCTTTTTTGGGGCCTTCTTTTTTTTTTCTTTCGCCTTTCTCCTTTTTTGGGATAATGCTCTATTAAATGATGATCATCACACTTTTATTTATTTACAACTCAATGATTACAACTTGATTCTAAAACAAAGTATGACTCTATATGGATGCCTCCGGCGGTGTACCGGGATATGCAATGAATCAAGAGTGACAAGTATGAAAAAATTATGAACGGTGGCTTTGCCACAAATACTATGTCAACTACATGATCATGCTAAGCAATATGACAATGATGAATGTGTCATGATGAACTAGATGGTGGAATGTTGCATGGCAATATATCTCGGAATGGCTATGGAAATGCCATAATAGGTAGGTATGGTGGCTGTTTTGAGGAAGGTATATGGTAGGTGTATGATACCGGCGAAAGGTGCGTGGTATTAGAGAGGCTAGCAAAGGTGGAAGGGTGAGAGTGCGTATGATCCATGGACTCAACATTAGTCATAAAGAACTCATATACTTATTGCAAAAATCTAGAAGTTATCAAAGCAAAGTATTACGCGCATGCTCCTAGGGGGATATATTGGTAGGAAAAGACCATCGCTCATCCCCGACCACCACTCATAAGGAAGACAATAAATAAATAAATCATGCTCCGACTTCATCACATAACGGTTCACCATACGTGCATGCTACGGGAATCACAAACTTTAACACAAGTATTCTTTAAATTCACAACTACTCAACTAGCATGACTTTAATATTATCACCTCCATATCTCAAAACAATTATCATGCTTCAATCTTTTCTTAGTATTCAACACACTCAAAAGAAAGTTTCACAAATCTTGAATACCAAGCATATTATTATTAAGCAAATTACCATGCTATTAAGACTCTCAAAATAATTTAAGTGAAGCATCAGAGATCAATAGATTCTTTAAAACAAATCCACCACCGTGCTCTAAAAGATCTAAGTGAAGCACATAGGGCAAAACTACTTAGCTCAAAAGATATAAGTGAAGCACATAGAGTATTCTATCAAATTTTAATTCATGTATGGCTCTCTCAAAAGGTGTGTACAGAAAGTATGATTGTGGCATACTAAGACACAAAGACACAAATAATACAAGACGCTCCAAGCAAAACACATATCATGTTGGTGAATAAAAATATAGCTCCAAGTAAATTACCGATGGAAGTGGATGAAAGAGGGGACGCCTTCCGGGGCATCCCCAAGCTTTGACTTCTTGGTGTCCTTGGATTATCTTGGGAGTGCCATGGGAATCCCCAAGGTTAGGCTCTTGCCACTCCTTGTTCCATAATCCATCAAAAGAATTCACCCAAAACTTGAAAACTTCACCACACAAAACTTAAAGTAGAAAACTCGTGAGCTCCGTTAGCGAAAGAAAACAAAAGACCACTTCAAGGTACTGTAATGAACTCATTATTTATTTATATGTGTGTTAAACCTACTGTATTCCAACTTCTCTATGGATTATAAACTATTTTACTAACCATAGATTCATCAAAATAAGCAAATAACACACGAAAAACAGAATCTGTCAAAAACAGAACAGTCTGTAGTAATCTGTAGCTAGCGCAATATCTGGAACCCCAAAAATTCTAAAATAAATTTCTGGACGTGAGGAATTCATCTATTAATCATCTTCAAAAATAATTAACTAAATATCATTCTTTAAATAAAAATGACAGCAGTTCTCGTGAGCGCTAAAGTTTCTGTTTTTACAGCAAGTTCAACAAGACTTTCCCCAAGGCTTCCCAACGGTTCTACTTGGCACAAACACTAAATAAACAAAAAAAACACAACCAAAACAGAGGCTAAATAATTTATTTATTACTAATCAGGGTCAAAAAGCAAGGAATAAAAATAAAATTGGGTTGCCTCCCAACAAACGCTATCGTTTAACGCCCCTATCTAGGCATAAAAGCGAGGATAGATCTAGGTATTGCCATCTTTGGTAGGCAATCCATAAGTGGCTCTCATGATAGTTTCATATGGTAATTTTATTTTTTTCTTGGAAAGTGTTCCATGCCCTTTTTTAATGGAAATTGAAATCTAATATTCCATTCCTTCATATCAATAATCGCACCAACCATTCTAAGGAAAGGTCTACCAAGAATAATAGGGCAAGAAGGATTGCAATCTATATCAAGAACAATGAAATCTACAGGCACATAATCTCTATTTGCAACAATAAGAATATCATTAATCCTTCCCATAGGTTTCTTAATAGTAGAATCCGCGAGATGCAAGTTTAGAGAGCAATCATCAAAATTGCGGAAATCTAGCAAATCACACAAAGTTTTGGGGATAGTGGAGACACTAGCACCCAAATCACACAAAGCATAAAACTCATGATCTTTAATTTTAATTTTAATAGTTGGTTCCCACTCATCATAGAGTTTTCTAGGGATAGAAACTTTCAACTCAAGTTTTTCTTCATAAGATTGCATCAAGGCATCAACAATATGTTCGGTGAAGGCTTTATGTTGACTATAAGCTTGTGGAGAATTTAGCACGGATTGCAACAAGGAAATACAATCAATTAAAGAGCAACTTTAATAATTAAATTCCTTGAAATCCAATATAGTGGGTTTAGCAACATCTATATTTTTATTTATTTCAATCCCACTTTCATCAATTTCATCATAAAGATCTAAATACTTCGAATTTTTAGAACGTCTTCTAGGTAAAGGAAGATCATATTCAGTTTCATAAAGATTCATATTGCAAAGAAAAGATTTAATAGGAGACACATCAATAACTTTTAGATGTTCATCTTGATTTTCATAGGAATTCGGTTTAGCGGCCATCTTATTGACTAAGGTGGCTTGCATATCCGAAATTTCAGCAGCCATCTTTTCTAGACGAGCAATTTGGGATCTTATACCATCAAATTCTTTAGACATGTCATTAAGCTCTTTATTCATATAACTCATAAAACTTTTTTGTTCCTTAAGCTCGTTTCTAAAGAAATTATTATGCTCAAATTGCAAAACCATAAACTTCCTAACGTTGGTTTCGATCTCCTCTAACCTTTTAAGGTGAAGATCACCAAATCTCGGTTGAGCCATCGCGACAAACTAGCACACGAGCAGACAAGAGCAAACGGGCAAAAGAGGCAAGTAGAGAGGGAGGATAGAGAGAGAGAGGGCGAATAAAACGGCAAGGGTGAAGTGGGGAAGAGGAAAACGAGAGGCAAATGGCAAATAATGTAATGCGAGAGATAGGGATTGTGATGGGTACTTGGTATGTTGACTTTTTGCGTAGACTCCCCAGCAACGGCGCCAGAAATCCTTCTTGCTACCTCTTGAGCTTGCGTTGGTTTTCCCCGAAGAGGAGGGGATGATGCAGCAAAGTAGCGTAAGTATTTCCCTCAGTTTTTGAGAACCAAGGTATCAATCCAGTAGGAGGCCACGCTCAAGTCCCTCCTACCTGCACAAAATGATAGCTACTCGCAACCAACGCGATTAGGGGTTGTCAATCCCTTCACGATCACTTACGAGAGTGAGATCTGATAGATATAATATTTTTGGTATTTTTGGTATAAAGATGCAAAGTAAAAAGCAAAGGCAAAGTAAAAAGCAAAAAAAGATTAAAGTGATGGAGATTGATATGATGAGAATAGACCCGGGGGTGAACAAATTACTGTTGAGCAATTGACAGAATTGAGCATAGTTATGAGAATATCTAGGCATGATCATGTATATAGGCATCACGTCCGTGACAAGTAGACCGAAACGATTCTGCATCTACTACTATTACTCCACTCATCGACCGCTATGCAGCATGCATCTAGAGTATTAAGTTAAAAATAGAGTAACGCCTTCAGCAAGAGGACATGATGTAGAGAGATAAATTCATGCAATATGAAATAAACCCCATCTTGTTATCCTCGATGGCAATGATACAATACATGCCTTGCTGCCCCTTCTGTCACTGGGAAAGGACACCGCAAGATCGAACCGAAAGCTAAGCACTTCTCCCATGGCAAGAACTACCAATCTAGTTGGCCAAACCAAACGGATAATTCGAAGAGACTTGCAAAGATAACCAATCATACATAAAAGAATTCAGAGAAGATTCAAATATTATTCATAGATAGACTTGATCATAAACCCACAATTCATCGGTCTCAACAAACACACCGCAGAAATAAGATTACATCGAATAGATCTCCACAAGAGAGGGGGAGAACTTTGTATTGAGATCCAAAAAGAGAGAAGAAGCCATCTAGCTACTAACTATGGACCCGAAGGTCTGAGGTAAACTACTCACATTTCATCGGAGAGGCTATGATGATGTAGAAGCCCTCCGTGATGACGGCCCTCTCCGGCGGAGCTCCGGAACAGGCCCCAAGATGTGATCTCGTGGATACAGAAAGTTGCGGTGGTGGAATTAGGTTTTTGGCTCCATCTCTGTTTGTTTGGGGGTACGTAGGTATATATAGGAGGAAGGAGTACGTCGGTGGAGCTCCGAGGGTCCCACGAGGCAGGGGGCGCGCCCTAGGGGGGCGCCCCCACCCTCGTGACCGCCTCTTTGACTCCTTGGAGTAGGGTCCAAGTCTCCTGGATCACGTTCGGCGAGAAAATCATGTCCCTGAAGGTTTTATTCCGTTTGGACTCCGTTTGATATTTTGTTTCTTGAAAACACTGAAAGAGGCAAAAAAACAACAATTCTGGGCTGGGCCTCCGGTTAATAGGTTAGTCCCAAAAATAATTTAAAAGTGGAAAATAAAGCCCAATATAGTCCAAAACATTAGATAATATAGCATGGAGCAATCAAAAATTATACATACGTCGGAGACGTATCAGTGTACGATCAAGATCAATGACTCACGGGAAGATATCACAACACAACTCTATACACAGATTAAAATAATACAAGCTTTGTATTACAAGCCAGGGGCCTCGAGGGCTCGAATACATAAGCTCAAACATAAACGAGTCAGTGGAAGCAACAATATCTGAGTACAGACATAAGTTAGACAAGTTTGCCTTAAGAAGGCTAGCACAAAAGCAACAACGATCGAAAAGGCAAGGCCTCCTGCCTGGGAGCCTCCTAACTACTCCTAGTCGTCTGCGGTCTTCACGTAGTAGTAGGCATCCTCGGGGTAGTAGTAGTCATCAGTGGCGTCATCTGGCTCCTGGGATCCGTCATCTGGTCGCAACAATCGGGTATGGGGGAAAAGAAGTAGCAAAGGAGCCGCGAGTACTCATCCAAAGTACACGCAAGACTTACATCAGATCTAAACTAAGTATGCATCTGTATCAAAGGAAATGGGCTGTATCTATGGACTAAACTGTAGAATGCCAGAAAGAAGGGGAAAGGCCTAGCCTATCGAAGACTAGCATCTTCAAGCATCTTGCAGCATATAGAAGAGTACAGATCAACATAATGTAAAGTAGTAATGTTATCAAGCTCGGCCAGAGATCCTTTCTCGACTCCCTGCGAGAAAGCAATCCCAGAGCCATACTATCCATTCATCATATCCATTTCTCATCACAAGTATCCAGTTCTAGTTGTATAGATCGGGATACAACTCCAAGTGTCTGTTACCGTAGGACAGGCTATCAATAGATGTTTTCTTCCCTGCAGGGGTGCACCAACTTACCCACCATGCTCGATTAACTCCGGCCGGACACACTTTCCTGGGTCATGCCCGGCCTCGGCCAAATAATACGCGGCAACCCGACCTAGGCTTAATAGAGAGGCCAGCACGCCGGACTAAACCTATGCCCCCAGTGGTCATGGGCCATCTCCCCAGGAACTCCTGCACGTTGCATGGGCGGCCGGTGAGCAGACCTAGCTACCTCCTTAAAAAATGTAGGTGCTTACCAGTCCAACCCGGCGCGCGCTGTTCAGTCGCTGACGTCTATTAAGCTTCGGCTGATGTATACGACACAGAACGCCCATACAATGCCGACGTGATGGTTAGTGCTATCAGGCCAGAAGCCCCTCGGATCAAATATCCAAACCGTAGTGGATTAGGAGGACGCGGTAACGAGCAAAGACTCACGATCAATGTGACCCCGTCGCCCCGTCTCGAGTACTTGCGACAAGGCTAAGAATGCCCGGCCACGCCTCGTAAGTATCTCGCAGGCACCCTCCAGGTCGACCCGACTCCACATCACTCGCAATTAAGCTCATGCGGGTACCCCTCAGGGCCGACCCATCTTTAGTAACATGGCTCAGTGCAAAGTCATAGTAACCATAGTAACTGTGTGTCTAACACCAAGGGGAAAACCCGAGGAATCACCCCTGGTGAATTCCACTCGATGTTGTCATCAAGGTGAACGTAAGAGGATCCACCCTCGAGGTTCACATTTGATGGATTGCACGACAGAGCCGTAATGAAAGTGGTTAAGGAGGAAATCACCCTCGATGACCTCGACCATATAGCTACACTATGGAGATCTCATCAGGAGTGATGTAAGAGGTTCAACCCTCAGCACTCGATGGTAGCTCTACAGAGTCGTAAAACTAGGGGGGGTGATGTGAAGTGTCGGGGCCTGGACGTCGATCGTGTTGATCGAATCATCAAACATAAAGTGGGGCAACTGGGACAAGGTGGGGTCACTGATGGATCACTAACCATCCTATACTAAGCAGTTTAGGATAAGCAGGTAAGGTATGAAAGCAGGTAACAACAACAGGCTATGCATCAGAGTAGGATCATACAGAAAGTAGTAGCAGTTCTAATGCCAGCATGAGAGGGAAAGAAATGGGCGTTATCGGAATGCTCAAGGGGGGTTTGCTTGCCTGGTTGCTCAGACAAGAAGGAGGGGTCGTCGGTGATATAGTCGATCACAGCGGCATCATCGGTCTCGGGGTCTACCGGAGAGAAGAGGGGGAAGAAACAGTAAATCCAGAGCAAACAATGCATCACAAGGCATAACATGACGACGGGCAGAGCTAGGGTTGCCCTAACGTAGTACTACATGTTGCAGACGGAGGGGATAAACATCCGAGGATGAATTCCCGGCGTTAGGCGGATTCCGGACTAAAGAAAGAGAGGGGACGGTTCCTTGTTCAGCATGCTAGGGGCATGTGACAGGTGAAAGGACCGCGCATTTGGATTCATTGGATTTTTCTGAGCAACTTTCATATGGAAAACATTTTCATCGGAGTTACGAATTATTTTCTATGAATTTCTAAAGATTTTCTTATTTTCTGGATTTATTTTATTTACAGAAAATGATATATGATGTCAGCATGATGTCACAGTGACATCAGCAGGTCAACAGATGGCTGACCAGGTCAAACCTGACATGTGGGTCCAGTGGGTCCCACATGTCAGCGTCCGTGGCACTAAAAGTGGATTAAAATTACTAACAGAACTAGTTAGGGGTGTGGGCCCCATTAGTCAGTACTGATTAGTTTAACTAATTAGATTTAATTATTAAATGTTTTAATTAACTTAAAAGTGCGGTGGGGCCCGCTTGTTAGGGGCACGGGGCTGCCCAGTCAGCAGTTGACTAGGTCAACCTAGTCAACTGGGGCCTATGGGGCCCACTGGCAGTGGCACTAGGGTGGCCCCAGGCCAGCCACGTCGGCGGTGGCCGGCGGCTCGACACCGGTGACGCCAAAATGCGGCGGAGGGCCTCGGTCCTTGTCGGATTTCGCCTACAGGCGACCATTTCGCGCGCTAGGGTGCGTTCGAACGAGCGGAGCAGCACGCGTCGAACTGCGGTGGTGGCCCGGCCGGAAAAGGCCGGTGACGGCAAGCGGCGGAGGCAGCGGCGTGCACGGCCGCTCGACGAAAACGGAGCTACGGCGCGCTATCAAGCAAACGGAGAGGCTGTGGGGGATCTACGCGGTGCGGGGAGTGCAACGGGCTTGAGCCCGTGACCAAACGGTCACCGGAAGAACGACGGCGGCGAGCGAAGGCGGCGACGCATTCGGGCGCCCGTCGAGGTAGGAAGTGTGCATGCGCGCGTTGCGTTCCTGGAAGCACCAGGAGCACGGCGGACGCCTCAGGCGAGTGTGACAAGGGCCACGGCCACGGGCTCGTCGGCGGTGAACAGAGCTCGGCCACGGCAGTGACAGCTAGCTATGGCGTGGGGAAGAGCATGGGGAGAGAGGGAGAGGGAGGCGGAGCTCACTGAGTGCCTGCAGGTGTGCAAACGTGGGCTCGGGGGGAGGCTCGGCGGAGCGAATCGACGGCGGAGAGCTCGTGCGTCCCGAGGAGGAAGGCGGGGTGGACCCGGTGCTGCGGAGCCTTCCGGCTCCAACGGTGGGCACCGTTCGACGTGGAGGTCGACAGTGGACGCCTATGGCATGTTGGCGACACGGGGCGAAGACGGTGGCCGCGGGATCGACGCGGCGACGGCGGCAGGCACGCTCGGGTCAAAGAGAGGGGAGGGGATCTGGAGAGCGAGGGAGAGAGCGGCGAGGGAGAGAGGGGGCAAGTGGGCGAGTGGGGAGGGAGCCCGAGGCGTCAGGGCTGCCCTTATCTCCCCGCGGTGCCTGTAGCGGCGTGGCCGGCGAGGTGGTTCGGCGGCGACGAGCGGGCGTGGTCGCTCGCACAGTTAAGGAGGGGGAAGACGACAGGGGGGAGTGGGCCGGCCTTGCATGGGCCAGTTGGCCTGGGTGGAGGGGTGGGGCGAGGCCCAGGGGGAGGCCAGGGGCTCTGGCCCTTTCCTTATTTTTGCTTTTCTGCTTTAGCTATTTTAGGCCACCTACACATTTTGCAAAAAATGTTGGTTCACCACCAATATTCCCAGAAGAATACTTTCCACATGATGAACATTTTAGTTTTCATGTTTGAGCATTTTGAATTTCACAGAAAGTTTGAATTTGAACTCAACTAGAATTTGAAAGAGAGAGGAGACAAAGATGATCAAGCACTTGTTTAGCAAAATAATTAACTTAACCCCAAGGGTT
Organism: Triticum dicoccoides; assembly: GCF_002162155.2. Taxonomy (NCBI): domain Eukaryota; kingdom Viridiplantae; phylum Streptophyta; class Magnoliopsida; order Poales; family Poaceae; genus Triticum; species Triticum dicoccoides. The sequence continues at coordinate 47,566,970 of NC_041380.1, read as the reverse complement.
ACTGTAGCATCACTGCACCGGGGTGTTACAGAACTCCCCAAAATTTTCCTCCCCCTCGCTTCTACCACGGTTTTTTCCGCCATGGACGGCCCAAAGAATGTCATGCAGTTGCATCTCCGGCCCGCCCAGGACGAAATGCCCATTTTCTGTCATGATTTTTTGTCATAGAAGTAGGATCCCACCACATCTATGATGATACCGGGTTTTGTCACAATTATCTTCCTAGAAGTGTCATATGTATGACATAATTTTTTTTCGTTCGGCCCAAAATGTCACGGATGTGTCTTTTTTTTGTAGTGAAGATGGTCTCTCTCAAGCAACCCTGCAACCAAATAAGAAAGAGTCTCTTGTGTCCCCAACACACCCAATACAATGGTAAATTGTATAGGTGCACTAGTTCGGCGAAGAGCTGGTGATACAAGTGTTATATGGATGGTAGATAATAGTTTTTGTAATCTGAAAATATAAAAACAGAAAGGTAACGAATGATAAAAGTGAGCGTATACGGTACTGCAATGTGTTGAAACAAGGCCTAGGGTTCATACTTTCACTAGTGCAAGTCTTCTCAACAATAATAACATAATTGGATCACATAACTATCCCTCAACATGCAACAAAGAGTCACTCCAAAGTCACTAATAGCGCAGAACAAACGAAGAGATTATGGTAGGGTACGAAACCACCTCGAAGTTATTCTTTCCAATCAATCCGTTGGGCTATTCCTATAAGTGTCATAAACAACCCTAGAGGTCATACTAGAATAACACCTTAAGACACAAATCAACCAAAACCCTAATGTCACCTAGATACTCCAATGTCACCTCAAGTATCCGCGGGTATGATTATACGATATGCATCACACAATCTCAGATTCATCTATTCAACCAACACATAGAACCTCAAAGAGTGCCCCAAAGTTTCTACTGGAGAATCACAACGAAAACATGTGCCAACCCCTATGCATAGGTTCATGGGTGGAACCCGCAAGTTGATCACCAAAACATACATCAAGCGAATCACGTGATATCCCATTGTCACCACAGATACGCACGGCAAGACATACATCAAGTGTTCTCAAATCTTTAAAGACTCAATCTGATAAGATAACTTCAAAGGGAAAACTCAATCCATTACAAGAGAGTAGAGGGGGAGAAGAAACATAAGATCCAACTATAATAGCAAAGCTCGCGATACATCAAGATCGTACCATCTCAAGAACACGAGAGCGAGAGAGAGAGAGAGATCAAACACATAGCTACTGGTACATACCCTCAACCCCGAGGGAGAACTACTCCCACCTCATCATGGAGAGCACCGGGATGATGAAGATGGCCACCAGAGAGGGATTGCCCCCTCCGGCAGGGTGCCGGAATGGGTCTAGATTGGTTTTTGGTGGATACGAAGGTTTCTGGCGGCGGAACTCCCGATCTTTTGTTCTCCTCGATCGTTTTAGGGTATATGGAGATATGTAGGCAGAAGAAGTACGTCAGGGAGCCACGAGGGGCCCACGAGGGTGGAGGGTGCGCCTAGGGGGGTGGGCGCGCCCCCTGCCTCGTGGCTTCCTTGTTGCTTCCCTTACGTGGACTCCAAGTCTCCCGGGTTGCTTTCCTTCCAAAAATAAGTTCTGTGAAATTTCAGGTCAATTGGACTCCGTTTGATTTTCCTTTTCTGCGATACTCTAAAACAAGGAAAAAACAGAAACTGCACTGGGCTCTAGGTTAATAGGTTAGTCACAAAAATCATATAAAATAGCATATAAAACATCCAAGGTTGATAACATAATAGCATGGAACAATCAAAAATTATAGATACGTTGGAGACGTATCAGCATCCACAAGCTTAATTCCTGCTCGTCCTCGAGTAGGTAAATGATAAAAACAGAATTTTTGATGTGGAATGCTACCTAACATATTTATCCATGTAATTCTCTTTATTGTGGCAAGAATATTCAGATCCATATGATTCAAGACAAAAGTTTAATATTGACATAAAAATAATAATACTTCAAGCATACTAACTAAGCAATCATGTCTTCTCAAAATAACATGGCCCAAGAAAGCTATGCCTAACAAATCATATAGTCTGGCTACGCTCCATCTTGACCACACAAAATATTTAAATCATGCACAACCCCGATGACAAGCCAAGCAATTGTTTCATACTTTTGATGTTCTCAAACTTTTTCAATCTTCACGCAATACATGAGTGTGAGCCATGGATATAGCACTATAGGTGGAATAGAATGGTGGTTGTGGAGAAAAAAAGGAGAAGATAGTCTCACATCAACTAGGCGTATCAATGGGCTATGGAGATTCCCATCAATATATATCAATGTGAGTGAGTAGGGATTGCCATGCAACGGATGCACTAGAGCTATAAGTATATGAAAGCTCAACAAAAGAAACTAAGTGGGTGTGCATCCAACTGGCTTGCTCACGAAGACCTAGGGCATTTTGAGGAAGCCCATCATTTGAATATACAAGCCAAGTTCTATAATGTAAAGTTCCCACTAGTATATGAAAGTGACAACATAGGAGACTCTCTATCATGAAGATCATGGTGCTACTTTGAAGCACAAGTGTGGTAAAAGGATAGTAGCGTTGCCCCTTCTCTCTTTTTCTCTCATTTTTTATATTTTTTTATTTGGGCCTTTTATCCTTTTTTATGGCCTCTTTTTTTATTTGGGCTTCTATGGCCTCTCTTTTTTAGTCCGGAGTCTCATCCCGACTTGTGGGGGAATCATAGTCTCCATCATCCTTTCCTCACTAGGACAATGCTCTAATAATGATGATCATCACACTTTTATTTACTTACAACTCAAGAATTACAACTCGATACTTAGAACAAGATATTTCCTTGTATGAATGCCTCCGGCGGTGTACCGGGATGTGCAATGACTCATGAGTGACATGTATGAAAGAATTATGAACGGTGGCTTTGCCACAAATACGATGTCAACTACATGATCATGCAAAGCAATATGACAATGATGAAGCGTGTCATAATAAACGGAACGGTGGAAAGTTGCATGGCAATATATCTCGGAATGACTATGGGAATGCCATAATAGGTAGGTATGGTGGCTGTTTTGAGGAAGATATATGATGGGTTTATGGTACCGGCGAAAGTTGCGCGGTACTAGAGAGGCTAGCAATGCTGGAAGGGTGAGAGTGCGTATAATCCATGGACTCAACATTAGTCATAAAGAACTCACATACTTATTGCAAAAATCTATTATTTATCGAAACAAAGTACAACACGCATGCTCCTAGGGGGATAGATTGGTAGTAAAAGACCATCGCTCGTCCCCGACCGCCACTCATAAGGAAGACAGTCAATAAATAAATCATGCTCCGACTTCATCACATGACAGTTCGCCATACGTGCATGCTACGGGAATCACAAACTTTAACACAAGTATCTCTCAAATTCACAACTACTCAACTAGCATGACTCTAATATCACCATCCTCATATCTCAAAACAATCATCAAGTATCAAACTTCTCATAGTATTCAATGCACTTTATATGAAAGTTTTTATTATATCCCTCTTGGATGCCCATCATATTAGGACTGGTTTCATAACCAAAGCAAACTACCATGCTGTTCTAAAGACTCTCAAAATAATATAAGTGAAACAAGAGATTTCATCTAATTCTTCAAAATAAAACCACCACCGTGCTCTAAAAAGATATAAGTGAAGCACTAGAGCAAACGACAAACTACTCCGAAAGATATAAGTGAAGATCAATGAGTAGTTGAATAATTATGCAACTATATGAAGACTTTCTAACATTAAAGAATTTAAGGACTTGGTATTTTATTAAAACAGCAATAAAAGCAAAAGAAAATGACATTCTAAAAATAGCAAACATCATGTGAAGAAGCAAAAACTTAGGATCAACCGAAACTAACCGATAGTTGTTGAAGAAGAAAGGTGGGATACCAACCGGGGCATACCCAAGCTTAGACGCTTGAGACTTCTTGAAATATTATCTTGGGATGCCTTGGGCATCCCCAAGCTTGAGCTTTTGTGTCTCCTTAATTCCTCTCATATCACGGTCTCCCTAAATCCCAAAAGCTTCATCCACACAAAACTCAACAAGGACTCGTGAGATAAGTTTGTATAAACCATTGCAAAAACCTTATCATACTCTACTGTAGCAAATCACTAAAATTATTATTAAACATTGCATACTAAATGCCTCTGCATATTTAATAGTCCTATCCTCAAATAGAATCATTAAAGAAGCAAACATATGCAAACAATGCAAACATAACAGCAATATGCCTAAACAGGATAGTCTGTAAAGAGTGCAGCAAGATCCATACTTCCCGAACACCAACAATTATGAAAGAAAATTCACACTGTAGTAAATTTATCAGAGCTTAATATTCAAAAGGTTTCAACATTTTATCACATTCTGACTTTTCTAGGGAATTATTGCAACAGCGGTAAACTTTCTGTTTTCAAACAGCAACATGAAGACTTGTAACATAGGCATAGTAAAGACTATCAATGCCACTTTTATTGGAATAAAGGATGCAAAATATTGTTCTAAATAACAGCAAGCAAATCCTAACAAAATAAATTGACTCTCCAAGCAAAACACATATCATGTTGTGAATAAAAATATAGCTCCAAGTAAAGTTACCGATGAACGAAGATGAAAGAGGGGATGCCTTCCAGGGCATACCCAAGCTTAGGCTCTTGGTTGTCATTGAATATTACCTTGGGGTGCCTTGGGCATCCCCAATCTTAGGCTCTAGCCACTCCTTATTCCATAGTCCATCGAATCTTTATCCAAAACTTGAAAACTTCACAACACAAAACTTAACAGAAAACTCGTAAGCTCCGTTAGTATAAGAAAATAAATCACCACTAAGGTACTGTTGTGAACTCATTATTTATTTATATTGGTGTTAAATCTACTGTATTCCAACTTATCTATGGTTCATACTCTCCGATACTACTCATAGATTCATCAAAATAAGCAAACAACACATCGAAAACATAATCTGTCAAAAACTGAACAGTCTGTAGTAATCTGGATCAAACGTATACTTATGGAAGTCATAAAATTATCAAATACATTGCTGGACCTTAGGAATTTGTCTATTAATCATCTTCAAAAAGAATTAACTAAATAGCACTCTCCAATAAAAAATTGCAGCAATTCTCGTGAGCGCTAAAGTTTCTGTTTTTTACAGCAAGATCAACAAGACTTTCCCCAAGTCTTCCCAACGGTTCTACTTGGCACAAACACTAATTAAAATCATAAAACCACATATAAACAGAGGCTAGATGAATTATTTATTACTAAACAGGAGCAAAAATCAAGGAACAAAAATAAAGTTGCGTTGCCTCCCAACAAGTGATATCATTTAACGCCCCTAGCTAGGCATGATGATTTCAATGATGCTCACATAAAAGATAAGGATCGAAACATAAAGAGAGCATCAAGAGGAATATGACAAGAACATTTAAGTCTAACCCACTTCCTATGCATAGGGATTTTGTGAGCAAACAACTTGTGGGAACAAGAATCAACTTGCATAGGAAGGTAAAACAAGCATAACTTCAAAACTTTAAGCACATAGAGAGGAAACTTGATATTATTGCAATTCCTACAAGCATATGTTCCTCCCTCATAATAATTTTCAGTAGCATCATGAATGAATTAAATAATATAACCATCACCTAAAGCATTCTTTCCATGATCTACAAGCATAGAAAATTTACTACTCTCCACATAAGCAAGGTTCTTCTCATTAATACTAGTGGGAGCAAACTCAACAAAATAACTGTCATGTGATTGAAAATTAAGATCAAGATGACCAGTTTCATGGTTATCATTATTCTTTAAAGCATACGTGACATCACAAAAATCATCATAGATAGTAGGCATGCTTTCATCATAGTAAATTTGCTCATCAAAACTTGGGGACAAAAAATATCATCTTCATCAAACATAGCTTCCCCAAGCTTATGGCTTTGCATATCATTAGCATCATGGATATTCAAGGAGTTCATACTAACAACATTGCAATCATGCTCATCATTCAAATATTTAGTGCCAAATATTTTAATGCATTCTTCTTCTAACACGATGGCACAATTTTCCTTTCCATCATACTCACGAAAGATATTAAAAAGATGAAGCGTATGAGACAAACTCAATTCCATTTTTTGTAGTTTTCTTTTATATACTAAACTAGTGATAAAACAAGAAACTAAAAGACTCGATTGCAACATCTAAAGATATAGCTTCAAGCGCTAACCTCCCCGGCAACGGCGTCAGAAAAGAGCTTGTTGTCTACTACACAACCTTCTTCTTGTAGACGTTGTTGGGCCTCCAAGTGCAGAGGTTTGTAGGACAGTAGCAAATTTCCCTCAAGTGGATGACCTAAGGTTTATCAATCCGTAGGAGGCGTAGGATGAAGATGGTCTCTCTCAAGCAACCCTGCAACCAAATAACAAAGAGTCTCTTGTGTCCCCAACACACCCAATACAATGGTAAATTGTATAGGTGCACTAGTTCGGTGAAGAGATGGTGATACAAGTGGTATATGTATGGTAGATAAAGGTTTTTGTAATCGTACTATAATAGCAAAGCCCCGAGAGAGAGAGAGAGAGATCAAACACATAGCTACTGGTACATACCCTCAGCCCCGAGGGAGAACTACTCCCTCCTCATCATGGAGAGCACTGGGATGATGAAGATGGCCACCAGAGAGGGATTGCCCCCTCCGGCAGGGTGCCAGAATGGGTCTAGATTGGTTTTCGGTGGCTACGGAGGCTTCTGGCGGCGGAACTCCCAATCTATTGTGCTCCCCGATCGTTTTAATGTATATGGAGATATATAGGCAGAAGAAGTACGTCAGCGGAGCCACGAGGGGCCCACGAGGGTGGAGTGTGCGCCCAGGGGGGTGGGCGCACCCCCCTGCCTCGTGGCTTCCTTGTTGCTTCCCTTACGTGGACTCCACGTCTCCAGGGTTGCTTTCCTTCCAAAAATAAGTTCCGTGAAGTTTCTGGTCAATTGGACTCCGTTTGATTTTCCTTTTCTATGATACTCTAAAACAAGGAAAAAACAGAAACTGGCACTAGGCTCTAGGTTAATAGGTTAGTCCCAAAAATCATATAAAATAGCATATAAATGCATATAAAACATCCAAGGTTGATAATACAATAGCATGGAACAATCAAAAATTATAGATACGTTGGAGACGTATCACAAAACATGATCGTATCATACAACAATTTATATCTCATCACGTCTTGACCATATCATGTCACAACATGCCCTGCAAAAACAAGTTAGATGTCCTCTACTTTGTTGTTGCAAGTTTTACGTGGCTGCTACGGGCTGAGCAAGAACCGTCCTTACCTTCGCATCAAAAGCACAACGATAGTTCGTCAAGTTAGTGCAGTTTTAACCTTCTCAAGGACCGGGTGTAGCCACACTCGGTTCAACTAAAGTTGGAGAAACTGACACCCGCCAGCCACCTGTGGGCAAACCACGTCGGTAGAACCAGTCTTGCGTAAGCGTACGCGTAATGTCGGCCCGGGCCGCTTCATCCAACCAAAGTATGACATGCTGGTAAGCAGTATGACTTGTATCACCCACAACTCACTTGTGTTCTACTCGTGCATATAACATCTACGCATAAACCTGGCTTGGATGCCACCGTTGGGGAACGTAGTAATTTCAAAAAATTTCCTACGCGCATGCAGGATCATGGTGATGCATAGCAACGAGAGGGGAGAGTGTGTCCACGTACCCTCGTAGACCGAATGCGGAAGCGTTAGCACAACGCGGTTGATGTAGTCATACGTCTTCATGATCCGACCGATCCAAGTACCGAAAGCATGGAACCTCCGAGTTCTGCACACGTTCAACTCGATGACGTCCCACGAGCTCCGATCCAGCAAAGCTTCACAGGAGAGTTTCGTCGGCATGATGGCGGGGTGACGGTGATTGTCGGTGTCAAAACCGGCGGATCTCGGGTAGGGGGTCCCAAACTGTGCGTCTAAGGCGGATGGTAACACGAGGCAGGGAACACGATATTTTACCCAGGTTCGGGCCCTCTCGATGGAGGTAAAACCCTACGTGCTGCTTGATTAATATTGATGATATGGGTAGTACAAGAGTAGATCTACCACGAGATCAGAGAGGCTAAACCCTAAAAGCTAGCCTATGGTATGATTGTATGTTATTGTGTCCTACGGACTAAAACCCTTCGGTTTATATAGACACCGGAGAGGGCTAGGGTTACACAAGGTCGGTTACAAAGGAGGAGATATACATGTCCGTATTGCCTAGCTTGCCTTCCACGGCAAGTAGAGTCCCATCCGGACACAAGATGAAGTCTTCAATCTTGTATCTTCATAGTCCAACAGTCCGGCCAAAGGATATAGTCCGGCTGTCCGGAGACCCCCAAATTCAGGACTCCCTCAGTAGCCCCTGAACCAGGCTTTCAATGACAATGAGTCCGGCGCGCAGTATTGTCTTCGGCATTGCAAGGCAGGTTCCTCCTCCGAATACACCACGGAAGAATTTGAATACAAGGATAGTGTCTGACCCTGCAAAATAAGTTCCACATACCACCGTAGAGAGAATAATATTTCCACAAATCTAATTTGCTGAGTTGTTTTGGCAACACGACATTATGTCATGGCCCAGTGATTATTCAAACCGTTTCCTTTAACTAGCCCCGCACATAACACGAGGCAGTTTTTTGACACGTCTTGTCAAAGCAGAGATCGTGTCCCCTTATCACGGGATTCTCATCAACACGGGCGTGGGTAACCCAACCGCGCCATCGATTACGGTGCTTGGGGGATAAGCGAGTTTTACCAGGCTAGTGGGGGTCATAGTTTCAGCCGCCCATATAAAGGGATAAGGATTCACCTTTTCATCCACGCCTTCTTCCTCCTTTGCTCATCCATTTTCGTGCACTCGAGCTCCAGCGCCCAAGTCTGCACTTCCTACCTCAACCTTCTCCAACCATGTCTGGATGGTCTCCTCCGTCACGGAGGGACACATCACGAAGCTGAGGAGAGCCGGATACCTACCCGACGACATCGCGCACTGGCTCCCAGATGAGGGGCAGCTCATCCTCACCCCCAGGCCCCATGAGAGGGTAGTGTTCCTTACCCATTTCCTCTACGGACTGGGATTCCCTCTCCACCCATTCGTCTGGGGGCTCATGTTCTACTACGGCCTGGATTTCCATGATCTGGCCCCGAACTTCATCCTCAACATCTCGGCGTTTATCGTCGTGTGCGAGGCCTTCCTCCGCATCAAGCCCCACTTCGGCTTATGGCTGAAGACCTTCAATGTCAAGCCGAAGGTAGTGAGCGGCCGCCAGGCGGAGTGCGGAGGCGCCATGGTGGGCAAGATGCCCAACATCACATGGCTCGAGGGCTCCTTCGTGGAGACCGTAAAGGGGTGGCAATCGGGGTGGTTCTACATCACTTAGCCGCGTGACCCTAAATGGGCAGCGGACCCCGAGTTCCGATCTGGCATCCCCACGCGGCTCACCTCCTAGCAAGAGAAGGGCCTGTCCTGGGGTAGTTCGGGAGAGCTGACCAGACTCCAAACATGTATTCAAAACATGGTGAACAAGAAGCTCAAACTCGTCAACGTAGTCCAGGTCATGCTCATCCGCCGGATCCTCCCGTGCCAACAACGGGCTTTCAACTTGTGGGAGTTCTACCCGGCCCAGCACCGAACTCTGAACAGGCTCTTTGACACAACTCACGAGGATGCCTGGAAGGTGCTATACAAGGGTGCCGAGGTTCCCCCTCCCACTACCGAGGATCGCGGATTCTGCACGAAGCACCAAGCCAGCGCGGTAAGCTGTTTTACCTCTCATAGGATTCTTGTTTTTCATAGTTTGACTCTATGCGGGATCTAAGCTCCCGTACCTTTGATAGGACTGGCAGGAGACGGACGAACATATCGACTGTCCGGCTCCTTTTCCCGAAGGCCCAACAGACGCTCTCCTGACGAAGATGCTGACTCCGGCTCCTTACAAGGTGCCGGAGAAGACCAAGAAGGCCAAGGGAACCCAAAAGAGTTCCCTACGCCAGGCACCATCGGACTCATCGTCTGATAACTCTGCGACACACTCCTCCCCTGAAGATGACAAGGAAGAAGAAGATGCTCCCCCTTAAGTTGCTAGAGACAAGAAAAGGAAGGCCGCCCCAACTGGGGAGGCCGATGGGTACAAGAAAGGAAGGACTCTCCTTCCGGACAGTTCCACCACTGCCGCCGAAGACGAAGACGAGTGGCTGCTCAGGGCCAAGCCCCTGGCAAAGTCGTAAGTATTCGGATACCAGAGTAACTCATAGCATTCCTTTGTTGCACTGCTTCCCCTAATGCAGAATATGATTATGCAGGCCGCCACGAGCTAGTATCGATGTATCATCGGACGGCTCCCTGGGCTCGTCGGATATGGATAGCGATCCACTTCCGACCGCCACCTCCCCTTGCCCTGCGGACGACGCCCAGGTGTTGTCTCAAGAGGCATCGGGTCAAGGGGAGGTAGTCCCGGAGGCGCCTCAAGGCGACCTTCCGGACTCCGGGAGCAGGGGGACAAGGCCCCTGAGGGCTCCGAGCTCGGCCCTCAGCCGAACACCGCGCCGGAACCTCCAGTGGTTCCTGACTCGAGCAGGCGGCCTCCTTCCAAGAGGGGCAAGACGCCTGTGCTGGTGACCTCTGTCCATCCAGAGGCGCCGGACAATCTGCTGGGAGCGCATCACAGCACTTCCATCGACGAGGAGCACCGTACTATTATGAGTATGGTGGTCCAGAAGGTTCAGTCCGCCAAGAGCGGATTGACTGAAGCCTGTGCCAGCCTTCTAACAGGCTTTGAGGTAAGTGTTTAAAATATAGGAAAAATATTACCACATAGACAGTAGCCCCTGATGCTCTGTTTGGTGTTCGTAAAGAAAATCCGAACAGAGGATCAAACAATATCGCAAGAGTCTAATATAAGTATGTCAATATGCGTATGCAGGCTTCGCTGCTGGCATCTGCCGCACTGACTGCGGAGGTTGCCGCACTGAAGCAGGACCTTAAAGGGTCCAAGGACGAGCTCAGCCTTGCCAAGAGGCAGCTCAAGGAGAACAAAGGTAAGTAGTACCTAGTCTATGGATATGTATAAAAAGAATGCGATTACAAAATGACAGGATCATCATGAATTGGCCAGGGGCCACGACCGAAGTGGCGACCCTAAAGCAAGCGTTGTCTGAGGCCGAAGATAAAGCGGCCAAGGAGCGCACCGAGTGGGAAAGGCAAGAGGCTCGGGTGGGCGAGGTGCAGCAAGAGCTCCAGGCTCTCGTGACGAAGCACGAGGCGTTGGAGCTTGACTCGAAGACGCGAGAGTCTGAGCTTGCCGCGGCCCTCGAGAGCGTAAAGAGTGCCAAGGCCGAAGCCCAAAAGGCCCTCTAGGAGATTGACGCGATGAAGAAAATAGCGGCGGGTAAGGCATTCTATATGCAAAGCAAGCATGTGAAAGTAAATTACCTATTACTTACCCGAATCTAGAGCTCTCCAGGAGCATTCGTAGATTTGCCCCGCAGCGTGTCGGATGCCGCACAGTTTTAACAGGCCGAGGAGAGAAGCTCAACGAAGAAGCCGTTCTAGTCCCAGTATACTGGGACAGAACACCCGGTGCCTATGAGCGACCAGCTGAAGCAGCTGGTCGAGCTACACAAGGCGGCCGAACAGGCCATGAAGGGCTTTATAGTCCGGCTGTGGCCTGGCGATGCCCTTCCGAACAGCTACTTCGGCTTGGTGAAGCATCTTGTGGATGCCTGCCCACGGCTGGAAGTCGTCAAGCGGTCCGTCTGCATTGAAGGTGCACGCCGGGCTTTCGCCCGCGTGAAGGTGCAATGGGCCAAGCTAGACGCCGTGAAGCCGATCAAGGAAGGACCGCCGCACGCTTCCACTCCCTCTTGGGGATGTGGGTTGCGTATATCATGTTCACCGTCCGCACTTGTGGGGGGAGCCTCTTCTGTCCTCCGGTGTTCGGCTGCCAAGGCTCTTCCCCATCATCGCTATGTGGCCCGTTATCTTTGTTTTCAGCAATTCACTTGTCGGCCTTCTTGAATACCCAACAATCCCTATTGGTGTGGTTGGCTAGCTTGTCGGGGGTGCCGTGTATTTGGCACGATCGATCGAGTATGCGGTCCAAACTGGACAGGCTCAGAGTGCTTCTTTTAAATGGCTTTTTCCGCTGACCGTGCTTAGAGCCTTTGAATCCGACATTGACTGCCATATCCTCGGTATTGTCGCTGTTAATGCGGCGCTTATGTTTATTTTGACGTGACCTGCCATTGCCATCCTTGGTATCCGAAGTACCATGGTTCTTTGATATGTTATTACTGCGAGCCAGCCAGCTATCTTGTCCCGCACAAAAGCGGGTCATGAGTGTCATGAGGGCTGCCATAGATTTCGGCTTTTCCCGACCAAGGTGCCGGGCTAGCCACTCGTCGCGGATGTTGTGTTTGAAAGCTGCTAGGGCCTCTGCATCCGGACAGTCGACGCTTTTATTTTTCTTTGTTAGGAACTGAGTCCAGAATTGCCTGGCCGATTCTTCTGGCTGCTGAATTATGTGGCTCAAGTCATCGGCATCTGGTGGTCGCACATAAGTTCCCTGAAAGTTGTCGAGGAATGCGGCCTCCAGATCTTCCCAACAGCTAATGGACTCTGCTGGCAAGCTGTTAAGCCAATGCTGCGCTGGTCCTTTGAGCTTTAGTGGGAGGTATTTGATGGCGTGTAAGTCATCACCGCGGGCCATGTGGATGTGGAGGAGGAAATCCTCGATCCATACCGCAGGATCTGTTGTGCCGTCATATGATTCAATATTTACAGGTTTGAAACCCTCTGGGATTTGATGATCCATTACTTCGTCTGTGAAGCATAAGGGGTGTGCGGCGCCTCTGTATTGGGCTATATCGCGACGCAGCTCAAATGGGTCTTGCCCGCTGTGTTCGGCCCGGTTGGATTTACTTTTACTGTATCCAGCGTGATTCTTATCGTCTCGCATAGTGGCGCGCCCTCGTGATCTGTAGATCGATCTTGCATGCTTTGCTTTGTCCTCCAATACGTCTCGCAGGTCTGGCGTATTTCCCCATGCCTTTTTATTTGAATGATGTCGGGGTGCGGGCTGAGTTTTTGGCTGGAATGCCTCTCTACCGCGGCCACGAGGTGGCCGATCAACCGCGTCATACGCTTCTTCTTCCAGTCGGGGTAGCAACCTGCATTTTGGGTAACTCTTGGAAGGGCGTTCGAGTTTATATTCCTCGGCAGCGAGAACTTCAGTCCATCTGTCAGCTAGCAGATCTTGATCAGCTTGAAGCTGCTGCTCCTTTTTCTTGAGGCTATTTGTCGTGGCCATAAGCCGGCGCTTGAATCGCTCTTGTTCGGTGGGATCCTCTGGCACGACGAATTCGTCATCGCCGAGGCTTGCCTCATCTTCGGATGGGGGCATGTAATAATCATCCTCCACCCCTCCATCTGCCGCTCTCTCAGGAGGGCTGGCTCCTCCATCCTCCTTCTCTAAATCTTGCTGGAGGGGATTGTTGTTGTCCTAGGCACTATCCGGAGTGTTATTATCTCTTGTGCCGGTATCACCACTTTTGCTTTGGCAGGACTTAGAGCAGCGCCGCTGACATCGGTGCTTGGGTTGCTTCTTGGAGGGGTCATCCTCCGCTGTCTCATCGCCATTGCCTTCTTTGGGTGTGTCCACCATGTATATATCGTATGATGAGGTGGCTGTCCAGTGCCCTGTGGGCAGTGGTTCCTCTTCGTCTCCCGCGTCGTCGTCCATACCGGAGTCGAAGTCGAGCATGTCGGTTAAGTCATCAACAGTGGCTACCAAGTGGGTGGTGGGTGGGCCGTGAATTTCTTCATCGTCCGCATGCCAATCCAGCCGGACATAGTTCGGCCAGGATCCTCCTAACAAGGAGAGAGACCTTAATGAGTTCAGTATGTCGCCAAAGGGCGAGTGCTGAAAACTATCCGCGGAGGTAAACTCCATGATCGGCGCCCAATCGGATTCGCTAGGAACGGGCGCAGGCGGTTCGGAGTCCGTGGCCGGAGAAGGATCTAGCAGTTTGCCAACACGGCTCTCATGCAGGGTAAGGTCGATGTTCGGCTCGATCACTGATGAGGATAAGGCTTCCATGGCAGGGTCCATCCACCCGTCCATGGACGGTGCAACTGGCTCCGAATTGAGGCTCGGAGCGGCTGCCGGTGCGATCTCCTGAACACTGTCTGATGGTAGAGCTAAATCGTACTCATCGTGACCGCGTGACGCACAAGGCAGAGGCTCGAATCCATCGAAGATCAAGCCTCTGCGGATATTGGCCGTGTAGTTTAGGCTTCCAAACCTGACCTGGTGGCCAGGGGCGTAACTTTCGATCTACTCCAGATGGCCAAGCGAGTTGGCCCGCAGTGCGAAGTCGCCGAAAACAAAGATCTGTTAGGGGAGAAAAGTCTCACCCTTGAATGCATCTCTATCGATGATAGAAGGAGCCATGAAGCCTAATCGCGATGACACAGAGGAACTCTCAATGAAAGCACCAATGTCGGTGTCAAAACCGGCGGATCTCGGGTAGGGGGTCCCGAACTGTGCGTCTAAGGCGGATGGTAACAGGAGGCAGGGAACACGATGTTTTACCCAGGTTCGGGACCTCTCGATGGAGGTAAAACCCTACATCCTGCTTGATTAATATTGATGATATGGGTAGTACAAGAGTAGATCTACCACGAGATCAGAGAGGCTAAACCCTAAAAGCTAGCCTATGGTATGATTGTATGTTATTGTGTCCTACAGACTAAAACCCTCTGGTTTATATAGACACCGGAGAGGGCTAGGGTTACACAAGGTCGGTTACAAAGGAGGAGATATACATATCCATATTTCCTAGCTTGCCTTCCACTCCAAGTAGAGTCCCATCCGGACACGAGACGAAGTCTTCAATCTTGTATCTTCATAGTCCAACAATCCGGCCAAAGGATATAGTCCGGCTGTCCGGAGACGCCCTAATCCAGGACTCCCTTAGTGATGATGATGCTACTGATGCAGGGCTTCGCCTAAGCACCGCTACGATATGATCGAGGTTGATTATGGTGGAGGGACGCACCGCACATGGCTAAGAGATCAATGATCAATTGTTGTATCTCCAAGGGGTTCCCCCCTCCCCGTATAAAAAGGAGTGGAGGAGGGGGAGAGCCGACCCTCTCTATGGCGCGCCCTAGGGGAGTCGTACTCCCACCGGGAGTAGGATTCCCCCTTTCCTAGTAGAACTAGGAGCCCTTCCAAGTAGTAGGACTAGGAGAGAAGGAAAGGGAAAAGAGAAGAGAAGGAAAGGGAAAAGAGAAGAGAAGGAAGGAGGGGGCGCCGCCCCTCCCCCTAGTCCCATTCAGACTAAGCATTGGGGGTGGGCGCTGCCTCTCCTCTCTCTTTCACCTAAAGCCCAATAAGGCCCATATACTCCCCGGCGAATTCCCGTAACTCTCCGGTACTCCGAAATATATCCGAATCACTCGGAACCTTTCCGATGTCTGAATATAGTCGTCCAATATATCGATCTTTACATCTCGACCATTTCGAGACTCCTTGTCATGTCCCCGATCTCATCCGGGACTCTGAACTACCTTCGGTACATGAAAACACATAAACTCATAATACAAATCGTCACCGAATGTTAAGCGTGCGGACCCTACGGTTTCAAGAACTATGTAGACATGATCGAGACACGTCTCCGGTCAATAACCAATAGCGGAACCTGCATGCTCATATTGGCTCCTACATATTCTACGAAGATCTTTATCGTTCAAACCGCATAAAAACATACGTTGTTCCCTTTGTCATCGGTATGTTACTTGCCCGAGATTCGATCATCGGTATCTCAATACCTAGTTCAATCTCGTTACCGGCAAGTCTCTTTACTCATTCCGTAATACATCATCCCGCAACTAACTAATTTGTTACAATGCTTGCAAGGCTTATAGTAATGTGTATTACCGAGTGGGCCCAGAGATACATCTCTAATGATCGGAGTGACAAATCCTAATCTCGAAATACACCAACTCAACATGTACCTTTGGAGACACCTGTAGAGCACCTTTATAATCACCCAGTTACGTTGTGACGTTTGGTAGCACAGAAAGTGTTCCTCCGATAAACGGGAGTTGGATAATCTCATAGTCATAGGAACATGTATAAGTCATGAAGAAAGCAATAGCAACATACTAAACGATCAAGTGATAAGCTAACGGAATGGGTCAAGTCAATCACATCATTCTCCTAATGATGTGGTCCCGTTATAAAATGACAACTCATGTCTATGGCTAGGAAACATAACCATCTTTGATCAACGAGCTAGTCAAGTAGAGGCATACTAGTGACACTTTGTTTGTCTATGTATTCACACATGTACTAAGTTTTCGGTTAATACAATTCTAGCATGAATAATAAACATTATCATGATATAAGGAAATAAATAATAACTTTATTATTGCCTCTAGGGCATATTTCCTTCACAAACCCGCCGTTTCGATCGCACTTCGAAACGGGCATAAAAAATTCAAAAACAAACAAAAAATTGGAAAACCTTCGCATTGTGTCATTATATGTGACCAAGTTTTTAGGAAAAATAATAAACTTGTAATAAGACAATTATTTTAAAAAAGTGTTCTAAAAAATGAGCTATCATGCGTGAAGATTTAGGGTTTTCAAGCCAAATGATCAATCTTATGGCCACATTCATGGCATAGTTTGTTCAAATGATCTCATATTGTGCACAAGGGTGCATCTTGGAATTCCAAACAATGTTGCCTAAGGGAGTTTTCATTTTCTTTGCACGAAAAATTAATTTTCCATTTTCTGAGTGCCCAAATTGAGTTTTTTTTTGTGAAGGACCTACCATATATTTGTTGCAAAATTGGACCAAATCAATTTTCTAAAATACTAGGCCATATTTAATGCACAATTGACCAAATGGTTGGGTGTCAAAAGCCTTGATCCACCTCTGGTGAAAAAGACAAATTTTCGCCGATTTTGTAGGAAGCCGGTCAAATTTGAACTGCAGCTGCCTCATAGTTTGCTCTTTATTTTTTTCCAAAAATCATTTCTAGGTATATAAGTATCTACTTAATCAGGGAAACATCAAAAGTTTTCCAAGATTCAACAACTAGCTAGGAACGGTCAAACCCGCTGTTTTGACCGCATTTTGAAACGGGCATAAAAAACTCAAAAAAACAAAATATTGTAAAACCTTCGCATTGTGTGATTATATGTGACCAAGTCCCAGGAAAAATAATGAACTTGTACTACGGCAATTATTTTAAAAAAGTGTTCTCAGAAATGAGCTATCATGCGTGAAGATTCAGGGTTTTCAAGCCAAATAATCAATCTTATGGCCACATTCATGGCATAGTTTGTTCAAATGATATCATATTATGCACAAGAGTGCATCTTGAAATTCCAAACAATGTTGTGTAAGGGAGTTTTCATTTTCTTTGCACAGAAAAATTATTTTCCATTTTCCGAATGCCCGAATTGAGTTTTTTTGTGAAGGACCTACCATATATTTGTTGCAAAATTGGACCAAATCAATTTTCGAAACTACTAGGCCATATTTAATGCACAATTGACCAAATGGTTGTGTGTCAAAAGCCTTGATCCACCTCTGGTGAAAAAGACAAATTCCTGCCGATTCAGTAGGAAGCGGGTCAAATTTGAACTACAGCTGCCTTATAGTTTGCTGTTTATTTTTTCCAAAAATAATTTATAGTTACATAAGTATCTATTTAATCAGAAATACATGGTTTGGTGGCGATACATCGAGGTTTGGATGGTAGCCGAGGGCCCCAACTCCAAAGCGCGTAAAGTCGCATGCCCGGCGTGTGGTCACCGCGTGATTGTGGAGTTAACATGCGTTCTGGGTGGCGTAGGCATGTCCAGTGGGTTGGGCACTCCCCAGGTAGGTGCTAGGAATAAAATTACACCAGAAGTTTCTCACGAGGAGACCGAACTATGCTCAAATATGTATTAGCAGCCAAGTGTTTTATTAGCAGCATGAGAAATGCACATGGCCAGTTTAGCGTGTGTTTTGGCTCAGGACGATCACCTACTGAGAAGACTGTCTTCAAAAATTTTCATCTCAAAAGGAGGAGCCTAGGTGGTACTTGCTTTGCGAAGTACCACACTGGACAAAAATATGAATGTTGAAGCTAGGCTCAAAATAATGAATGGATTGAACTGAAATTTGGCCGAGGATGGTTATTTGGGAATAGGAAAACACTGTAGAAAATCGATACTATTTGGACATGCCAAAGTGGTACTTCCTTCACAATGCTCTTCTCTGGACAGAAACTTGGGAAAACTAGCGAGAGAAATTGGATAAATGAAATGAGCTCAAATTTGGTGTAGGTAAGTTACATAGGCATGGTCATGCCCTGGTAAATTTTCAGATCATTTGGGTAAGCCTAGCTAGTACTTGCTTCACAAAGCTTCTCTCGAGATATAAACTTTGGAAATTTCCTGAGAAAGATTTACCAGGAAAATGGAGCTGAATATTATCATGTGGCAATGATTTTGGTATGGAAGAGTGCCCCAAAAGTTTGAGGGTAATAGGAGGGGTCTAGATAACACTTGCTTTACAACGTGCCAATCTGGCCATAAAATATAAATTGAACCTGGGCTCACATAGATGATTTGACTGAGTTGAAATTTGGAGGAGGGTGATAATTTGGGCATATGAAGGAACTTTACAAATTTCATGTAATTTGGATATATAAAAATGGTACTTCCTTCACAATGCTTCTAGGTGGACAAAAACTTTGGAAATTTGCCAAGGAAGATGTACTGGGATAATGTAGCTGAATTTTGTCATGCGACAACGAATTGGATAGGAAAGAGTGCCCAAAATTTTTGAGGGCAATCAAGAATATATAAATAGCACTTCCTTCACAAAGTGCTCTTCTAAACATAATAGGAAAATGAATATTGTTGAATTATTTTTTAACTAGGCAAGGAAGGATTTTTACATATTTGACGAAGATATGACCCAAAGAATTTATGAGATTTTTTTGGGAATTTTGGGAATGACAGAAATATAGGTTGCTTCACAACCTAGGGCAAAAATTGACACATGGACATCACACATAGGCAAAACTGATGAGGTGGCGCCTAGTCATAGAAATCCACCACAATTTACAAGGTTATGACCATCCATATTGGTCGTGGTCAACTATAAATAAGGCAGTAGACCAATGCTGTATGCTTTATGGCCATTTCGTGTAAGGAAATTACGACCTTTCTGACCAAAATAGTCGATATAATTGAGGGTTTGGAGCCCCTCGAACAGCTTTTGACCAATTGATCTCAAATGGTCGTAGATCTATGACCAATTATTCCAGTGTCACTAACAGAAGGTCACTAGTTGACATATTTCTTGTAGTGGACCCATGCTCAGTTTGCTAGCTACTGCCTTTCCTTAACAAATTCTAGTGAATTGTGCTATCTACTTTCACCATGCAATCTTCTGCTATAGTTTATATATTATATATGTCTTGCAATGTGGTGTTCAATTAACTGCTTGGTTCAGTTCTTCAAATGTGATGTTCAATTCTTCAAGGTGCAATATTTCCAAGTTGTTAAGTATGTTTGGTTTGGTTAACTGTCTGATCTTCTATTAGGAGTATGTTATATTGTCTAATTGGTCTTTAGTTAACTGCTTGGTTCATTTGTTGCGGCTTGGTTCACTTGTTGTGGTGTTTAGTTAACTTCTTGGTTCAATTCTGCAATGCGATGTTCAATTGATGTGGCTGCAATCTCTTATTGTATACCATGTGAGGAATAAATCGAATTTGGCTGTATAAATACATGAGAAACAAATACAATTGCTATATTTACAAGTTGTTAAGCATGCTTAGTTTGGTTAACTGTCTGATCTTCTATTAGGAGTATGTCATATTATGCAATGTGCTGCTGAGTTAGCGTTTGGTTCATTTGTTGTGGTGTTTAGTTAACTTCTTGGTTCAATTCTGGAATGCGATGTTCAATTGCTGTGGCTGCATTCTCTTATTGTATACCATGTGAGGAATAAATCGAATTTGGCCGTACTAAATACATGAGAAACAAATACAATTGCTATATTTCCAAGTTGTTAAGCATGCTTGATTTGGTTAAATGTTGATCTTCTATTAGGAGTATGTTATATTCTGCAATGTGGTGCTCAGTTAACGTTTGGTTCATTTGTTGTGGTGTTTAGTTAACTGCTTGGTTCAATTCTACAATGTGATGTTCAATTTCTACGGCTGCATTCTCTTATTGTATACCATGTGAGGAATAAATCAAATTTGGCCGCACTTAATACATGAGAAACATATACAAATGCTATATTTCCTAGTTCTTAATCATGCTTGGTTTGGATAAATGGGTTTTCCATGTGGCTTGAATTAATCTGATGAATCTGCAATGTGCTTATTTTTCATCAACATATTTTACTGATAGCATGCGAACCCTTACTTAACCTGATGACTAACTACCTTATTTGTGTTGCAAGGAAACAATGGGAAGCACTGAGGTTTACAAGATGGTACTAACTATTATACCTTGCCTTTTTTTATTCCTTTGCCCCATTTCTGATATAGAGAAGATATTTATGCACATCCTTGTTTTCAGGGTTCACTGATGATTACCTCTCAAACCACCTCTATGGTCAGGATGCGAGGAAAGTTTTCATACAACACCCACGGTTCAATATTGAAGTGTTCCTGAAGAGGTCGAAGGATGGACGGTCAATCATCCACAGGGACTGGCCTAAAGTTGGAAAGACCTTCAACATGAATGAAGGCTCCATATTAGCCTTCCGCTTCGGCAGTTTTCCAAATGAGATGCATCTCTCTATGTACCGTCTATGATGCTAATTTCAAAAGGTTCTAGATGTTGCATGTGAAACTTGCTGCTAGTACAGTTTTGTAATGGGGTAGCTGAGTGCTGAAGCTATATCATGTTGTACTCCGATGTATTTCAATTACGAAATCCTACTTCCTTAATATGGAAATGGAATATATTATGTGCTTAATATGAATGTCAATTAGATTAGTAAATGGATTATTAATAATAGGCCAATTAGCCTGCTAATTGGCCAGTTAGCTTGCTAATTGGGTTTTCTTATTGCAAACGGTTAATGAGAAAACACCGTGGGTGATGACCTAAGGCAACACACAAAGTTTCTAGGAATAAACTGTGTTGGAGAAATGAACAATCACACACGACATTCTCTTCAAAACTGTTTGTGTTACGCCACCTTGCGCAAATGTTTTCCTTGTAGTGACTGTGTGGGATTTATATACGAACGGAAAAGTTTAGTGGTGACTGACTGTGTGGGATGTACTTCGACCAGAAATGATTTTGCCTGTATAATTGTATTTTTTGAGCACTACTGTATGTATTTGTGTATTTGAGTGCTCGCCGGTCGCGAACGACCTCATTTTGCCGAGCGTGTGTGCCAGGAGGGCATATCTCCAACAGTTTCTGGGTCGTGTGGGAAGGACCCCCCTATCGCCCACACTCACCTGGCGACGGTTCCAAATGACGTCGCGGAAAGGGGTAAAAAACTGTTTGTTTAGGTCCGACGCGTACCAGTGAACCCTGCAATCAAATACAAGAAATCCCTTGTGTCCCCAACACACCCAATAGAATGGCATATTATATAGGTGCACTAGTTTGGCGAAGAGATGGTGATACAAGTGTAGTATGGATAGTAGAAATATATTTTTATAATCTGAATAAATAAAAACAACAAGATATCAAGTAAAAAAGAGAGCACAAATGGTATTGCAATGCTTGAAAACTAAGAATAGTGTTCATACTTTCACTAGTGCAATCTCTCAACAATGCTAACATAATTGAATCATATAACCATCCCTCAACATGTGACAAAGAATCACTCCAAAGTTTCTATAGGAGAACATAGGACGAAAACGTGTATAAACCTACCACTACAAAAAAAGACACATCCGTGACATTTTGGGCCGAACGAATTTTTTTTCTCTGTCATACATATGACACTTCTATGACGATAATTGTGACAAAACCTAGTATCATCATAGATGTGGTGGGCTCCTACTTCTATGACAAAAAATCATGACAGAAAATGGGTTTTTCGTCCTGGGCGGGCCAGACGTAGCTGCATGACATTCTTTGGGTCGTCCATGACGGAAAAAACCGTGGTAGAAGCGAGGGGGGCGGAGAATTTCGGGGATTTCCCTGTTACGGTGGGAGGTCGGGGGCCGAGCGGTGCGCGTTTCTCTCGTACACGTATGCGCGTGTGTGTGAGGCGTTGGCTCTAACTGAACCCGAGCGAGGCGTTGGGCTCTAACTGAACCCGAGCGATTGCACTGCATGCTACGCGTTACTGAACCCGAGCAATCGATCGATGGCTGTTAATTGAACCCGATCAAGCGATTCCTTC
>NC_041380.1:47492185-47543914 GCF_002162155.2 Triticum dicoccoides | reverse complement strand
GTGCCCATGGAGGGGTGGTTGAACAGGACCCCGTGGTGTGGAGGGCTGGATGAACATTAGACGGTGGAGGGTTGCCCGTGGAGGGGTGGTTGAATAGGACCCCGTGGTGTGGAGGGCTGGATGAACAGTAGACGGTGGGGGGTGGTTGAACAGTAGCCGGTGGAGTAGCGCGCAGTGGAGGCTCGATGAACAGGAGCCCGTGGAGGCTGGATGAACAGGAGCCCGTGGAGGCTGGAGGAGGTCGACGGTGGAGATGAATAGTATCTCGTGGAGTCCCGTTTTGCGGTACGCCACACCCCTCCCGATGAACAGGACCCCCGTTTCGACCGTAGCGCTCCAACACAAGTCCGTTTCGTCCATTTTGCGGTACGTCACACCCCTCCCGATCAACAGGACCCCCGTTTCAACCGTAGGAGGTCTGTTTCCTCTGTTTTGCGGTATGCTAGACCCCTCCCGATGAACAGGATCCCGTTTCGAACGTGGCCAGTCGAACACAAGGCCGTTTCCTCCGTTCTGCGGTAAGCCAGGCCTCGTTTCCATCGCATGTTCCGTCCAAGACCTCCCGATGAACACGAGGCATTCCGTTGCCTCCCGATGAACACGCCGCATTCCGTTGCCTCCCCATGAACACGATGCATTCCGTTGCCTCCCCATGAACATGACGACGACGCTGTTTCTTCGTTCCAACCCAGCCATGTACACGAGCCCTGGCCGTACGTATGCGCGAGTAGGCGTTCGAGACCCCGCCCGTATGTACACATACGTGGCCATATTTTCTTTCTTGCACCTTGGCCGATGTATGTACGTGTAAATGCTACATGCGCGCCTCTACTACGACACGTGCGCGCCTGTACTATGACACGTGCGTGCCTCTACATCGACCAGTATGTACGTACACGTTCGCGGCCAGAATGACAATTCTACGTACACTTCGACCAGGTGGGTCCCGACTGTCAGGCACTTCCTTGCCTGCGAAGATGTTGTTGGTCGGTCCCAGCAGTCAGGGGGCAAATCGTTTTTTTTGCCCGGACGCACTTCCTTGCGTGCGAAGATGTAGCTAGTGGGTCCCAGCAGTCAGGGGGAAACGTTTTTTCGCAAAATACAGTGGCCCGTCTGGTGGGTCCCAGCTGTCAGGTGGAGGAATCATTATTTTCCGCGGAATAAGGAGGCACTTCCTTGCTGCGGCGTGGACCCAGCTGTTAGCCTCTCCACATACAGTCCATGTCCGATGGAAGTCGTTCCTTGACCACGTTGATCACGCCGCGCCGAGAGCACCAGGGCGGTGGACAACAGCTAGGCCTAGGAAGGGGACGACACGGAGGCAGGGAAGACTCGGCAGTTGTTTCCCACGCGGAAGGGAGTACGACTGTACGAGGGTTTACTGGTTCGTCTGCCGCCGCCGGAGAATAACAGCAGGTGTGGGTGAGTAGAGGGATGGCTAGGCCAGCGATGGGAGTACGGTCGGGCGGTGAGGCCTGCGCGGCAGCACAGCCGGCCGCGAGGAGGAGGGAGCAGGCAGTCCCGCCGGCGCTTGTTTGAGCGGCTGGAGCAGGAAGAGCAGAGATTGAAGAAGCACGACGGCCGTTGGATGGACATCCAACAGTTAGTGCCTGTGCATCAACCTTTTTTTAGGAAAGCCTCTATTCTGTGGAAAACAACATACAGCCCATCTGCCATTATTTCTAATAATTTACAGCCCATTTGCTAATTCTTAAGGTTTTTTTTGGAGCCCATATTCTTTTTGTTAGCATTACAGCCCATATTGTGGCAACGGTTAAAAAATTATACGAAATTTTGCATATTTCGGTGCGGTCCGAACTGTTTTTAATCCCGAAATTTCGACTCACATTCAAACTGATTTTAAAAATAAATGTATATCAATATAAAATCCAACAAATTCTCCATGCATAAAAATTAATGTAATTTAAAATCTTGAAATGAAAAAAAGATATTTGAAACTAATTGTCGGTTTGATGTGTTTTAAAAATGTAGAGTCCATTTCTCATTACTGATGGGCCATTTTCTTGGCCAGCCGAATGAAAGCTCTCCTCGTCTTGAAAGATTTGCAGCCCAATAGGCCTGACAAAGCGACTTACTTGGCAAATCACAAAAAAACTGGGCTGTGGCCGTGGACCCAGCTGTCAGCCTCTCCACGTATAGTACTCTTCCGATGGAAGTCATTCCTTGACCACGTTGACCACGCCGCGCGGAGAGCACCACGGCGGTGGACAACGGCGAGGCCTAGGAAGGGGACGATGCGGCAGTGGAAGCCCGCGCGGAGAGGACTATGAGGGTTCACTGGTTCGGCTGCAGTGTGAGGCTGCCGTCGCTGCAGGGCCTGACCAGCGATGGGAATATTAGGGGGCGGTGAGGCCTCTGCAGCAGCACAACCGGCCACGGGAGGCAGGAGCATGCGGCATGACCGGCGCTGCTTTGGGCGGCTGGAGCAAGAAGACCAAAGGTTGAAGAAGCACTACGGCCGTTGGATGGACATCGTGCGGTCACTGGAGCTAGAATTGTTCATATTGACTAAGTTGACAAAGAGCTTCGTCCCCGTCAACTTAGTAGGCCCACAAGTCAGCCTCCCAGCAAGGTGGATCCCAGCTAGCCGGGGGAGTATTCATTTTTTTGTGCGTAATAAGGAGGCACTTCCGGTGGGTCCGAGCTAACAGCGGGGGGAACGTTTTTTTTCATGAAATACGGTGGCTCGTCCGGTGGGTCCCAGCAGTTAGGGGGGAACGATTTTTTTCGCAAAATACTGGTGGCCCGTCCGGTCGGTCCCCGCTGTCAGGTGGAGGAATAATTATTTTCCGCGTAATAAGGAGGCACTTCCTTGCGGCTGCCGTGGACCCAGCTGTCAGCCTCTCCACATACAGTACTCTTCCGATGGAAGTCGTTCATTGACCACGTTGACCACGCCGCGTCGAGTGCACCAGGGCGGTGGATGACGGCGAGGACTAGGAAGGGGACGACTCGAAGCCGGGGAAGATGCAGCAGCGGATGCCCACGCGAAGAGGAGTACGAGGGTTCACTAGTTCGGCTGCGCTGTGAGGCTGCTGTCGCCGCAGAATAACAGGGAGTATGGGTGAGTAGAGGGATGGCCTGGCCAGCGGTGGGAGTAGTAGGGGGTGGTGAGGCCTCCGCAGCATCACAGCCGGCCACGGGAGGTAGGAGCATGCGGCACGACCAGCGCTGGTTTGGGCGGCTGGAGCAAGAAGACCAGAGGTTGAAGAAGCACTACGGCCGTTGGATGAACATCGTACTGTAAGAGGATCTAGAATCATTCATATTGACTAAGTTGACAAAGCCCTCCGTCGCCGTCAACTTGGTAGGCCCACAAGTCAGCCTCCCACTATGCTGGGTTCCAGCTGGCAGGGGGAATATTCATTTTTTTGTGCGTAATAAGGAGGCACTTCCTTGCGTGCGAAGATAGCTAGTGGGTCTGACATGTCAGCGGGGGGCACTTTATTTCGCAAAATACAGAGGCCCTTCCGGTGGGTCCCAGATGTCAGGTGGAGGAATCATTATTTTGCACGTAATAAGGAGGCATTTCCTTGTGTGCGGCCGTGGACCCAGCTGTCAGCCTCTCCATGCACAGTCTACTTCCGATGGTGTTGTACGTTGACCACGTTGACCACACCGCACCGAGCGCATCCAAGGTGGTGGACGACGACGAGGCCCCGGACAGCAATGAGACGGAGATGGGAAGATGCGGGAGTAGAGTCGCAGACAAAGAGGTGTACGAGGGTTAACTGGTTCTAGTGCAGTGTGGTTCGGCACTCGGTGGAGAAGAACAAGGGGTGTGGAGGGGTGGAGGGATGGCCTGGCCAACGGTGGAGTAGCGCTTCATAGCGAAGCATGCTAAGCAGAGCTGCTAGCAGCAAGAGGCAGGAGGTGGTCCCGGCGGCGCTGGAGGAAGAAGATGAGAGATTGAAGATGGATGCCGGTCGTTAGATGTAAATCCAACGGCTAACATGTCAGAATCATTTGTTGACTAAATTTACAACGACTTGCATTGGCTTCGACCTATTGGCCCACATTTCAGCCTCCAAAAATGTGGCACGTATTCAACCCATTTTTTCAGAATTTAGAGTCTTTTTTGCATGGTAGAATTTACAGTCAATTTGATTTTTTTTAATTACAGCCATTAGCTGGGCTGGGTGAACAAATAATGTAGCGTCCATGCGGCCCGTTTATTTTATTTCCTAAAAAATTACAGGCCATTTGCACTACACAATTTTGCTGGGCTGATTCTAATTATAATGTTGGGTTGGGCCAGCAATGTTATCAAAAAATAAAAAGGGGCTGAGCATTTTTTTATAAATATATTTAAATAATAGGTGATATTATTACATTCGTCCTTAAATCTTACCAAGCTTTTGTACACAATCACTAGGATTTTCGTGCCAAAACAATCCAAGAGTTAATAAGATGTGGGATATTGTTTTCTTACATATGTAAGTATCTGTTAAATATATGATGAAAATAAAAATAATATATAATAACATATAAAATATATTTTTTAGAAAAACTG
This sequence comes from Triticum dicoccoides, assembly GCF_002162155.2. Classification (NCBI taxonomy): domain Eukaryota; kingdom Viridiplantae; phylum Streptophyta; class Magnoliopsida; order Poales; family Poaceae; genus Triticum; species Triticum dicoccoides. The sequence continues at coordinate 47,539,380 of NC_041380.1, read as the reverse complement.
GGAGCATCTCCACGGTTCCATTGCTGAGAACGAAACCACAACATATTCTGATACAGCAGCTCAAAGAGCAATTCGAAAGCAAAGGTAGAAAAGCTACAAACTAGGGGGTGGATGAACAAGTTTTTTGAATAACACAAATCACCCGAGCGGTGCCAAAGGCAGAGCGGATAGAGCACTCAAATGACACAAGGAGGGTCCAGCGAAGCCTTCATGGTCTTCAGCCGAGGGGGCATGTCAGCCTGCGGCGACCAGTAAGCAAGCGAGACACCGGGCTGGAAGGCGTAGCATGGTGGATGTCCCTCCTTTTCGGCGCCAGGTGCCCATCATCTTCATCATAGATCTTGAGACGAGCCCATAGGTCCAGCCCCAGAGCAGGTCGAGCCTTGTTCAGCCACAAGTGATCGCCAACGGTTTCTGGAGGGATCTTGTTAGGGTTTCCACGAAGCTCATCAACTTGTCCTTGTCCGATCCGGAGGAGAGAATCGCCCAGTTCCTCACCATGTTCCTGATCAACCTCAAGACCCGTGGAATGGAAATCCAGGAGGTGTTACTGAAAATCATAGCATTTCTATATTTCCAGAGGCACCAAAGGACAGCTGAGCTAACAGTGTTTAAAACTGGGCACTTTTTGGTAGCAATCCAGAATCTGGCGATAGATTCGAAGGATGAGCCAATCTGACTAGAGAAATATTCCTCAATGTGGGCTAGAGATGTTTAGCAACTATACATTCAAAAAATAGGTGAGAGAAAGACTCTTCTTCCAAGCAGTAAACAGAATCAAGGGGTTTGATGATGTGTCTCTTCCTAAGGTTATCCCTAGTCATCAATTTGTTTTTGGAGAGAAGCCAGATAAATACATGAATTTTAGGGGGAACTCTCAATTTCCAGAAAACAGGGATAAACACGGATTGAACCCCTCTAAGGTTGATAACATCATAGAGGGAGCTGGAGGAATACTTCCCCTTATTGCCCAGCTGCCAAATCAGGGCATCCGGCTCGACAGTAAAGGTAATGCTTTTGGCAATTTCCTCCAACTGGAACCATTGTTCCATGAGACTATCACTAAAGTTCCTTACAAAAGAGAGTTTTAGGCATTGACCATCCCAAACTTCATTGACACTTTTGTTAAGCTCATTGCGGACAGACTAAATAGGCCAAAATTGGACTGCTAGGGGGATGTGCCAAACCAAGTATCTTCCCAGAACCTGGTTCTGCTCCCATCCCCTATGTTCCATCTGTAGCCAAATTTCACAGCATGCATAATAGATTTTAATCCTTTCCATAATCTAGAGGTCTTAGGGTTGGAGGAAGGGACAAAAATATTAGGTTTATTTTCTAGGTATTTATGGGCAATAAGAAGCTTCCAGGGTTTCAGGTCTTCCTCATAGAATCTTTTAATCCAAGACCCTAGAAGACAGATGTTAATTTCTTGGAGGTTAGGTATGCCTAGGTCTCCAAAATCTTTTTTCATAGAGACTAGGGCCCAATTAGCAAGGTGTAGCTTCCTATTTCCCTCAAAATCACTCCACAAGCAATGAGACATCTGAGAATTGATGAGGTTCACTGCCCATTTAGGGAACTTGAAGAAGGAGAGGAGATACACCGGAATGCTAGCCAAACAAGCTTGTATGAGGATCAATCTACCTCTGTAAGAGAGAAGTTTGCCCCTCCACCCAGCAATACTTTTAATGATTTTATCCAGAAGGGGTTGGATATCCTCTCTCCTCAGTTTATCATAGTGGAGAGGGATACCTAGGTACTTAATGGGGAAGTTACCTTTATTACAGACTAGAATAGAGAGGAAGTCGCCTAACTCCTAATCATCCATGTTGATAGGGATGAGTTCACTTTTAGAGTAGTTTATTCTCATGCGTGAGACTTGTTCAAACCAGGTTAGAACAGTTTTCAGATTGCTAGCATGTGTGGAGTCATTGTCTAAGAAAAGGATGGTATCATCTTCATATTGAAGGCAGATGATGCCACCAGGGCAGACCTCAGGATAGAGCCCTGCAATCAGACTATGATCAGCAGCTTTGCTCAGCATTTTAGTAAGAACGTCCACTACTAAATTAAACAAAAGCGGGGATGAGGGAGTCCTGGATTAGGGGGTGTTCGGATAGCCGGACTATACCTTCAGCCGGACTCCTAGACTATGAAGATACAAGATTGAAGACTCCGTCCCGTGTCCGGAAGGGACTTTCCTTGGCATGGAAGGCAAGCTTGGCGATACGGATATGAAGATCTCCTACCATTGTAACCGACTTTGTGTAACCCTAACCCTCTCCGGTGTCTATATAAACCGGAGGGTTTTAGTCCGTAGGACAACATACACATCAACAATCATACCATAGGCTAGCTTCTAGGGTTTAGCCTCCTTGATCTCGTGGTAGATCTACTCTTGTACTACCCATATCATCAATATTAATCAAGCAGGACGTAGGGTTTTACCTCCATCGAGAGGGCCCGAACCTGGGTAAAACTTCGTGTCCCTTGTCTCCTGTTACCATCCGGCCTAGACGCACAGTTCGGGACCCCCTACCCGAGATCCGCCGGTTTTGACACCGACATTGGTGCTTTCATTGAGAGTTCCTCTATGTCATCGCCGTCAGGCTCGATGGCTCCTACGATCATCGATAGCGATGCAGTCCAGGGTGAGACCTTCCTCCCCGGACAGATCTTCGTCTTTGGCGGCTTCGCACTGCGGGCCAATTCGCTTGGCCGTCTGGAGCAGATCAAAAGCTACGCCCCTGGCCGTCAGGTCAGATTTGGAAGTTTTAACTACACGGCTGACATCCGCGGGGACTTGATCTTTGACGGATTCGAGCCACTACCGAGCACGCCGCACTGTCACGACGAGCATGTTCTAGCTCTGCCGCCGAACAGTGCCCTGCAGGCCGCACCCGCATCGGCTCCGACCCTTAATTCGGAGCCAACTGCGCCGATCGAGGATGGGCGGTTGGACGTCACCTCGGGGGCTGCAACCCCAACGGCGATTGAGCCAAGCACCAGCCCTGTACTCTACGAGACTCGTAACTCCAAGGAGCCGGACTCTTCTCCGGACTCCGAACCCTCGGCGCGCCTGCCGATCTAATCCGATTGGGCTCCGATCATGGAGTTCACTACCGCGGACATCTTTCAGCACTCGCCTTTCGACGATATCCTAAAGTCACTGAAGTCTCTCTCTTTATCAGGAGAGCCCTGGCCGGACTATGGTCAGCAAGGTTGGGGTACAGACGATGAAGAAATTCAAAGCCCACCCACCACCCACTTTATAGCCACCATCGACAACTTAACCGACATGCTCGACTTCGACTCCGAGGACATCGACGGTATGGACGCCGATGAAGGAGATTATGAAGAACAACGCCTACTAGGCCCTGGAAAGCCACCTCATCGTATGACATATACATGGTGGACACCCCAAAAGAGGGAGATGGCGATGGAACAACGGAGGATGACCCCTCCAAGAAACAGCCTAAGCACCGGCATCAGCGGTGCCGCTCAAAATCCCGCCAAAACAAACACGGTGATTCCAGCACGGGAGATAATAATACTCTGGAAAGCGCCGAAGAAAACCCCCTCTAGCAAGATTTAGCACAGGAGGATGGAGAAACCAGCCCTCATGAGAGAGCGGCAGACAGAGAGGTCGAGGACGATAATTATATGCCTCCCTCCGAAGATGAGGCAAGCCTCGACGACGACGAATTCGTCGTGCTAGAGGATCCCGTCGAGCAAAAGCATTTTCAACGCAGGCTTATGGCCGCGGCAAGAAGCCTCAAGAAAAAACAGCAACAGCTTAGAGCTGATCAAGATTTGCTAGTCGACAGATGGACTGAAGTCCTTGCGGCCGAAGAGCATAAACTCGAATGCCCCTCCAAGAGCTACCCAAAGTTCAGTTTGCTATCCCGATTAGAGGAGGAAGCACTTGATGCGGCCGACCGGCCACCTCGTGGTCGCGACAGAGAGGCCTCTCGGCCATCCACTCAAGCCGCACCCCGTACCAAGGCACAGGAATATGCGCCGGACTTACGAGACATGTTGGAGGACAAGGCAAGGCAAACAAGATCGATCTACGGATCGCGTGGGCGCCCCACGGCTCGAGACGGTAACCGTCACACCGGCCACAAATTTGGCGGGGCCGAACACAGTAGACAAGGCTCATTGGAGCTACGTCATGATATAGCCCAGTACAGAGGCGCCGCACACCCACTCTGCTTTACAGACGAAATAATGGATCATCAAATCCCCGAGGGTTTCAAACCCGTAAAATCGAATCATATGATGGCACAACAGATCCTGCGGTATGGATCGAGAATTATCTCCTTCATATCCACATGGCCCACGGCAATGATTTCCACGCCATCAAATACCTCCCACTCAAGCTTAAAGGACCAACTCGGCATTGGCTTAACAGCTTGCCAACAGGATCGAGGACCTGGAAGCCGCATTCCTCGACAATTTCCAGGGCACTTACCTGCGACCCCCAGACGCTGATGACCTAAGTCACGTAATTCAGTAGCCAGAGGAATCAGCCAGGCAATTCTGGACATGGTTCCTAACGAAGAAAAATCAAATAGTCGACTGTCCGGACACTGAGGCCCTAGCAGCCTTCAAACACAATATCCGTGACGAGTGGCTGGCCCGGCACCTTGGACAGGAAAAGCCGAAATCTATGGCAGCACTCACGACACTCATGACCCGCTTTTGCGCGGGAGAAGACAGCTGGCTTGCTTGTAGCAACAATATGACCAAGAACCCTGGTAATTCGGACACCAGGGACAGTAGTGGTAGGTCGCGTCGCAACAAGCAGAAGCGCCGCATTAACGGCAACAATGCTGAGGATACGGCAGTTAATGCCAGATTCAGAGGCTCTAAATCCGGTCAGAGGAAAAAGCCATTCAAAAGGAATCCTAGGGGCCCATCTAGTTTGGACTGAATACTCGACCGCTCGTGCCAGATACATGGCACCCCCGAAAAGCCAGCCAATCACACCAACAGGGATTGTTGGGTGTTCAAGCAGGCAGGCAAGTTAAACGCCGAAAATGAAGACAAGGGGCTGCATAGTGATGACGACGAGGAGCCCCGGCCGCCGAACAACAGTGGATAGAAGGGTTTTCCCCCACAAGTGCGGATGGTGAACATGATATACGCACTCCATGTCCCCAAAAGGGAGCGGAAGCATGCGTTAAGGGACGTATATGCAGTAGAGCCAGTCATCCCAAAGTTCAACCCATGGTCCTCCTGCCCGATAACCTTTGATCGAAGGGACCATCCCACTAGCATCCGTCATGGCGGATTCACCGCATTGACCCAATTATTGACAGATTTCATCTCACTAGAGTCCTTATGGACGGCGGCAGCAGCCTGAACCTGCTTTACCAGGATACAGTGCGGAAAATGGGTATAGATCCCTCGAGGATTAAGCCCACCAAAATGACCTTTAAAGGCATAATACTAGGTGTAGAGGCCAACTCTACAGGCTCAGTCACACTTGAAGTGGTCTTCAGATCTCCGGATAATTTCCGAAGCGAGGAGTTAATCTTCGACATAGTCCCGTTTTGCAGTGGCTATCACGCACTGCTCGGGCGAACCACATTCGCTAAGTTCAATGCGGTACCGCATTACGCATCCCTTAAGCTCAAGATGCCAGGCCCTCGAGGAGTAATTACGGTCAATGGAAACACCGAACGCTCCCTCCAAACAGAGGAGCACATGGTGGCCCTTGCAGCGGAAGTTCAAAGCAGCCTCTCCAGGCAGTTGTCTAGTCCGGCCATTAAACGACCGAACACCGTCAAGCACGCCCGGAGTAACCTACAACAAGACCGCCTGGCACGATCCGAGCAGGTGTAGCAATGCGTCCCCAATCCCAACCCTCGCAAAAAGGCGACGCCGGTACTTCGCGTACATAACTTCGCTCTAGAGATACCATGGGCACAGGGGGAGGGGCACCATCACGGCAGGCCCAAAACACGGCTTAAACCGTACTAGGGGCTGCCGATTTTTTAATTTTCTCTTACTTTCAGGACTTCATCCTTCGGAAGGCCTGTTCGGCAATTCAATTGCCGCACAAACGATGCAAGAACCAGGGAAGCAGACAAGCCACGCCGCACTACAGAACTCCCAGGTGGTCTCTATCACGAGCAGTATACTCGTTCCACATACTATTCTGCAGCTTGCCCCTGGAACGGACATGTTAACTAGTCCAACCTTCCACTCATCGCATTATTTGTATTGTTCTGCCTTGATCACACACCTTTTTAATAAACAATGCATAGCTTTCGTCTATTTTTGCATTACCTTTTTTTTCTTTATATATGTTCCTTAACGACATGTTGCACTCGTACATGTTGGTACGGCCAAAATACGCCAGGGGCTTTACTAACCCTCAATATGGTGTGAGAAGTCCGAACACTTTAACAAGTGCGGCACCCCGAACTTATAGCATTATATGCATCGGCTCCGAATCATGTCTTGGGTCAATAGTTTGGTTTGCCCGGCTCCTATGTTTTGGTGCCTTACGTTCCGCTATATCGGCTAAGGTAGCACTAGGAGAACCACTGCGATTGTGCCCCGGTTGAGCTGGGTCGAGCACCTCAGTGGAGAAAGCTAAAACTGACTGTCATGATGAAGCGAGAGCTGGTCGCTGTTCGAGAGGTTTTTTCGAGTCCCTAAAGACTTACGCCGCTTAGGGCGAGGAGCCGGCTCTGTCCGTCCAAGGCGTGGATAGCGCCCCGAACTCGGTCTTCCAAATACCAGGGGCTTTGCCGAAATTTAAAATTTTAAAATTCTATGGCTAAGTGAGAGTGTTCACGCATTATAGTCTGATTGCCTTGTTCGTTGGGCTGAGCGCCTCCCTCGAAGGACCCAAACATGGGAAAAAGAGCACTCAGGTTTATCCCCGAACACCCCAGCACTAGCGGCACGGGGGCAGAAGCCGACGACTCGCCATCTCTCAGAATTGATAAATAGCCGCATAGAAGGTAATATTTTAAATTCCAACAGCATTGCTTAGCGCATATAAACAAGTTTTCAGCGCACAGGACAAAACGAGCAAGTTTCACTCAAAAATTACATCCCTAGAACATTCATCCGCCACAAGGCGGGCACCCTTCAGAACATCCTTATAGTAATTCTCGGGCTTGCGATGCTCTTTCCCCGGCGGTGGCCCATCCTTCACAAGCTTCTCAGCATCCAGCTTGCCCCAGTGCACCTTAGCACGGGCAAGGGCCCTACGGGCACCCTCAATGCAGACGGAGCGCTTGATGACTTCGAGCCTTGGACAGGCCTCCACCAGCCGGCGCACCAACCCGAAATAGCTCCCAGGCAGAGCCCCTCCAGGCCACAGCTGAACAATAAGGCCCTTCATGGCCTATTCGGCCGCCTTGTGGAGCTCGACCAGTTGCTTCAGCTGGTCGCTCAGGGGCACGGGGTGTCTGGCCTCAGCGTCTGAGACTAGAACACCTTCTCCATCAAGCTGCCCTCCTCGGCTCGATAGAATGCGGCGGCATCGGACACACTCCGGGGAAGATCTGCGAATGCTCCTGGAGAACTCCTGATTCAGGTAAGTAACAAGTAACTCACATTTATGTGTTTGCTTTGCATAAAGAATGCCTTACCCGCCGCTATCTTCGTCACCTCATCCAACTCCTGGAGGGTCTTCTGGGATTCGGCCTTGGCAGATTTGGCATTTTCAATAGCCATCGCGAGCTCGGATGCTTGCATCTTCGAGTCAAACTCCAAACTCTCATGTTTTTCCATGAGAGCCTAGAGCTCTTGCCGCACCTTGCCAACCTCGGCCTCATATTTCTCCCGCTCGGTGCGCACTGTGGCTACACTCTTCTCGGCCTCGACCAGCGCTTGCTTAAGGGTCGCCACTTCAGACGTGGCCCCTACAATAGCCACGATAATCCTGTCATTCTTTGCAATTGCACCTTTATATATATTTTTTTAACAAGGTATTTCTTACCTTCATTATCCTCGAGCTGCTTCTTGGCACGCTCGAGCTCTTGCTCGGACCGCTTGAGGTTCTGCTTTAGCGTGTCCACTTCCGCATCAGTGCGGCAGACGCAAGAAGGGAAGCTTGCATACGCATATTGACTCATTTTTGTTAGACTCCTGCGAATTCTATTTGATCCTCTATTCAGCTTTTCTTCCCGAACGCCAAACAGAGCATCAGGGGCTACTGTCTATGTGGTACTGTTATTTACACATTCTTTACTTACCTCAAAGCCTATCAAAAGGCTAGTACAAGCTTCAGTCAGTCCGCTCTTGGCGGACTGAACCTTCTGGACCACCGCACTCATAATAGCGCGGTGCTCCTCGTTGATGGAGGCGCCTTGGAGCACCTCCAACATATTGTCCGGCGCCTCCGGTTGGACGGGGGCCACCGGCACGGCGGACTTGCTGCTCTTGGAAGGAGGTCCCTCGCCAGACTCTGGAACCTCTGAAGGTTCCAGAGCGGTGTCCGACCTAGAGCCGGACTTGGAGCCCCGGGGGGTTTCATCCCCTTTACTCCTGGAGTCCGGGAGGTCGCCTTGCGGCGCCTCCAGGACCACCTCCTCCCGGCTTGGAACCTGTTGGGACAACACTTCGGTGTCGTCCATAGGGCGGAGGGAGGAAACCGTCAGAAGCGAGTTCACATCCGATGAGTCCAGTGAGCCGCTCGACGATGCGTCGAGCTGGTCTTTGGGTGGGCAGCATAAACATATTCGACGTAAGGGAAAGCTATGCAATAAACGAATACTATGAATTACTCTGGTATGCAGATACTTACGATTTTGCCAGGGGCTTGGCCCTGGGCTGCCACTCCTCTCCGCTGCCGTCGGTGTCGGTGGAGCAATCCGGAGGAAGGGTTTTCCCCTTCTTGGACCCACCAGCCTCCCCCGAGAGGGCGGCCTTCCTTTTCTTCTCTCCCCCCGCTGGAGAGGTCTCTTCTTCTTCCTCCTCGTCTTCATGGGAGGAATGCGCATCGGAACCGTCGGATGATGGATCCGACGCCTCCTGGCGCCGGGCACTCTTTCGAGTCCCCGCGGCCTTTTTTGCGCCCTTCTTCTCCGGCACCACATAGGGTGCCGGAACTAGCAGCTTCGCCAAGCGAGTATCCGCTGGGCCTTCGGGCAAAGGAGTCGGACAGTTGATCTGTCCGGACTTCGCCTGCCAATCCTATCAAGGGTAAGGGAGCTTAAATCCCGCACAGAGTTAAAACTATGAAATACTAGTGCTATGTAAAAGGTACAAAAAACTTACCGCGCTAGCGTGAGGCTGCGCGCTGAATCCGCGATCCTCGGTAGCGGATGCGGGAGCCTCAGCGCCCTTGAAAAGCACCTTCCAGGCATCTTCGTACGTCGTGTCGAAGAGCCTGCTCAGAGTTCGATGCTGTGCCGGATTGAACTCCCATAGATGGAAGGCCCGTTGTTGACACGGGAGGCTCAGGCGTATGAGCATAACCTGGACTATGTTGACGAGCCTGAGCTGCTTGTTCGCCAGGGATTGGATGCATGTTTGCAGTCCGGTCACCTCCTTTTGGCTGCCCCACGACAGGCCCATCTCTTTCCAGGACGTGAGCCGCGTTGGGGGTCCGGACCGGAACTCGGGGGCTGCGAACCACTAAGGGTCGCGCGGCTTGGTGATGTCAAACCACCCCGATTGCCACCCCTTCAGGGTCTCCACAAAGGAGCCCTCGAGCCATAGGACGTTGGCCATCTTGCAGACCATGGCTCCTCCGCACTTCGCCTGGTTGCTGCGCACCACCTTCGGCCTGACGTTGAAAGTCTTGAGCCATAGGCCGAAATGGGGGCGGGTGCGGAGGAAAGCCTCGCACACGACGATAAACGCCGAGATGTTGAGGACCAAATTCGGGGCCAGATCGTGGAAATCAAGGCCATAGTAGAACATGAGCCCCCGGACAAATGGATGGAGAGGGAAACCCAGTCCGCGGAGGAAATGGGGGAGGAACACCACCCTCTCATGGGGCCTAGGGGTAGGGATGAGTTGCCCCTCTTCGGGAAGCCGGTGCGCAATGTCGTTGGACAAGTATCCAACCTTCCTTAGTCTTTTGATGTGTCCCTCCGTAACGGAGGAGACCATCCAATTGCCTCCCGCTCCGGACATGACTGGAGAAGGTTGAGGTGGGGAGTGCAGACTTGGGTGCTGGAGCTCGAGTGCGCAAGAACGGATAGGCGAAGGAGGAAGAAGGCATAGGTGAAAAGGTGGATCTTTATCCCCTTCTATGGGTGGACGCAACTACATGTCCCCACCAGCCTGGTAAGACTCGCTTATCTCCAAGCGCCGTAATCAATGGCGCGGTTGGGTTACCCACGCCCGTATTGATGAGAATCCCGGAATAAGGGAACACGATCTCTTCTTCAACAAGACGTGCCAAGGAAACCGCCTCGCATAACACGCTGGGATGGGACAGTAAAACGGTTCGAATAAAAGCTTGGCCGTGGTGTGATGTCACACTATGGAATACGTTAGCTGATTAGATTTGTGTAAATGTTATTCTCTCTATGGCAATATGTGGAAATTTATTTTGCAGAGCCGGACAATATCTTTGTGTTCAAAATCTTCTATGAAGTACTTGGAGGAGGAACCCGCCTTGCAATGCCGAAGACAATCTGCGCACCGGGCTCGTTGTCATTGAAGCCTGCTTCAGGGGCTACTGAGGGAGTCCTGGATTAGGGGGTGTTCGGATAGCCGGACTATACCTTCAGCCGGACTCCTGGACTATGAAGATACAAGATTGAAGACTCCGTCCCATGTCTGGAAGGGACTTTCCTTGGCATGGAAGGCAAGCTTGATAAAACGGATATGAAGATCTCCTACCATTGTAACCGACTTTGTGTAACCCTAACCCTCTCCGGTGTCTATATAAACTGGAGGGTTTTAGTCCGTAGGACAACATACACATCAACAATCATACCATAGGCTAGCTTCTAGGGTTTAGCCTCCTTGATCTCGTGGTAGATCTACTCTTGTACTACCCATATCATCAATATTAATCAGGCAGGACGTAGGGTTTTACCTCCATCGAGAGGGCCCGAACCTGGGTAAAACTTCGTGTCCCTTGTCTCCTATTACCATCCGGCCTAGACGCACAGTTCGGGACCCCCTACCCGAGATCCGCCGGTTTTGACACTGACAGGGGAGATGGGGTCACCTTGCCTAAGGCCTTTACCAGCAAGGAAAAAATCACTTTCACGGTTATTTAACTTGATCCCAACAGACCCCCCATGAGTAAGTTGCTGGATCCAACTCTCCTCTATGAAAGGCTTGGAAAATATATAAGAGATCATTTTTCACCAAGTCCCCAGAATGCTGGTAAAACAAGAAGGGAATCCCATCAGGACCAGGAGCCCCATCAGGATAAGAGCTAAAAATGGCTTCCTTCACCTCTGTTTCTGAAAAAGGGGCTTCTAGTAGCTCATTTTCAGCAGGATAGACTTTTTCAGAAGCAGAGAAAAAATTGTTTTGTAGAGAGAACCCAGAAGGGTTTTCTTTCTTAAACAGATATTTGTAGAAGTCAATAGCCACTTTCAGCATCTCATCTACCTGAGTAACAGGGCGATTAGGGCCATCAAGGGAGTGAATGAGGGTTTTCCTCCTCCTCTGGTTAGCTACTGCATGGAAGTAAGCAGTATTTCTATCACCCTCCTTAATGTTCCTTTCTCTAGACCTTTGTTTGGCTTTGATTTCTTCTTGAAGCCAAATTTTCTTGAGCTCTCCATGGACAAAGTTTAATCTATTAGTCTCAACCTCAGAGAGGTCAGTGGTTTCTGCCTTAATATCTAGAGGATCAAACTCAAGGAGGAGAAGCCTTTTGTATCTTTTAGGATTAGCTTCCTCATTGGAGTTCCACTCTTTGGTAGTTCTTCTAAATCTCCTAATTTTGATCTTCCAATTTTTTAGGGGGCAGCTACTCCCAGTAGGCTCATTCCAGATTTTCCTGACTAGCTCAGTAAAATCTTCTCTAAGAATCCACCACTTTTCAAATTTAAAACTATTGCTCTTTGGAGTTTGGTTAAGACCAGAGTCCCAGAGAAAAGGAGTGTGGTCACTACCACATCTGGGCAGAGCTCTACAACTAGAAAGGGGAAAGGAACTATCTAATTCTATGTCACAGAAAATCTTGTCAACGGTGGACATAATCCTGGAGCAGCACTTCCAACATATCTAGTAGAACTATGGGTTTTCCTTCTGACATGGCAATTCTCAACTTTATGGGTAACCATTTTGCAGATAAAACAACTCTTGGGCTTGACACATTTATCCAAATGATGCCCTGGTTCCCCACAGTTGTAGCAGATCACCTCAGAGTATGCCATAAGGCCCGAAGCAGGGGCAGGAGCAGTTTTCTGGATGTCCTATCTCTTCTTTTGCTGATTCTTGCCTTGAGATTTCCCACTGATCTGAGAGTCAGAACCACCAACAGATTGATCTTGGGCAATTACAGGAGCCTGCCCAAATTATGCCCCCATTTGGGGCGGAGGTGGGCCATACCACTGCCCAACCGACGCTCCCCCCATTGTTCCTGGCTCCTTCTCATCCTCCAGCCAGATGTTGTCTCTCAGGAAGCAGAAATAACCATCAGACAGCTTAATTGAAGCAGATTGCAAGCCTAATTTCAATCTTCTGCAGGTTTGGGGGAGAGATAAGGTAGGGGATCCACCTGCCCCGTCTCTGGTGGCGTGCTGGTGGGCAGGAGTCCAGTCAAGCATTCCCATCATGCAGCACGGCGTGGATCTCCTGAATTCACTTCTCCTTTCGCCCATCGAACGAACGCAATCGGCGGCTCACTGGGGTGGGTCATCCTGTGCTTCTCCAAGAAATCTCCTTCAAAGTAGATCCGCAGGGCTAGATTCAGCAGCTCCCAATCCACCTGATCCTTGCACATCCGAGCATACCTGCGCGAGTGAGAGAACGGATTCGGTCCCTGCTCGACTTCCTCCCTCGCAGCTTCCTCCTCTGCTTCCCTCCATTCGCGCGTGCACTGGGTCTAGGAGAGAGCGTCGTCGCGGATCCGCATCGCTCGCTCCCTCCATCTCCTACCCCGAGTCTCCTGCAGCAGCGCCGGCGCGACGGAGTCGAGCAGCTGGATCATCCGCGAGAAGGCTTTGTAGACATGTGGGAGATGCATCTTGTACATCTGCCTGTCTTGCAGCCATTCCCCCGTGGATATGGCCGGCGACTCCATGGGGCGCGCGAGCGGACTTGCTGAGGGGGGCAGGCGCGCCCGGAGTCAGGAGGCGGGGGGTGGCGGCGAGATCTATTTGCCAATTAGTCCCTCCTTTTCGGTTTATAGGGCTCAATTCAAAAATCTCACCAACCAAGGTAGATGATGAATGGTGGAATACTTTTTGTAGTTTGCAAAAGGACCTAATTAATGCACTTGTTTTCCTCAAAAAATTATGTTTATCAATGCATAAATTGCAATGCATGCATGCATAAAGTACATGCATTGGTCAATTTTCTCTTAATACTTGCATGCAATGATTTAATGCACCTTGGAATCTGAACATGTGATGGAAAACAACCAAATTGAGCCTTATAAAATGGAAAAACTAAAATTTTGAGATAAGCCCTATAAACCGAAAAGGAGGGAGTATGTGAACTAAATAGTCAACATATAAAATAATTTAAATATATATAATATAGTTAGAAGGGAAACATAAGTTGGACCTGGCGTTCCTATTCTTATATAGAAAAATAGAACAGACCTCTGCGTTTTCTTCAAAAAAATACATAAATTGGGCTGCCAAAAATAAAACCTCGGATGGGAGGTCCATAGGCCGGTCGATACATGACGACCCTAAGAAAATACAAACAGGCCTATGGACCTCCCGTCCGAGGTCGTGGGCTGTGCATGTTAAAAATGAAAGCCTAGACAGGGCAGCCCAAAACCACGTCCAACACTTGCCAAAACTTCGTCCCTTGTTTTCTCTGTGTTTCGCACACTCGACATTGTGTGGGAATTTTGACTATCCATCATATGAAGATGTGCTATGCATGAATGTTGATTAGCATAATTTTAACTGGCTCGTAGTTCCATTTTGGACCATGAATAAAACTTCCAACATGATGTTAACCCTGTTTGAAAAGGCCGTGTTAATATAAATGATCTTCCTCTGAAAGTTGCAGTTTCTTATCTGAAACTGAACTTGCAGTTTCTTATCTGAAACTGAAACTTGCAGTTTCTTCTCTGAGAATCACATTGTCTGCACTTTTATACTCCTATGAAACTACATTTTTTTAGTTCTAAAAATAGATCTCTAGAATTCATAAAATACTTTATATGCTCAATACTGCAAATCTGAAATTCAAAAGACATTCATATCTGAAAGTACTCTTAAAATACACAACACAAAACACAATTCACAACCTGCAAATACTGACAACCCTAAGCTCCTCCTGACAATTCACAACCTGACCGACTATTGGGCTAGGGGGGGGCAGCCCCCTCCTATTCCTCGGCGGCAGACAGCCGCCCCGTGAGACGATGTGAACAGCGAGGGAGACAATGGCGGGGAGGCGTCATCGGGCCAACTGCTTTTCTCCTCTTGCAGTTGGGTTCGGTCGACGAAGACTCCACCGGCTCGCTCTGGCAGGACACCCTCACAAACGGCACCCTGTAGATGCTCGATCCTTCAATCTCCGGTGGATGCTCCATCTGGGATTGATACTCCCACCACCGCTCCCTCACGATCAGATTCGGTGAATCTCTTTGCTCTATGGCCCAAAGGAGCAGCTCTATGTACTCCGGCGCGACTCCCTCCGGGAGTATCGCCGCCTTTTCGCTCTGTTGCAGATATTTGGCCATGGATGTCGTCGTCGCCGCTAGTTGGTCCTTGTTGTCAAACCAAGACTGTATCTCCAACATCCTAGCTAGCTTCATAGGGTCGCCGTCTGCGATCCTCACGTATCGGTTGTACTCCTCCATCGATCTACTTCTCCACATCACCTTCACTCGCCGGCGGTGGTTTTTGAATGGAAGAGGAGAGGAGCAGCGCTGGTTTTGGATTAGAACGGGAGAGGAGCGATGCTGGTTTTGGACTGGAACAGGAGAGGAGGGGCGGTGGTTCTGAAATGGAAGAGGAGAGGAGCGGCGCTGCATTTAGATTGGAACAGGAGAGGAGCGGCGGTGGTTTAAGAGGAGAAGAGCGGAAGAGCGGCGTTGGTCTTGGAAGTATTTTGTTGTTGTTTCGTGTATTTTGGGTCAAAGTTTGACAACGTACTTTATTTGACAAGCAAAATGTGAATGCATGTAACCAAAAATTGTATCGTTTGGTTCGTATCTGAATGTACTTTCAAATTATACTCCCTCCATTTTTGTAGACAAGGCCACAAACTCATATTACAGGTACCAAGGTAAAAATCAATGCTATGTTTAAGTCAATGTTGCAAAATAGCTTGTCACCTTGATTTTCGTGTTAATTAATGTGGTTTTTCTCTCCCAAGCACAACAAGCCAACCCTCTTACTCCTCATTGGTTGATTAATGTTGGGAATGCAAGCTAACCTTCTAACTCCCGCATGCACACAAAGGATATTAATGTCCTCGGGTGCTAGTACGAGGCAAACGCCATCAATTTTGCCTCGATTAATGTTAGTGGCCTTGTATAGTTGCAAATTGTAATTTTGATAGTGGCCTTGTATACAACGTATAACATATATTTTATGTGCGAAAATCATGATCAATTATGACCCAGAATAAAAGGGAGACTAGTTAATGTGGGATTGCTTTCTTAATTGAAGGGTAAATTGATTTTGATTTTGATCCAGTCAGAGCGCGCCGACCCTCTCGTCCAATCCTAAATCGCTTCCGCACGCTCCTCTCCCTCTTCTCCATTGCAAAACCACCTCGTCTCCTCTCCATCATCTCCATTCCAAAACCACCGTCTCGGCTCTCCCTCTTCTCTATTGCAAGACCACCGTCTCTCCTCTGTTTTCTAGACGCTTTGCTCCATGGCGCGGGCGCAATCCATGGATACAAAATTAGTATACTGTATACTATTTAAAAGTCGAGGGCGGGGCTTTTCCTGCACGGTAGGCGGTGGGGCAGTTCCGCCTAGTCGGTTCGACAGAGATGCGAGAAGATGAGGGAGTAGACTGCTGCAAACGTAGGGCTGTGTGATTTGACAACGAGTTAATGCTGGACAGGTGGGGCCCTGTGATTTGACTTTCCATTATCATTTTAACTGCGGTGCTATGACCGGCATGAGTCTCCCAGATTCCTGACCACCTCCATACAGGTGCTTCTCCCAATGCTCCACCGTGTAGTAGAGGCTGGCTCTTGCATGAGAGCCCACTTCTCCACTTTTTCCTTGCCTCTCTTTCCTCCACATATGCAAAAATGCCATGTAAAGCGCACTATTGTACTTACTTTTACTTGCTCCTACAGGTGCTTAAGCTTGCCACATAGGCATAAAGTATGATGTGGCAAGTTAATCAAGAAGAGAGAGATTACTTTGGTGCTAAGCGCGTGTACCTAGGTGAAAAGACAATTTTGAGTCTATAGCTAATTAATGAAGCAAACTTAGCAACACCATTTCATTGAAAGAGCTAACTCCTTGGCAAATGCAATAAATACACGCGCTTAGCACCGTTTCTTCCTTGAGTACGAAGAAAGAGATAGAGAGGAGTAAAAAAAATACACTTATAGCCAACCTTGTTGTAGTATGAGTGACTAAGCAATGACTATGTATGACATGCCAACATCAGATAGCTTAACGCACCATGTTAAATCTCCAAGGGCGCGACCGCGCGAGCGACGCGACGGTCGTGGTAGGCGCGACCATGATACAGGCTGCTGGTAGCCCTTGGATCTGAGATCAAACGATCGCATGCTAAGTTGCTGAGAATTTGCAGAATAACCCTCCAGGATAGGATATTCACCCATAGGTCTAGAATCATGCCATGCAACCGTTCGATCTTAGATCCAAAGGCTCTCGGAAGCCCATATCATGGGAGAATGGAAAGCCACTACCCTGCTGTTCGCACGCTGGCAGTTCGCTCCTACTCGTCCCTGCACGTCCTTCAATACTACGGCGGTTCACTCCTAGTCGTCCCGTCCATTCACATTACGGCAGTTCCACTAATCCTAACCCTCCTCCCAAATCCATGGCATCCCAAATCTCCACGATCAGCGGTGAGTACAAGGTTAGAACCATCACCGGCAATGAGTTCGATGTCATCTACACCCGTTCTTCCGCGATGGTGAAAGGATGCTTTTCTCGCTTCAGGCGCATGTTTGAAAACTCAGATGATGAGTGGGTCACTGGGCTAGATGTTGAGTACACCACAGTCCTGTGACGAGAGAAGGATCTAAAGGACGAAGAGAGGAAGAAGCCCGCCATGATCCAGGTTTGCGTACATAATGTTTGCTTGGTCTACCACATATGCCATGCCGACGTTGAGTGCCAGGATTTTAAGAACTTCCTCGAGAGAAACCTAGTCAAATTCGTTAATGTAGACTTTGGTAACGACAAAGAAGTCCTGCGTCGGATAGGCCTCGTTGTAGGCAACACCTTCGACCTCCAGAAGAATCGACCGGTGTCCTCTCGTCAGCCTTCAATGCTGATCCTGGCAGGAGCCATGGTTCATCCTTCGTACGATAAACTGGAGAAACCTCATTACACGTTTCATCGTCATGCATGGCAGCGGAATGTACTAGATATAGACCACATCCACTACGCTGCAATGGATGGCTACCTTTGCTTCAATATCTACAAGGGTTGGATGAAGAGCAACAGCCAAGTGTGCGGTTCAAGCAAAGGAGTATCGTCCAAGAGGAAGAGGGACAAGGACGAAGTCGAGGACGTGGACGAGGACTCCGAGTAAGGTGGCAGTGTCATTGCTCATGGTGGTTCTAATGCAGTGTCTACCGGAATAGTTGCAAAGTTTAATTTCAGGTGTGCTTAATTTAATTTGAGGGGTGTGTTGTGCTGAGCCCCCAGCAGAACTATGTTATGTTTCTTCTCGTTACTTTAACTCTTCAGTTCGTACATACTAGTATTTCTTACATTTCATCTTTTAGTTAGTATAGTACTACCACTCGTTTCTTCACATTATATACGTACAATATATATGGCCAACATCATATAGCCAGCAGTTTAGTTGTCAAAGAATTTCAGCGTGCTTAGTTTTGTCAAAGAATTCCAGGATGCTTAGAGGGTGCTTGGATCCAAGGGACTTATTTTAGTCTGACTAAAAATAGTCTCTTTAAGAGGCTAAAGTTCCAAGCACCCCTGACTAAAGTGGGGCTAAAACTAGTCTTGAGACTAAATTTTTTTAGTCAGGGGTACCCCTACTAAAATGTGGATTAGTCCTCCCTCTACTCATTTAACTCCTCTCCTTTAACACAGACGAGTTCTGGATTGGAGGGTTTGGAGGATAATAAATGCTCATTAACTTGATTTTAGCCTTTTTAATATTTGGATCCAAGCATGGGTGAGGCTAGCATGTTTTAGTCGCACTACTTTTAGTCATGGGACTAAAACGTATCCAAGCACCATCTTAGTTTTATTTGAGGGGTGGGTTGTGTTGGACACCATTATTGTGACTAGCCTTTTTAGTAGTACTATATGCATAATTTGGCGACGAGCGCTCTCTATATGTACCACCTTTTTTTTAATTTCAAGTTTTGCTGCATGGCACAGTCCATCGATACTACTTATGTACAAAAGTATACATTTTTTAAAAGGCTAAAGGGCGGGGCAGTCTAGCTTGGTCGGTTTCACGAGAGGTGAGGGCCTTTGTGATTCGACGGCTCATTACTGCTGGAAGGCGGGGCCTTGTGATTTGACTGCTTGTATAAATGCGCCGATGACCTGATCGAGGAGGAGCAAAGAACCGTGCGGTATACTCAAGTTTTCCACTGGAGTAGTACTGCGACGGAGGAGCACGAAACATGGCAGCCCAGTCCATATGGTGATAAAAAATGATCTAATTTGCTAGTCATCTCATTGTTAGCATTGTTCCATTCATTCCCTCAAAAAACATTGTTCTATTCATGCCTCGTAGAGAACGTGACACGTGCGGCGAAACACCCGAAGCAAAAGATGAAACACAAGAGCAAAAGAAGAAGGAAGATTATCACCCCAAATGATCTATTTCGCCACGGAGTCGTAACTGCTTCTTCATCGCCTCCACGACCTCCATCTCCATGTGTGTCTCCTCCGCCACCTTCATCATTGTGTCCATGACGCGGCATTTCTCGACGCGAGCCTTCATCATCTGTTCCACGGCCATATTGCGTACCTTGACACCAGCCGGGTGCTCGATGGGGTGCTTCGCCAACGCTTCCTTCCGTTCCATGGCGAGGGCCTGCAGCATCTTCGTCGAGGAACTACTATTCTCATGCAGCTTCTTCCAGCCGGCGTTCTTCTCCTTCAACAGGTCGATCTCGTGGCAAAGCTTCGCATTGTCCTCCCAAAGTCGCAGGATTTCGCCGGTCGCCTTCTTCTCCGAGGCAATGCTCTTCTTCAACAGCATCACCAAGCCGGCAGTCAACTCCCCCTGCTGACTGAGCTCAGCGGGCATGTCGTCGAGGCTCTCCTTCAGCATATCCATCAAGCCTTGGATGAACTCCTTCTGCTTATTGAGCTGATCGGGCATGCCGTCAAGGGATAACGACTCCAGCTCCGCCGGCTCAGCATGTTCGCCTCCGCGGCTAGGGCGCTCCTGTGAGCCATCGCCTGCCCGTGAGAGATCTTTCGAGGTTTCTGCGTGGCAGCGAGCCCTCTCTTTTTTTCCGCAGCCTTGGTTGCCGCTCCCTTGTTACAAGTAGTTCTCGGCCTAGAGATCTGCTCACCGGCCATGGCAACGACGAACGAAGAAGATGCACTTATGAGGAGGAACGGTAGAGTGATTTTCGGTTAGGAAGTTCCCCTTTTTATAACCTAAGTACTAGCACTAGTACTAATACCTGCATAGTGGGAACACGTTCAGGTTTGGTACATACTACTAGTAGGTGTGAGCAGGCTTTCGAATGTGATGGGAACAAGGTAAAGATTAATTGATGGTTTTGGTTTCGAGGCCCGAAACGGCTCCCGATAGTTTTAGCGGAACATAAATTTCAAGTACTACACTGCTCAAATGCGTAAATATTATGTTACTGTCAAAAATTGGCACAAAATATGAAGGAGACCAATGGAAGTACTACTAGCAACCCATGATTTAACTACTCGCATGCGCGCAGTGGGGTAATAATGTCTTTCTTCTACCCTCACGTCCACTCAATTTGCATGCGCTGCATTAATTGGCCATCAATGAAGTGAACGACTTTACACGCGTAAAATTATCACATGGGGTGGATCTTGGTACAAAATTGCGTCCGCCCATGTACCCGCGTGTGCGTGCGAGGAATGAGTGCGTGCATGGCATGCGTGCACATCTTCGCTTTGTGCATGTACCGCCAATATGGCTCAGGGAGGACGAGTACATTATTCTGGAACCAGCAGCACGTCACTGTGATCAATCCACGCAAGGAGGTCGCGACAACGCCTACACATGTGCCACGTGGCTTCATGAACTGTAAGAGAGACACTGTTTAGCGTGCCATTGGTATTCCAATTTACATGTTTTGCACATACTCGAAGTACTAGTAAGGTACACATGCATTGCACGCATCAGATTTTGCAACCAAATTATGAATAAATACCATACTATAGCATGTAAGCTCTGAGTCATATATGCCTAATGTAGCCCTTCATTTAATTCTTATAGTTCATCTCATTCAAAATCATGGAATTATAGTGGAATGTCGTCTTGAATCCTACATGATTGTACGAGTGTTTGATTGTGCATAGAAAAAACGCAGAATTCTTTCAAAGAGGTTTGAGTGGATGAGATGTTTCCTATGAAATCTAGTGCAAATGAATCATATGGAAAAATTCCTATGGTTTACAATCCTACGAATCAAACAACCAAGATAGGAAAAATTCCTAATGATTAGAATCCTCCAAAATTCCTTTGAAAATCCTTTGAATCAAAGAAGCCCTTAATCTATTTTATGATTAATGGAAATGTGTGTTGTAAAGCATAAAGTAAAAACAAATAATGGCAATTCAACTAGAAAACAGTTTGGGCAGTTATGATACGGAAGATTTTAGAACAAAGAGAACCACTGTTGTTTTGAGGTTTGTGCATTATGCTTAAGTTCAACCATGGAGTCTGCTAGATTGTTCATGTGGCAAAATCCGTTGGGGGGCTAGAAGATGGTGTGAGGGGCCGAGTGGAGGGAGACCATGAAGGAATGCACAAGTGCGAGATCGATATTTAGAGAGAGGGGGCGAACACGTGCGCTGATGCGCGCAGTGGCGGAGCCATGAAAAATAAACGAGTTAGGGGGCCAAGCATTGCTAATCCTTTACGAGGAGGGTCAATTCATGAACTTAATCCATTTTTAGCAGCAATTGTCTAATGCTCACATTTATATTAGCCTTGATATATAGTAATGTTAGGGGGGGAGGGGGGCAGGACCCTTGCTGCCCCCTGTCTTCGCCATTGTGCACGCGTCTGAGAGATGAAGCGGAAGGCATGGATGATGAGAGGGGGACGTTGGATACATAATTAATGTGGGTGCATTAGCTATATATGTTAATCCTTTATAGAGAGGTATAGATTGATCGATGTGGGTGTGGGAAAGAGGGTGAGACCTCACTGGATATATCGATTGATCGGTTTGTGTGGAAAACTATGAATGACCTAGCTATATACACACATACATAGAGGAACATCGATCGTTGCGCATGCACGCGTGAGAGATAAAGAATGCCCGATATGATGCAGAGGGGGATGTGTGTTGGTGTGTGACTTCATGGAAGACCGACCTGAAGAAAAAGATTGCATGTGTGCGATGGATAATGCCGACTGATAGTGCGTGTGCATGCATGCACGAGAGAAAGTTAGTGGTACAATTATAAAGAGAAGACTACTGTGTGGGTGTAAAAGAATAGCTGAATAGGTGAGGTCACAATCAATGTAAAGTTGAATTCAAATATTTAAATAAGAGATCCTGATGTTTGAAACCATGCATGCAGAAATATAATGGAGATCTGCGAGGTGTGGTTTGGAAACGAGCATGTTGTAATGTATACACATTGAACAAGGTCAGACTGATTTGAATTTGAGATACCGATGGCAGACATCATTTGGCCACGTCGCATCCGTGCATGGACACACTATTCTAATTGGAGATGATGGGCGCCTTTTGCATCACATATCTATATCTATACCCCTATATATATATTATATTTTTTTTATATTGTGTGCGGGTAACTTTAACTTTGAAAGATGGTCGTTGGATGAGACGAATCCGATGGTCGAAAGATGGCAAATTTAAGCACTATTGGCCGTTGGATATCATCTAGATTCCACCAGATTTCGCCACATGTATAATCTAGAAGACTCCATGGTTGAACTTAAGCATAATGCACAAACATCAAAACACAAGCACTTCTTATTTATTCTAGAATCTTCCGTATCAGAATTGCCCAAATGTTTTTCTACATGATTTGCCATTATTTGTTTTTACTTTATGTCTTACGACGCACAATTCCATGAATTTTAAAATAGATTAGCTTTCTTATAAAAACTAGATGATTTAGAATGAAATGAACTATAAGAGTTAAACGAACATCTACATCATGCATATATGACTCAAAGCTTGCATGCTATAATGTGCTATTATATAATTAAGACAGAAGTAAAACAAGTCATCATGTTTATCCACATATGCTAATATTATTTGCACCGTTTGATCAAAATAATAATTGCTAAGATTTAAAATTGCTACGTAACATGGTAAACATGTACATATGGTCGCATTGAACTGTCACGGGTATATATATGCATATATAGGGCAACTACATCTGGAATCATAAACGGAAGCGTGCGGCAGTTAAAATTAACAAATAAAAAAGTTACATGCAAATATATCTATCACGTGCCTACATAGAAGTACACACCTATACGTTTGCATGCACCCAAAGAAAAACTGCTATGGGAGATGCACAGTTTCAATCGAACACGGCGACAGGCCAACCCACCAAGCGGCCGGTAATCAACTGATTAAAAAGTTATAAAACTATAAACCAGAGGCAACCTATAAAAAAAGTCTCGATAACTGCCACACGTGTGGTGTATCGGGTAGTTGTGCCACACGCCACGTGTGGCATGGACAGCAACCAGCCCACACACCTACGTGTGGGCAAAACAACTAATGCCTACACACATTTTTTTTCCTCCTGAATCCTCTCACACGCGTGCGTGTGGGCGAAGTTGATAACGTCCACATGCCCATTTGTCAGGCCTCGTACCCTTCTGGTCCCGCACGCGACGCGTGACTCCCACCGCGCGCCCGCAGTTGCCATGGTCCAGACCCTTGTCCATGTTCGTTTATCTGCAGTTGCCATGTCGCTGAACTACGATTGCCATGTCGAACAACTGCAGTTGACATGGTTGCTCAACTGCAGTTGCCATGTATGGTCTGATCTAATGTAGTTGCCATGATTTCATAACTTTAGGAGTTGCCACATACTAACACTAGGCAGTTGAGAGAGTTGCCATGTGCTCACAAGCATGCTAGGGCAGTTGCCATGTAAAAAGGAAGAGTTGCCATCTGCTTACGTGCACGTTAGGGCAGTTGCCATGTACCATGCAAAAACACATGGCAACTCGGTAAAAGACAGTTGCCATCTGCTTACGTGCACACTAGGCAGTTGCCGTGTACCCTGCAAAAACACATGGCAACTCGGGTAAAAAAAGTAAGTTGCCACCTGCTTATAAAGCACACTGGAGGCAGTTGCCATGTGCGCTGCAAAAACACATGGCAACTAGCAGTTTACGTGTGGGAGAGGAGACGAGCGTGTGGGCGAGATGGCAAATGCCCACACACCAGCCCTTGTGCGTGACTGAAAACTGGTGTGTGGGTGAACTGCTAAACGCCCACACACCGGCCCCTCCGTGTGGTAAAACGGATGTGTGGACAAACTATGCCACACACCACACACACGCCTTGTCCTACGTGGCACAGAAAATCAGCCAGATTGTGTCAAGATTCGTGCATATAATATTGGACGGTGATGGATGCGTGTGATCGAGATGGTCAACGCCCACACGTGTGGGCATTAACATTTCCGTAAAAAAAAGGCTAAAACCAACCCGTACTTGAAAATATTAATGTTAGAAAGAAAAAAACAAGCCACCACATCCGTTCATGGTACAAAATTATTTAATCCATTGATTATAAAAATTTATGATCCATATAAAAGATATTTTATAAATAAATAAAGGATGTGTATGTTCCCGTCTGTACCAAGGACACGATCAATCATTCTGCTTAGCTTAACTATTTTGCCTCTCTAAGAAAGATTATAATATCCCCGTTGAGAGCAGCAAATCGCTTCACCGCAAAAAGGAAAAAGGAAGAAAAGTACAGTAAATCTTTTGGTGGCCATTCTAAGCCCAACGCGTACGTGAATACATGTTCCTCATGTGCTCCAGCAAACAATTCTAAAAAATGTATTCCAACGAAAATTAAATAGCTGAACCATTCAATTGCCTAGAAAACAACCAAATCAGTTAATAAAAAAGAGTCTTGACACTTCAAAAAAGATGTTGGATCGTGTTTATTAGAAGGATCTCAAAAATTATTTCTGGCAAAAAAATATAAAATTATAACTAATATTATTATAAAAAAATATATCTGATATAATGTCTTGATATCGCGTGCATGTCCATTGGTAGAAGTCGAGCAAGTAATTCTAGAAGACATTATACAGTACATGTATTTATGAGTCAATGCAAGTAATTATTTATGATGACACAAATTAAATATTTGTCAATTTGTGGGAGATAAAAGTAATATTTGACAACTCCCCAACTCTAAATCTTCTCTAGAATTTACTTTTTTTAATGCCAAATATTCTCTAGAGATATTCTGCATGTTGCGGGTGGATGGCACGATGGGTCACAAGGACCTTTGAGACATGGCATAGATGCATCAACATGTCCTAGGCGGCTGGGATAACTGAGACTCACATGTCGTGACGAAATTTACTATCCAAAATACATGCATGATCAACTACTTGCATTTCCATATTGCTTATGTGATGATTAATGGTGATAAGTAGGCGGGCTTTGCAAAGCATGATTAACAACAGATAGCACATGGTCGCTCAGGCGCAAAATCATAAATATAAAATATAATTTCCAATAATCCATCCAAGTGCAATTAATTATATATATTGAATTCAAAATAAAGGGGAAAAGACAAATTTTATTTTCTGCGACTGCCATATCGAGAGTCCATACAGAACTAAAATTAAAAGTCTTCTATTCAAAATTGAATCTAGACACGGCATGAAGTTATCATTTTGAATCATATTGAGTCTATGATTTGGCACAACATGTAGTTGAGTGGAGGCAATCATGGGTTGAAGGCCACTCACGAGATGCAATGGAAAGGATGCTAGGAACATTGTAAGTTTCGTCTTTCTTTTACCACCCTAGGTTGCTTATCTCACCGACACCACTCATTTGTTGTCATAGATAGATCAGTGATCTACCCAACAAATACAATTGTCAGAAGGATCTCTAACAAATTTCCAACGATGATTTATGTACATATTGGCTGCAATATTTCTATGTATTTTAGACCCTCTATATTTTAGACCATAAATTGATGCTACTATTGGGGCCAATCTACTATGTTCTTCCACATAGGCTAAATTATCAAAACTATCGATCGTGACAAGTTCGAAATTACATCAGCGTAGGTGGAACCATTTGGGTTGCCATAAATATTCCAGTTTCAAAGATTCATATGAAGCTCAGAAGTAAATAGCATGATGAACAGAATTTTGGTTTTTGTGCGCATTCCATATAAAGCCCATGGATAAATGAGGGGTGTCAAAGTAAAAAAGCTTCGGGTTAGCAGAGTACTTAACGACAACCCATCTGCAGAATGTGTTTCTAATAAAGCCTAATCATGTTGTGTGAAATTAAATCGATTAAAGTTCACTATGGGGCCAGTGATCGTCGGACATAAAAATACAAGATAATTTCGAGCATGTTATGATGTGGCTCCATGGTCTAATACAATTTAGAATGCTTATCTAATAGAAAACCAGTAGTTCATGACTAACATATGTAGATACATGTAAAAATATGAACAAGACAATATCTTATACATCTAGCCGCGCAAATGCGCGGGTCACACTGCTAGTTTATTCATAATTTGGTTGCCAAATCTCATGCGTGCAATGCACGTGTACCTTACTCTAGTCTAAATGGTGTTTGTGTGTGTGTTGTGCGTGTTGAGGTGCAAATTGTCTTATTTTTTGGGTACACGTTAAGCTTGTTCTTCCGAAATTTCAAGCCGCACCTTGTTATGCCGAAAATTCAAGCTAGCGTCTCTGTCTATCGTGCTGCGAAACTCCCGCCTCTTCAACCCGCGCCTTGTTAGCCCGAAATATTTAAGATATATCTTTGTCTCGTTGTGCTCCGACAACTCCCTCCATCTCAACCCGCGCCTTGCTATTCCGAAATTACAACGCGCGCGAAAACTCCCACCTCCTGTGAAATCCCGACACGCGAAATGCCCGTGGTACCCCTGAACCGAAAGAACCTACCTCAAATCGGTGGGGGTACTTTTGTAACTTACCCCATATTTCGGACAAGCGCGTCTCTAAGCCATGGTTCCCCACTGCCATCCCATCCGCCCACCCATTCGTACACCGAGGCCGCGAAAACCCGCGACGAAACCCCACACCCTGCTCCGTTCGCCACCCAGCCGGAGCCTCTTCCCCGACGACGTCGTCCACAACAACACCTCGACGTCCTTCATCCACCGTACTGGATGAGGATCCGTCGTCGATCTCATCGTCCCGCCGGTTCAGCCACCCCGTCCTCCACCTCTAAGGAGCTGCCCCGACGTTCCCCTCATCTTTCGCGCCACCTCCATTCCCACATCGCCGTCTTCACCTGCACCACTGGAAGAGCATCACCATCACCGTTTCCTCGGATGAATCTGCGGCCTAATCGGCGCCACCAAAGAGGTTGTACACCAATCGCTGCATTTTCTTCTTGATTCGATCTCACGGTGCTGCCGGCGCTCAGTCCCGAGCCGACACGGCGCGGCTCCATCCACGGCGGCGTCACCGGCCACTTCCTCCATGACGTCGCTCCCTCGGCGGTGACGTCCACATCAGTAGGACCTGCTGCTGCTTTAGCTCTCACTCGCGTTGCTGCTCTGCTCTTGCTCTTGGTCCCCTGCCTGGTCTGCTCTTGCTATTGCTCTTGCTCGCGCTGCTGCTCTCGCTCTTGCTCTTGCTTGTGATGCTACTCCGATTTAGCTACACTTCACTCTGATGTCGCCGGGGTGAAGGAAGAACCAGCCGCTGCGGGGAGGGGGGCTCGCCGGAGAGGTACCCCACTATCTATCTTAGGGTTCAGGATGGGGGCGGTGGTTGCCGGCGGTGGCGGGGCGTTGGCGTGGGGATTGCCGGAGAAAAAGCTCGACACGGGGGGCTTAGAGGGATGGCCGGGGCGGCGGCGGACCGGCGGTGGGGAGTGTTTTTGGGGCGGGTGGGGCGGCGCACCGCCGGCCGCGGGCGGCGCGGGGCTACTGTTTGGCCGGCTCAGGGGGTGGAGGTTGAAGATGAACCGCATGCCCTTGATTTCGTATCCAATGGCTGCAAAATCAACTGGCCAGAGATGAAAAAGTCAGTCGACCAACGTGTAGCCTCACCTTGCTAGTGCGTTCAGTTTCGACAGCAAAATTCAGTTTCGACAGCAAAATTCAGTTGCGACAGTTAAGTTCAGTTTCGACAGTTAAGTTCAGTTTTGATAGTTAAATTCAGTTTCGACAGTTAAGTTCATGTCACAGCCCTAGCTTAGTCTTGCCTATCCTTGCATAACCTCCATGCATCATGTTTACTTTTTCTCAGAAACTTGAAATGGGGATGTTCAAACCCTAGCACCACATGGATTTCAAATAGGCTCAACTAAAGTCATTTTCAATGAACCCAAAAATGCCCTTTGAAAATGTTCATGATTTCTGATAAGGGTGAAAACCTCTGCCAAAAATGATGAATATAATTCTAGGTCATTCCTGGATTTTTGAATTAATTCATATTGTATTTGACTTTGGGCATTTAAATACTATAAATAAATTAAATGCTCAGATAATGCTGAAATTAAATGTGGGCCACTAGAATAATCTAGAGAGTGTCCACAAATTATTCCAGCATTTTACAAAATGCTTTAGTATTTTTACTAAAGCCAAAACAACAGCAGAAAAATAGAAAACACAAGAAAAATTGAATAGGAAGGAAACCCACCTAACTTACGTGGCAGCCCATCCGCAGCCCAACACTGTGCAACCCAGCAGCAGCCCAGCCCACCGCAGCCGCACCATCTTCAACCTCCTGCCAGTAGGCAGGAGGGCGTGTGCCCGACGCGCGCGGGCACGCGCCGGCCACCTCCTGCTTGCCTGCACGCCGCTGGATCCACCTGAGGGCGCCACGCACCCTCCCTCGACCCTCTGCACCTCCTCCCTCCTCGCAGCTCTCTCCCCTCCCCTCTCTCTCCCGAAGCCGAGCGGAGCTCGTCGCCGCCGTACGCCGTAGACGCGGCCTCCGTGCTTCCCTCGCCTCCCCGACGTGTCCATGAGCATCGCCACGCCTCCCTCGTCCTCTCCGTCCAGCCAGGCCTCGCCGGAGGCCTTGCATCAACGCCATCTTCATCGTCTTCGTCGCCGGCCACTGGAGATTCCTCTCGCCGCCCCGCTCGGTCCGGTGCTTCCCCGAGCACGCCGAGGCCACCTCTGCGTCCACCGTGAGCCCCTGCCCCTAACCCCCCTCCTCTACGCCTCGGTTGCACCCCCTAGCCGCCATCTCCATCGAGCTCGAGCACTCTGCTCCGCCGGTGACGCCGTCGACGTGGCCACAGCCACGCGGGCTCGAAACCGAGTCCGTCACCGCATTTGCCACACTCCCAAGAGGCCGTAGCCCCTCTCCACGCCCCTCTTGTGCATCCCAGCGCCGAACCCGAGCACACCCGAGCTCCAGCCGCCACCGCGAGCTCCATTCTGGCGAGCTCCGGTGCCCCCACGGCCACCCACCTACCTCCCTGGATGCAGGCGAGTCCGGGCTATGCCCCGATGCCCTTAGCCACCACCCCCGTCGCCTTTAGCGCAAGTCAGGCGCGTTGCCGCCGCGGGTTTGGTCGCCGCCGGCCAACTCCGGCGACAACCGACGTGGCGGGGTCATTAGTGCTAATCCCCGCTAGCTGGACCTCACCTAGTCACTGACATGCGGGCCTCGCCGGGCTAACCCAGTTAGTTAGAGCTAAACGTAATTAAGTTAGTTTAGTTAGTCACTGACCAGTGGGCCCAGTGTTGTTTAGTTAGTCTAGTTAACCCAAATAGTTAACTGTGAGACTGACTAGTGGGGCCCAGCCGTCAGGTTTGACCTGCACATCCATGTTGACCTGCTGACGCCAGCATGACTCAATGCTGACGCAGTTAATCATTTTCTGGATTTAAAATAATTCAGAAATTCCAAAAAATGCCCTAAACTTCTAAAAATCATAGAAATTCAACCATAACTCCAAATGAAATAAATTATATATGAAAAATTATCAGAAAAATTCAAGGAATCCATCTGTACCATTTTCATGCATGTTAGAACAACTTAAGGCCACTGTTTAGGACAAATCAAATGAATGGTATTTTTATAACCACATGTGGAGTTTGAATTTGAACTTTGGGTTCAAACCAACTTCATTTAATTGTGTTGCTAGTTGCATTAGCTCAATCAACAACATATTGCCATGTCATTGTCATGCATCATGTTGTGCATTGCATTGATTGTGTTCCTTCACTGTTGCCGGTGGTTGTCCCCTCTCGATAGACGTTGTACCGACGTTGTGATCGTTGACACTGATGAAGACCCAGTGATATCTGCAGAAGTGCCAGGCAAGCAAAACCCCCTTGTTCATTTCGATACAAGCCCACTCTCTCGCTCCTCCTCTCTTTTACTGCAATAGGACAACAACGATTCATCTGTTACTCGTTGCGGTAGTTGAACCCCTTATCCTCTGCATGACCTGTCATTGCCACAGTAAATAGATGAAACCCACTAGCATGAGTAGGAGTTCTTTGAGCCCTGATGTGCCTACTCATTCATGCTTGTTTGTCATGCCTGCTATTGCATAGAGTTGCGTCAGGTCTGATTCATCGGGAATGAATCGGAGGTGTGTGAACATGTCCTACTATGTGTGAGCTAAGTGTGTGAACACGTTTTTGGTAAAGGTAGCGGTGAGAGGCCATGTAGGAGTACATGGTGGGTTGTCTCATTGCAGCCGTCCTCAGGAACTGAGTTCTGTGTCTGTGATCCATGAACAGCTACTACCACTCATTGGGATCCTTAATTGACCCTCTCGGCTTCTTAATCACCCTAGTACTCTGTCCAGGAGTTGCAACTAGTTTCTGGTGTTTGTAGGTTATGTGCTGACCCTAGGGTTGGGCTATGATGCGGTAGATACACCGTGGCACGGTGTACCGGGCGCCCGTTTGGTGTCTCGGGAACCCTGTTCACATCGTTCGGGGCCATATGTGGAAACCTCGGCTGGACTCCCTGCGGATGGAACCTGGATAGGCGATAAACCTAGACTAGAGACTTGAGTGTTTAGGTAGGCCATGGCCGACACCCTCGGTGGGCTTCCGCTTGAAGGTTGCCGAGTACATGTCGTGTAAACGGCGGTAAGTGGTGGGAGCGTGTGTGAAGAAGTACACCCCTGCAGGGTTATCATTATCTATTCGAATAGCCGGATTCCTCGGATATGGAAACTTGGACCCCTTGCATACTTCATAGACAAGTGAAAGTGGTTACTCTAAAATGCGCAAGATAAGCGTGAGTGCTATGGATGGCCTTCTCGTAGGGAGACAGGAGCAGATCCATAGTGGTGTATTGAATGGTGAATATGTGGACTCGTGTGCGCCACCTCAAAAGAGTTTCTTGAAGTCGTAGTTTAGGTTAGCCACTGAGACAAAGCTGGCTTGCTGCAGTTAAACTCCACCACCACCCCCCCTTGTTGATACCGATGCATATGTAGCTAGTTCTGATGTAAGTCTTGCTGAGTACCTTTGTACTCACGTTTGCTTAATTTATGTTTTGCAGAGAGAGATTTCAGTCTCGCTAGTAGTTCCACGTGGACTTCGATGTTAGCTTGATACCTCAGCTACGATCTTGTGCCCTCGGTAGGATCTGGTAGATAGTCAGGATTCTTAGTTCTTTTTTCCATTTGTAGATGTCTGTACTCAGACATGTTAAGCTTCCGCATGTGCTTGATTTGTATGCTATGATTGTTGGGTCATGGGACCCATGTTTGTAATATCTCGCTCCTCGGAGCCTAAGGAATAAATACTTGAGTTGTAGAGTTATGTTGTGATGCCATGTTGTAGTTACACATATCGAGCATATTGTGTGTATGATTGAAATGCTTGGTATGTGTGGGATCCGACAATCTAGTTGTTTATCCTTGGCAGCCTCTCTTATGGGGAAATGTAGTCTAGTGCTTCCATGAGCCATAGTAGTCCGCTACAGCCCGGTTCACCGGAGTCCTGCTAGCCCAACACTACTACTCAGGACACTTGACTGGCCTGCATGTGTTTCACTTCGTTCCTGTGTCTGTCCCTTCGGGGAAATGTCACGCGGTGACATCCAGAGTCCTGCCTAGCCTGCTACAGCCCGGGTTCCCGGAGTCCCGTTAGCCCAGTGCTACAGCCCGGATTCACACGCTGCTGACCGACATGCTCGATGTTATTCATGTATGCCTGTCCCCATAGGTTAGTGCCGCTTTGGGTTCATGACTAGCCATGTCGCCTTGGGTTCTCTATCATATGGATGCTAGCAACACTATCATATACATGAGACAAAGGCGCAAACGGTTCCGGGCCATGGTAAGGCGACACCCGTGGGAATACCGTGCGTGAGGCCGCAAAGTGATATGAGGTGTTACCGGCTAGATCGATGTGACCTAGAATCGGGGTCCTGACAGCTTTGGTATTAGAGCTTGACTTCCTGTAGGATTACCAAGCCAAACTGGTCGAAGTCGAGTCTAGAAATGCTTTTGTTATGTAAGGGAATTGATTGTGGAAGGGAATGTAAGGCTCTTTTTACTCCTTATATCTCATGCCCTCTGATCTGAGTCACCCTCTTCCTTTCTACGGGGTTAAGAAACTAGGCCTTCTCATCTATCTATCAGGATGACGTGTTACTAGCCCGTTGACTTATAGGATTGATGGATTCATGCCGCAGTTCAGTTTCCAGTACTTCCGTGTGTTCATAATTGGTCTCGGAACCTTGATATTATGATGTTGAGTGGTTATGCCACCATTTTGCAGGATGTCTCAAATCTTTTTGAGCATTTACAGCCGTTATGCTGTCCGAGTCATCCCAGGTTTCTAAATAGTCCGATGCATTTGCAAATCCCTTCTTTCTGTTTCCGATGTCCCTTTGGGCCAGTTCAATCACACTAACCATTCTGTTGAGGTACTCCATTGCCTTGACATATATGTTGGAGCTATTACTATGACCATAGGTGTCCTAGAGGATCACCTAGTAATCTAGCCATGTTTGTGTTCCAGTGTGATGATTCTGGCCATTCTTCTCGAAAGCATCCCGTGATGTTATTAGTTAGTAGGTATTCTACTCCTGGGTTTTGAACCCGAGACTCACCCTACTTACCTCATGTCGATAGTGTTGCTAGTTCCTTCTGGATATTAGTAAGCTTTGCGATAGTCCTCGAGGTTCGTGGTACATCCTTCTTCCAATTATCATGGACCATTCTTGGTAGGATTTCTTTTGAACCAAAAGGTCACGATAGAGTGCTCCTGATGAGTTCTCCATTCTATATTGTGACTCTGCCAGTTCAACATTTCTGCATGGGTTATCCGGAAGAAATAACATGCTAATCCATGCATCCATAACTCAGAAAATTATGTGTTCCTTTGAGTTGTTCCCCTTCCGTTATATTCTGACCATCATCTATCAATTGATAGTCAAGAGTATGTGAGCATTCGTTCATCGGTGCCTATTATTCTTGTGGTCCGTCAAGCCGTTCTATTTCAGAATGACTAGGAGAAACAAACTCCAGTAACTCATCCATTTCTAGGATTGGGTCAAAGCAGTTGTATTTTTCAGATCAAATGCAATCAAGATATTGGTCTATTCTACCCTGAAGTAGTATCCACTTATGTCAGGAATGTCATGAGAATTTCACCCTCCCTTATGAATCCTTGACGTAGTGATACTTCTCGCCATCATTATTCATTCCTCGGCGTCGTGCTGTCGCAACCGAAATACCGACAAATGAATCGTGATGTGTGAAATCAATACTCCTAGCAACCCGTTGCTTGGTAGCTAATGGAAAATAATTTCATTCTTAGCATGTTGGTTATTGAATCATCATCCTAAGATGGATCATGCTACCTAGTCCTTATTCTCGGTACACTCTTCGATCAATGAGATAGGATTGTGGCAATCCATCACTCTCTTGGTCCCATCATCTTGCTCTGAAAAGCAAGATTGTTCTCGAGCTTAGTAACATATCGGTGGTTCGTGATGTTCTGAATATCTTCTCGGAAGTATTACCAGGTTGTCACCTGATCGATATGTTGAGTTCGTGATCAAGTTGGTTTTCCAATAAACCACTCTTTCTCCAAGAATCTATGTTGGATATCCCTGAGCTAGTAGGTTAAGCCAAACAACAACTTGGAGAGTTGGAAGAAAAGTTTGTCTGAATTAGTTCATTCCAAAGGGATATCCTTGTGTGTGTGTGTGCTGAAGAAAGATGATATCTTCATCGATTGGTCCTCGTGATTAGTTATTGAATCTATTGTCTTGTCCAAACCCTGATTTGAGTATGGGCTATTGTCAAATCAAATCAGAACCAACGATATTCGTAATGTTGTCTTACTCATGGTTGACCCCTCGAGCATGCACCGTTATATCTTTGGGACTAACCAGTGCTATCACCTTGTTCACATAAGGGTGGAATTCCAGTGATATGGAAATCCCGATGAGTTGTTGTTGAGCCCATCAGTAGCATCTTATCTCCTCCATGATTCATGTTGAACATTAAACTAGTGTTGGAAACTTTTGTAAGCATTTCTTCATGCTAGCTCATGAAGCATACGCTTGGATGGAAGAAGTGACTTCCTTTGAATCATGTGCATTTGATGCAAGTTGCTGCCGTGGATTTGAGAAAGTTTGTTTTACTTCTTCTGGAATCATCCCAAATCAGTCATGCATACGTGCGAAGTATTCTGTGGTTTGGAGACTTGCAACCTTCATTCTGTATGTGTCCCTAGCACACCAAGCCACTGATTGATTTGTTCAAGGAGAAGAAGTTCCTTCTTAACAATCATGACTTATGTTAGAACTTCGTTGCCCTTGATGACGGTTCCCCACCTGAACTTGGCAGTATTTTATTATAAGACTACCATGTGGTCACGCTTGCCTCGGACAACGTGTTCACCTATTTGTAGCAAAACCAGCTCATATTTTGGAGCTTACTACCGTAGTCCATTTCCCGAGAATCTCGCAACGTCGATTCGTCGATTCGTGTTGCAAACAATCATTTTTCTTTCTAGACTCGATGAGTCTGGAATATCCAGACACCAACCAGATCTGAATCTCAGGCAGATATGATGGTTGGAACGTTTCCCAAGAGCTATAATATTGGTCTCTTTGTAACTCGGTAAAGTGGATCTCGTGGCTAACACACCTAGCCGGAAGGCCTATTATTGTAGTATCTTGGTTGAAGAAGTTGGTCACGTCCCCATAAGGATCTCGCAGGATCTGCCTCCGTAGTTATTCCTTATGGATTCTTGAGCTTCCGAAGTCCGACCTTTTACTTGATGTTCTAGATATCCAACCATATCTATGAATGGATTACGCTAGAACATCAAGGAGAACATTAGAAGGGGAGTGCTAAATGTCTCTCGATCGATTATCCAGTTTCTGTCCCCTTGGCCTCGCTAAGGTGAAATTTGAGAAAGTATTATCTTCCTTTGCATCTGCATCATCCATCACCATTCATCATGCTGGTATGTTGTGTTGCCAGGATCCTTGACACAGATATTGGTAAAACCTTGATGAATATGGAGATGCTCAAGTTCTTGAGAGCATGCACAAGCACTAGGTTTTATCGTTGGCGTTAACTGGGATTTGCTTCCAGTTTCCTCGGTTATGTCATAACCTTTTCAAACAGTGGACTCACTCTCGACTGTTGAGTTCTTCCCCAGTTACTAGAATCATTCCCAACATTTGCATTTTGTTCCCAGCTTGCATCTCAGTAGTTGTTGTTCAGGATCATCTCCAAAAGTGGACTTACCATGGGTCCCATCCATTTCCGGTGATCAGCAAAAGTCATCCATTACGTTGTCTTCAACAAGGTAGTCCACATCATCTATTCTAGTCAGGGTATGCCATTTCTTCGAGCTCTTTCAAACGATCGATTGTGATTACCTCAGGCTGGTATAAAGAGTTCCAATGATCTTTGTATCAAAAGTAATTCTTTTTGCCACTTAAGGGAAAATCCCACGGGTCATCTCCCCTAAGGTGCCCCATTATGGAATCATGGCAATTATTTCATCGCTATCTTCAAATCATGCACCATCCTTTTCAGCGTGGAATTTTGCCTACCCAGTAGAACCTTGTCATCTACCTCCTTTCCATCATTCCTGATCTGTGTTTCATGTCTCAGCTCAAGAGATGTTTCAACGTCTCAGTACATGAGTTGATCTTGAGTTGCTCGATCTTTGAGAAGATCGTTCCCTGTAGAGTTTCCTTCTGTCGTCATCGTGTTGGATGAAGATCTCAAAGACAGAGACGTCAAGAGGAATGAGATGTAATATATCGGTATCTTCGAGAAGGGAAGTTGGATAGAGAAGACTGTGATCGTTTTGTGACCCCTCTGTCTTCTCACTCCACTTCTTGAATCTCAGGACGAGATTCTTGTTTAGTGGGGGTGAGCTGTCACAGCCCTAGCTTAGTCTTGCCTATCCTTGCATAACCTCCATGCATCATGCTTACTTTTTCTCAGAAACTTGAAATGGGGATGTTCAAACCCTAGCACCACATGGATTTCAAGTAGGCTCAACTAAAGTCATTTTCAATGAACCCAAAAATGCCCTTTGAAAATGTTCATGATTTCTGATAAGGGTGAAAACCTCTGCCAAAAATGATGAACATATTTCTAGGTCATTCCTGGATTTTTGATTCATATTGTATTTGACTTTGGGCATTTAAATACTATAAATAAATTAAATGCTCAGATAATGCTGAAATTAAATGTGGGCCACTAGAATAATCTAGAGAGTGTCCACAAATTATTCCAGCATTTTACAAAATGCTTTAGTATTTTTACTAAAGCCAAAACAGCAGCCGAAAAATAGAATAGGAAGGGAACCCACCTAACTTACCTGGCAGCCCATCCGCGGCCCAACACTGTGCAGCCCAGCAGCAGCCCAGCCAATCGCAGCCGCTACCGTCTTCAACCTCCTGCCACTAGGCAGGAGGGCGTGTGCCCGACGCGCGCGCGCACGCACCGGCCACCTCCTGCTTGCCTGCACGCAGCTGGATCCACCTGAGGGCGCCACGCACCCTCCCTCGACCCTCTGCACCTCCTCCCTCCTCGCAGCTCTCTCCCCTCCCCTCGCTCTCCCGAAGCCGAGCGGAGCTCGTCGCCACCATACGCCGTAGACGCGGCCTCCGTGCTTCCCTCGCCTCCCCGACGTGTCCACGAGCATCGCCACGCCTCCCTCGTCCTCTCCGTCCGGCCACGCCTCGCTGGAGGCCTTGCATCGACGCCATCTTCATCGTCTTCATCGCTGGCCACCGGAGATGCCTCTCGCCGCCCCGCTCGCTCCGGTGCTTCCCCGAGCACGCCGAGGCCACCTCTGCGTCCACCGTGAGCCCCTGCCCCTAACCCCCATCCTCTACGCCTCGGTTGCGCCCCCTAGCCGCCATCTCCACCGAGCCCGAGCACTCTGCTCCCCCGGCGACGCCGTCGACGTGGCCATAGCCATGCGGGCTCGAAACCGAGCGCGTCACCGCGTTTGCCACACTCCCAGGAGGCCGTAGCCCCTCTCCACGCCCCTGTTGTGCATCCCAGCGCCGAACCCGAGCACACCCGAGCTCCGGCCGCCGACGCGAGCTCCGTGTTCCGGCGAGCTCCGATGCCCCCACGGCCACCCACCTACCTCCCTAGATGCGGGCGAGTCCGGGCTATGCCCCGATGCCCTTAGCCACCGCCCCCGTCGCCTTTAGCGCAAGTCCGGCGCGTTGCCACCGCGGGTTTGGTCGCCGCCGGCCAACTCCGGCGATAGCCGACGTGGCGGGGTCATTAGTGCTAATCCCCGCCAGCTGGACCTCACCTAGTCACTGACATGTGGGCCTCGCCCAGCTAACCCAGTTAGTTAGAGCTAAACTTAATTAAGTTAGTTTAGTTAGTCACTGACCAGTGGGCCCAGTGTTGTTTAGTTAGTCTAGTTAACCCAAATAGTTAACTGTGAGACTGACTAGTGGGGCCCAGCCGTCAGGTTTGACCTGGACAGCCCTGTTGACCTGCTCACGCCAGCATGATGCAATGCTGACGCAATTAATCATTTTCTGGATTTAAAATAATTCATAAATTCCAGAAAATGCCCAAAACTTCTAAAAATCATAGAAATTCAACCGTAACTCCAAATGAAATAAATTATATATGAAAAATTATCAGAAAAATTCAAGGAATCCATCTGTACCATTTTCATGCATGTTAGAACAACTTAGGGCCACTGTTTAGGACAAATCAAATGAATGGTATTTTTATAACCACATGTGGAGTTTGAATTTGAACTTTGGGTTCAAACCAACTTCATTTAATTGTGTTGCTAGTTGCATTAGCTCAATCAACAACATATTGCCATGTCATTGTCATGCATCATGTTGTGCATTGCATTGATTGTGTTCCTTCACTGTTGCCGGTGGTTGTCCCCTCTCGATAGACGTTGTACCGACGCTGTGATCGTTGACACTGATGAAGACCCAATGATATCTTCAGAAGTGCCAGGCAAGCAAAACCCCCTTGTTCATTCTGATACAACCCCACTCTCTCGCTCCTGATCTCTTTTACTGCATTAGGACAACAACGATTCATTTGTTACTTGTTGCGGTAGTTGAACCCCTTATCCTCTGCATGACCTGTCATTGCCACAGTAAATAGATGAAACCCACTAGCATGAGTAGGAGTTGTTTGAGCCCTGATGTGCCTACTCATTCATGCTTGTTTGTCATGCCTGCTATTGCATAGAGTTGCATCCGGTCTGATTCATCGGGAATGAATCGGAGGTGTGTGAACATGTCCTACTGTGTGTGAACACGTTTTTGGTAAAGGTAGCAGTGAGAGGCCATGTAGGAGTACATGGTGGGTTGTCTCATTGCAGCCGTCCTCAGGAAATGAGTTCTGTGTCTGTGATCCATGAACAGCTACTACCACTCATTGGGATCCTTAATTGACCCTCTCGGCTTCTTAATCACCCTAGTACTCTGTCTAGGAGTTGCAACTAGTTTCTGGTGTTTGTAGGTTATGTGTTGGCGGCCGTGCGTAGCGCTGACCCTAGGGGTGGGCTATGATGCGGTAGATACATCGTGGCACGATGTATCGGGCGCCCGTTTGGTGTCTCGGGAACCCTGTTCACATCGTTCGGGGCCGCATGTGGAAACCTCGGCCGGACTCCCTGCGGATGGAACCTGGATAGGCGATAAACCTGGACTAG
The DNA here is from genome assembly GCF_002162155.2 of Triticum dicoccoides. Classification (NCBI taxonomy): domain Eukaryota; kingdom Viridiplantae; phylum Streptophyta; class Magnoliopsida; order Poales; family Poaceae; genus Triticum; species Triticum dicoccoides. The sequence continues at coordinate 47,500,554 of NC_041380.1, read as the reverse complement.
AGACTTGAGTGTTTAGGTAGGCCGTGGCCGACACCCTTGGTGGGCTTTCGGTTGAAGGTTGCCGAGTACATGTCATGTAAACGGCGGTAAGTGGTGGGAGCGTGTGTGAAGAAGTACATCCCTGCAGGGTTATCATTATCTATTCGAATAGCCGGATTCCTCGGATATGGAAACTTGGACCCCTTGCATAGTTCATAGACAAGTGAAAGTGGATACTCTAAAATGCGCAAGATAAGCGTGAGTGCTATGGATGGCCTTCTCGTAGGGAGACGCGAGTGGATCCATAGTGGTGTATTGAATGGCGAATATGTGGACTCGTGTGCGCCACCTCAAAAGAGTTTCTTGCAGTCGTAGTTCAGGTTAGCCACTGAGTCAAAGCTGGCTTGCTGCAGTTAAACTCCACCACCCCCCTTGTTGATACTGATGCATATGTAGCTAGTTCTGATGTAAGTCTTGCTGAGTACCTTTGTACTCACGTTTGCTTAATTTATGTTTTGCAGAGAGATATTTCAGTCTCGCTAGTAGTTCCGCGTGGACTTCAATGTTAGCTTGATACCTCAGCTACGATCTTGTGCTCTCGGTAGGATCTGGTAGATAGTCAGGCTTCTTAGTTTTTTTCCATTTGTAGATGTCTGTACTCAGACATGTTAAGCTTCCGCATGTGCTTGATTTGTATGCTATGATTGTTGGGTCATGAGACCCATGTTTGTAATATCTCGCTCCTCGGAGCCTAAGGAATAAATACTTGAGTTGTAGAGTTATGTTGTGATGCCATGTTGTAGTTACACATATGGAGCATATTGTGTGTATGATTGAAATGCTTGGTATGTGTGGGATCCGACAATCTAGTTGTTTATCCTTGGCAGCCTCTCTTATGGGGAAATGTAGTCTAGGGCTTCCATGAGCCATAGTAGTCCGCTACAGCCCGGTTCACCGGAGTCCTGCTAGCCCAGCACTACTGCTCAGGACACTTGACTGGCTGGCATGTGTTTCACTTTGTTCCTGTGTCTGTCCCTTCGGGGAAATGTCACGTGGTGACATCCGGAGTCCTGCCTAGCCTGCAACAGCCCATGTTCCCTGAGTCCTGTTAGCCCAGTGCTATAGCCCGGATTCACACGCTGCTGACCGACATGCTCGATGTGATTCATGTATGCATGTCCCCATAGGTTAGTGCCGCTTTGGGTTCACGACTAGCCATGTCGGCCCGGGTTCTCTGTCATATGGATGCTAGCGACACTATCATATACGTGGGCCAAAAGGCGCAAACGGTTCCGGGCCATGGTAAGGCGACACCCGTGGGAATACCGTGTGTGAGGCCGCAAAGTGATATGAGGTGTTACTGGCTAGATCGATGTGACCTGGAATCGGGGTCCTAACAGTTCAGAGATGAGCGGTTGATGTATTTTACATCTAGCACTTTGTGGTTATGTATTTTACGTCATGTATTGGAGATGCTATTAGAATTCCACTCAGGTTAATGTTGTTCGTTGTCTCTCTTGTCCGGCTTCAGCCTCGGCATCGTACAACTCACCGGAGCTGCTCCAACGAGGAAACCCTCCATCACAGCGGAGCAGTACCTCGGGCTCCATCTCCAGACGCCTAAGATCTTCTTCCCCTCCTCCGACAGCCAAGTCAGCCGGAGCATCCTCACCGGCCAACCCAATCACGCTGAGATCGACATTGCTTCGCCAAAGAGGTTGTACACTTGTTGCATCTCTTTTTTACTCTACATGTTATATATTGTCCACTGAGCACTCGTAGTAAAGGGAAATATGATTATTTTATCCTACTATATGACAAGCTGTGAGGTACCAAGCAACTTAGCTATCCGTGATGGACTCTCTTGAACGCCATCATTATTTATCTCTGCGCGTTTGAGCTGTGCATTTGTCGATGGGCATGGGAGTCGAGCTAGTATGGAAGTGGCCTGGGTCCAATGTAATAGAAGTAGCACAAAAACATTTTTTTAGTGTAGGATTTTCCTTGCTCAAGCCTGCCTACTAGAATCGCCAGTGCTTGAAAGGAAAAGTGAATGAAAAACATCGGAATTGGAAAGTTTCCTATGGTACTACTTTTCATGAATTTGGTGCAAAGGAATGGAGCAAAGGAAAACTGTAGGATTTGTTCCTTTAGTGTCTCCTTGAAAGAAAAACCGTAGGAATTCTAATTTCCACTTCTCCTCCTTTTCATATTCCTATTCATCAAGCACAAGACTAAGAGATAGTAGCATAATAGCATTATAACCATACATTTTCTTGTGGTTTGACTTAATCTCACCATGCTTTTTTGCATCTTGTGATCTTCCAATTGTTGTGAACCAAACACCCAGATTGGCAGAAATCCTGTGTTTATAAATTATCTGTTTTGCACGTGCATTCCTATCCTATTCCTGTCTATTCCATATCCCTTCATTGTTAGAATCCTCAAATTCAAACAAGCCCTTACTCAATTACTTCTGTTATAGATATGTGTCAAAGAAAACCTTGTGTGGTTTATCCTCCTCCTGCGGCGCTGTGTTCCACCCCATCTCAGCTGCTCCAACGACGGAAGGGTTCACCACACCAGGGATCCGCTCTCCAGACTGTCTTTCGCCGCCTCAGATCTTCTTCCCCGCCGTCGGCAGCCACGACAACTGCATTACCATCATCAACTGAGCAGATGACCTTGAGGACTACACGGGCCCGCAAGAGAGGTTGCACTCTTCCGTGTCTGCTTACGTTATGCGTCGCTTAATATGATGACATGCTACATTATCGTCGTGTTCACCTATTAGACTCCGAGTCAGGTCCAAACTAATGCTGAAACTTGAGTTTTTAAATGGTTGTGGGGTACATATTGGGGCAGCAATCAGTACTATCTCTCCACTATTTGGTTAATCTCCGGTGTCTACTATGAGTTTCATGTTGGGTGCAAACAAACATTAAAGGAGCCCTTATCTGTATTTTTTAACTAAAGCTATTATCTGCATGTTATCATTGGTTTTGGGTCTATGCACAGTTTGCTACCATCACTCTGGATTTGTGCATGCACTCCTTACATAATCTCACTATGTTTTATTCCTATGCATGCCAGTTATTGTACACAATGGAACTGATCATGTAGAGCAAAAGAGACGAGCCTTGCGTGGAAATCAAATTTCATGCAGACGTCATTCCATGGTGGGCGCAAAGGCAGCCCCCCTCCACCCATTTCAGATCGTAATCAAGAGGAAGATAACTGTTATGAGGGGGATCCAGAAGGAGAAGACCACTCCTATTTACCCCATGAGGTCTTCGCTCTAACTTGGCATGCTGATGTAGGTAATATCATGCATATGGTGCCTTGCATTGCTTACTGTATACATTAAAGATGTCATCTGCTTAGTTTAGACATGCTTTATGTCAATGCCATCTGTTTAGTTTCTTTATCGTATATGTGAATCATGCAATGCCATCTTGTCTAGCCAGGCATCATATGTGTGAATTTTGCAATGCCACCCTAGTTAGCCAGTCATCTTATATGTGAATTATATCATGCCATCATTTTTTATTAAGTGTTAAATTTGTCAACAATTTTAGTACATTCAATTACTCTTCGTGTGCATCAGCCATTTGGCACGGTCATGGAAAAATCTGGAGTGGAAACAAGGTCTTCAGAGCAGACAATGCTATCTGACGAAGCGCATGTCTTGCTGGTTACCGATAGCTCCTCAGAGGATGATTCAGAGACAGATGACCAGTCATATTTCCCCCCCCCCCCGAGGTGCATGCCCTAACTTGGCAGGGTTATGTTGCTCATATCGTGCGTATGGTATCTTGCATTGCTATGTCATTTGCTTCGTTTAGACATGCTTTGTGTGAATGCCACCTGTTTAGTGTCTAATTACCATATATGTGAATTATGCAATTCCATCTTGTTGCAAGACATTATATATGTGAATTATGCAATGTTATCTTGTTGCAAGGCATTATGTATGTGAATTATGTAATGCCATGCTGTTTACGCAAGTGTCATATATGTGAATTATATCAAGCCGTCCTTTTTTTGTATTTCTCATTGCTTTTGTCGACAATGTTTGTATATTCAACTGCTCTTCCTGCGCATCAGCCATTTGAATTGGTGATGGAGAAATCTGGAGGGAAAACAAGGTCTTCAGAGCAGACAATGCTACCTGCTGAAGCAAATATCTTGCTGGTTACAGATAGCTCTTCAGAGGAGGATTCAGAGGCAGATGACCAGTCCTATTATCCCCCTAAGGTGTATGCTCAAACTTGGCAAGGTTATATTACTCATATAATGCATATGTTGTATTGCAATGCTTAGTTTTTACATCATATACATAATATTGAATGCCATCTCCTTAGTTGACACATCATATATGCGATTGCCCTCTACTCACTTCCTTAATATATAAATCATATATTTGAATTATGTTATGCCATGATGTTTACATAGACAGCATGTATCTGAATTATGGCATGCCAACCCATTTTCTAAAGACATAATATAGTTATATCATCTCATCATGTTTACATAGTCATCATATTTAAATTATGTCATTCTATCCGGGAATTATATCATGCCATCATGTTTCCATCGATGGCATGTTTGTGATTTATGGCATGCCAACCACTTTAGTAGACACATCGTATAGTTATATCATGTCATCCTGTTTACATAGTCATCATATTTTGAAGTATGTCATTCTATCATGTTTAGTTAGCCATCATACATGTGAAATTGTGTCATGCTATCCTGTTTAATTAGCCATCATATATGTGAAATTATGTCCTGCTATTCTGTTTTCTTAGATAACATAAATGTGAATTATTTCATGCCCTGTTTTCTTCCCTACTATCCATTTCACCTGTCTATCTTACAATGTCTGTACATTCAATTACTTTTCTTGTTTATCAGCCATTTCAATTGGAGGGAGTGATGGCAGTATCTATGGGAGTAAAAACACGGTCTTCAAAGAAGATCGTGCTACCTGTCGATGCAGATAGAACCACGGTTGTACTTGCCCAAGAACCAGCCCCACCACACATAACCCACACTCATGCAGATTGTACCCCTACCCAGTTGGACAGAGAACCATCTACACCCCTTCTAACCCCATCCCCAGCAGATAGACACCCAGTTCCCGTTGACACAGCACTGTCTCCACCACAGAGCACCCAAACACGAGCAGTTAGTAAAGCAACTGCAGTGCCCAAATCACGAGGACCACCACTCCAAACCCAAAGTCAACGCTTAAAGCAGAAGAAGAATTGTTCTCAGGTCAGGTTCCGTAGCTATGGTTCATAATACTTTGCTCTTGCATCATTGTATTTACTGATACCAACTAATTTCAAATTTGAAGGATGCAATTGAAACTCCAATGGCGCAACAGGTATGTTTTAAACCTGTTTCTTCAATGTGTTTTTCTGTTGTAACTTGTTCTATGTTGATTTCAGTTTCAATTAAATAAACAGTTATGTTCTCATGCCATGCACATTACAAGTGTTGTTATTGTTCTGTAGTTTCCCACACTTATATTTTGTCTATGATGCTTTGTCTTAAATAGATATGATTCGAACTGTATCTATCTTGATTTGGCAACATAAACTAGAATGATATAGACCATACAGTGACCATACTACATAGATATATGTTTGTTTCATGTTGTTATCCTATCCACCTTACTACTGAACTAGTTACCAAAATGAGTTTCATACACTACATTGTAAACCTGAGATGTGTTTGTTTGTTTCTCTTTTAGAACGCGGATAAAATATTGGAGAAGAGTACCCTATTATGCAATGGTAAAGGAAGTAATGCAGATAAGGTTCAAGATAGTGAGACATCCCTGTTGGTCTCCAAGAAAGCTGATAAAAACTATATTGAAGACACTGAGACAACCCCAAAGTCCTGTCTTGATGTAGTGTTTGAGTTACTGGCTACCACTACTGGCACCAGCTCTTTGAACTCATTGCCTGAATCAGTTCGGCTTCTTGAGTAGCAACTTCAAGTTGAAAGACATCGATCAGATGTTATGCGACAGGAAGCCGAAGGACTGAGGAAGTCCCTGCAGAATTCAGATGCATACTTTCTGGTGTAACAACAAGCACTGGAGCACTTAAGCGCCAAACAAGAGAAAGTTAATAAGATTGCTAGCATCTTGCCGGCATTATGGGTACACAGGATATTGTTTCTTGAGCTCTTCTGAAGTGGTTTCAGTTCTGGACTTGTTTTGCTACGGCGTTTATATGCTGCTGTGTTCCCTATATTTGCACTGGTGGCAAACTTTGATGCCTAGTGGATGTAATATGTGTAATAGCCGTGATATCCTAGTGTAAGTTGCTTTCTTAATTATTTCCTTGTTGTCTTGTTTATTTGTTTGCTTGTTGTCAGTGCAAGTCTTTTTCTGCTGTTTGCTAGTGGCTGCAATAACCTATTTTTTAAAACTAGGCCACAATAACCATGGGCTAATATTTACTGTAGTGACACTGGGCCTCCTACGGGCTGTAGAAACAGTGGGCCTTCTACGGGCCGTATAAACAATGGGCCTTCTATGGGCCGTAGAAACAGTGGGCTTCTACGGGCCGTAGAAACAATGGGCCTTCTATGAGCCGTATCATCAATGGGCCTTCTACGGGTCGTATCATCAATGGGCCTTATACGGGCCATATGATCGATTGGCCAAACATGGGCCAAACACACCACATTCTGGCCGTAAATGGGCTAGAGTTAGAATCGTCCGTTCATGGGACGACCATAACGGGCCATCATTAATAGGCCGTATTTGATGACGCTCTGAAAACGGCCCAACGTATTAACGGACCACAAACGGGCCGACTATAACCATGGGCTGAATTTGGCCCACAAGCAGAAAATAACAGTAACGGGCCTTAAGTAAACGAATGCTGGAAATGAGCCCAAGAATAAATGGGCTCTGAGAAGGCCTAAAGATAACATGGGCTGGAGACGGCCTAGCCGAATAACGGGCCGTTAATGGGTATAAAGTGATACACTATTCATTATGGGCCAGTTTCACCACGGGCCATTAATGGGTGTAAAGTGATACACTGTTCATTACGGGCTAGTTTCACCACGGGCCGTCAATAGGCCAAGAGTTACATAGGGCCTCATATGGGCCGAAAGACGTCATGGGCCATACATGGGCCAGAAGTGAAAACGGGATGGAATCATATTGGATGGCCCAGATGATGCTACTGCGCCTAATTCGGATAGGGCGTAACGGGCCTTGGGTTAGCAGGCTGTAAATGGGCTATATGCGAACATGCCATTAACAGGCTTTCCATGGGCCAGCCCGCCACCTTTTGACCAAGTCAAACGGACCGACCTTTTCACTGGAATGGGCCTCTGTTGGGTCGTGCCATGTATCAACGTATCATAGGCGCCTTCTGTCTAATGAGTGGATGACATCTGTCCCAACGATGAGCTGACACGTGTTTCCTCCAGCCAATGATGATTTTAGACGTGGAAAATCCCCATTGGTCGGGGCTGTTAACGGGTTATCGGATCCAAAACCCGACCTGATTGCTTAACGGCATTCCATTACGGTGGATGCCACGTGTCGGTCACCCTTGACGAAAGCACTTCTGTGACGCGCGATTTATCGTCATGGAAGTGGACACTTCCGTGATGATAATTTTGGTAATGTCATGGAACACTTCTACGACAACACAGGTATGACTATCTTGATTTTGTCATAAATTTGTCATGGATGTACATGCATGACAAAAAACGCGACCTACTGTGACAAACACGTATCATCACGGAAGTGTGTTTTTTTGTAGTGCATGTGCATTGATCACGCCAATGTCACAACGGGAATCCACAAGTTGATTACCAAAATATGTATCAAGTGACTCAATATAATACGCCATTGTCACCACGGGCATCCATATGCAAGACATACATTAAGTGTTCTCAAATCCAAAATACTGAATCCAACATAGCAAAACCTCAAAGAGCAAGACTCAATTCATCACAAAAAAGATAGAGAAGGAAAAGATCATATGATCCTACTATATTAACAAATCCCATGGTTACATCAAGATCGTGCCGGAGCAAGAACACAAGAGAGGAAAAGATATATATATATATATATATATATATATATATATATATATATATATATAGTAGCACTATTCTAATCCCAGGATTAGAATAACTATTCAGATCACGGAACGCCCTATATAGGAGGCGACCGGACCTTCCTGAGATCTAAAAAAACACCGAACCCCACCTCCCACATCTCCACCTCTCCACCTCTCGGCCCTCATCCCTGACCCACTTCCCCCACGACGCAGCGCCTCCTCCCCCGTGGCCGGCGCGCCACCTCCCCTACTCCCAACAGCGACGCAGCCCCTCCTCTTCCCCCC
>NC_041380.1:47456231-47491742 GCF_002162155.2 Triticum dicoccoides | reverse complement strand
TGGATCCCACGAGCAGCCACCGCCTCCCTCCCCATGAATCCACTGTAGTGGTGGCCTCTCCCCCCTGAATCCATCACGGCAGCGACCCCCTCCCCTAGATCCACCTCGGTGGTGGCCTACCTCCCCCTGAATCCACCATGGCGGCGGCCTCCTCCGCGGGCCGTCAACCTCGCGCGCACCGCTGCCCAAATCCTCGCTCGCTATTGTCCCGGCTACAGGGGCACCCTCCTTCCAATGGGCCCATCCACCTCCTCGGCCGTCGATGCGGATCTGACGCATGTGTCCTCCCAGGATCCAGCGTCATCCAAGGTGCGCGTGAGGGCAGGTCGCGGCAGCGCCCTGGGAAGGTCGCGGGCAACCCCTTGGGCAGGTCATGCGCCACACCAGTCCGAGTGCCTAACACTGGCGGTGAGGAAGCAGAGCAAGGGCGTCGGCAGCTACCTCGTCAGCACCCGGTGGCACAAGAACTTCTGGCTCCTCGTTTGACGTGCCCATCCACCATGTCCACCACGATGGTGTTTTTTAATGTTTGCTGCTAAGTTTGTCTGTCCAGTTCCTATGTGATCCTCATATTTTACTCCCGTATATCTGTCCCATTTTGTGCTTTTGAACCTGTCGATCGACTATAAAAAATAAAAAAGATGTCCGTGCGTGCATGTAGTGCGCATGCGGCCATGTCGTGTGTCGCTACGGTGGATCATGCATGTTGCTGCCCCATCGTGTTGTGAAGTGTAAAGTCTGAAAGAGTCCTAGGATTTTACCCTCCTACAGCCTTGTTGTGTTTTCAGTGTGTGTAATTTGTAGTACCAACTTTTTTTATCTTTACTACCGCGAGACTGTAACCTGTACCTGCTGTACCATCATGGTGTTGTTATGCACAAAAGACTGATGTTGTTGTTGAGTGCTTCTTGCTTGCTCTATTATATTTGAGGTTTTTTTCACTGCAATGGTTTGCACTTTGCACCTATGTCCCAATGGCTTGCACCAAACAAAGCCACCACGGTGGCAGATGAAAATTGGAAATCTAAAAGGAATGAGCACATCGAAAATTATACTTGAGCACCTATCTGAGTTCAAATTTAAATAATTGGGCGGTTTGATGTTTTTCACATAACTAAGACTTGAACCGTTACTAATGAATAACACGAAGAAAATCCAAATTGAAAAAACCAAGAAGTTCAATTTAAACAAATAGAATACTACAATGTACATGAAAAACCAAGAAGATATATTTAAAAGAACAGAGCAGTTCAATATTTATTGCAAAAAACTCAAATTTTTCCCGTTACTAATGAATAAACCAAGAAGTTCGGTTTGAAATAAAGAAGAAGTTTGACATTTACTAAAAAACTCCAATTTTCCACATTTCTAGAAAAATACACAAAAAAGGTTCAAAAAATTGAAAAAACTCAGATATTCTCACGTAACCGAGAGAAGTTCAGGTTGATAACTGCCAGAAGTTTGCGTACTACACAGTGTGCATTTTGTACGGAAAAAAGAATAAAAAAGCAAAAGCTAAAAAGTTTTTTTGCTAGAAGTTCAAGTGCTCAGCCCGAGAAAGTTCAAAAATTCTTGTGAGAGGTTGAGTAAAAGTACATGACAGAAGTTTAAGGTGAAAACAACGAGAAGTTCAACTACTGCAAGGGATGCATTTCAAATGAGAATAAAAGTATAGAAAATTAAAAGCTTAAAAGGTCTGTTGAAAGAAGTTCAAGTGCTTTGTCCGGGGAAGTAAAAAAATTCTTACGAGAGAGGTTCATCTTGTATTTCCATGTTCGATTTTTGTTGTATAAAAATCGAATACAATTATATAATCAAAATATAAAAAGGTGAAGTTCAAATTGAAATAACATAGAAGTTTGGAGTTTATTAAAACCTAGGATTTACCCGTTCAAAAAATAAAAAACACAATGCCATTTTTTGCACTTTTAAAAACAACCTCATAAATGAAAAAATGGTTGCTAGAAGTTCAAGTGCTCGACGAGGAAAAGTTCAAAAAATTCTTGTGAGAGAGGTTCACCGTGTATTTAGATGTCCAAAATACATAAAAAATATGTTGTTTCTTGTGTTTAAAAAAACTCTCTCAAAGCAGAGAGAAGTTCAACATGATAACAACCGGAAGTTCACGTACTACATGGTGTGTGTTTCATATAAGAAAAAATACAATAAAGTGAAACAGAGTGAAGTTCAAACAGACATGCCCCGGAAGTTCAACTACTTCATGTAGTGCAAAAAACATCATGTGAAAAACAAAGTGAAGTTCAAACAGACATGCCCAGAAGTTCTACTACTTCACGCGGTGCATTTTCGTTCGCGATGAACACAGAAATCATGATCTCGCCATTTTCTAATTTACCTTAAAACGGCAGGAATATTATTTGTATAAATTCAAGTCCTTGGTCGGAGAAAGTTAAAAAAATATTGTGAGAGAGGTTTGTACAAAAAGAATATCATTTGTGTAACACTGACAAAATGGATGAGAAAATTACAAACGAAAATACGTCATAGAAGTTCAACGTGAAAACAGCAGGAAGTTCACCTACTACACTGAATGAATTTCAGATGGAAAACTTTCAAAATTGCCGCGAGTATGAAAAAATGATCAACACGGGAAAGTTGCGTGTTTACAGCAGCTTTCCATCGGTATATCACCCGCTCAATTCCCGTGAGTGGGACGGAGAGCTACGAGCAGTGGATGAAGATCTACGAGAAAAAAAAATCACGTGAAAAACAGAGTGAAGTTCAGGTACACACATCAGTAGTTCAGGTTCTTCACGCGGTGCATTTTCGAAGAATCTATTTCGCGATATAGGCAAAACGCATGATCCCGCCGTTTTTGAAATTACTTGAAAACGGCTAGGAATCAATGAAAACCATCAACATGAAAAAGTTTCACATTTTCTGTAGCTTTTCAGCGGTATATTATTTGCTCCATTCCGATAAAGTTTGTAGAAATTATGGCGAAAATACGTTTTTCGCCATTTTCGAAACTGACTTAAAACCGTAAAGAACTGGGAGAAACAATACATACCAAAACGTTTCGCATTTGTTCAAGCTTTCCAACGCCATATCATTTGCTGCATTCGGAGGCACGGTTAAAAAATTAGCTCGAAAATACGAACTCGATAGGACTTGGACCATTTTCTAAATTACTCTTAATCCATTCAAAATTAGAAAAAAACTTTCAAGATGAAAATGTAGCGCATTTTCATAAGCTTTCCGACGCCATATCATATGCCTCCATTGGATTAGCCATTTAGAAATGACATCGAAAAAACTAACTCAGCTGTTCGGTTTATGAAATTTTACGTTTTTTCAAATTACTCTTTAACCATAGGGAATTAGAGAAAACTTTCAACATGTGGAAGGAGCGGTTTTGCAGCAGCTTTCCAACGCCATATTATATGCCTCATTCCGATAAACGGTTTAGAAATGCGATCGAAAATACGATTCACGTTTTTTGTGCAAAGAAAAAACGGTTTTCAAAACTGCTCTGAAGCCGCTTATATTTTGCCAAAAAATTAAGTTGGGTCATGATACTGATGTCCATAGCTTTCCAACGGTATATGGCAAGCCCCGTTTGGGCAATGTTGGCGGAAGTTCAACCGAGTTCACAGGGAAGTTCAAGGTACTTTTAGTGTGGCAAGTCAGGTTGTGATCAGAATATTATTCTAATCCCGTGATCAGAATAGTGTTTATGTATATATATATATATATATATATAGCTATGGTACACGAGAGAGAGAGAGAGAGAGAACACATAACTATGGTACCTACCCTTAGCCCCGAGGGTGAACTACTCCCTCCTCGTCATGAAGACCACCAGGACAATGAAGATGGCCCTCAGTGATGATTTCCCACTTGGGCAGGGTGCCGAAACAGGGCTCCAGATGAGATCGCTTCGGAACAAAGGCTTGCATCAGTGGAGCGGAAGTTTTTGGTTTCTTTCTGGGGTTTTTGGTATTTATAGGAATTTTTGGCGTTGGATTCACGTGAGGGGGCCGAGAGGGGGTACGAGGGAGCGACCAGCTCGGTAGGCGCGCCCTATGGGGGGTGCCCACGGTCCTTGAGCTTGTCGTGTCCTAGTGACTCTTTTGATCCTTCCTCGAAGCTTCGGGTATCTTTTTTTGTCCATAAAAAATCAACGTAAATTTTCAACCCAATCTGAGAAATTTTATTTCTCCACAAAAAAACAAAGCACGGTAGTTCTGCTGAAAACAACGTCTGCCCGGGTTAGTTCCATTCAAATCATACCAAAACCATATAAAATTGTTGTAAACATGGCATGAATACTTCATAAATTATAGATATGTTGGAGACGTATCAACTGGATGGACTGCATCAGTGTGTGTCGGTGTCAACACCGGCGGATCTCGGGTAGGGGGTCCCGAACTGTGCGTCTAAGGCGGATGGTAACAGGAGGCAGGGGACACGATGTTTACCCAGGTTCGGGCCCTCTTGATGGAGGTAATACCCTACGTCCTGCTTGATTGATCTTGATGATATGAGTATTACAAGAGTTGATCTACCACGAGATCGTAGAGGCTAAACCCTAGAAGCCAGCCTATGGTATGATTGTATGTTGTCCTATGGACTAAACCCTCCGGTTTATATAGACATCGGAGGGGGCTAGGGTTACACAGAGTCGGTTACAAGGGAGGAGATCTACGTATCTGTATTGCCAAGCTTGCCTTCCACGCTAAGAAAAGTCCCATCCGGACATGGGACGAAGTCTTCAATCTTGTATGTTCATAGTCCAACAGTCCGACCAAAGGATATAGTCCGGCTATCCGGAGACCCCTTAATCCAGGACTCCCTCAGTAGCCCCTGAACCAGGCTTCAATGATGATGAGTCCGGCGTGCATATTTGTCTTCGGCATTGCAAGGCGGGTTCCTCCTCCGAATACACCATAGAAGATCTTGAACACGAGGATAGTGTCCAGCTCTGCAAAATAAGTTCCACATACCATCGCAGAGAGAATAATATTTCCACAAATCTAATCTGCTGACATGTTTAGCAACATGACATCATGTCATGGTCCAGTCATTATTAGAAGCGTTTTTCTCAACCAGCACTGCACATATCGTGAGGCAATTTTCTTGACACGTCTTGTCAAAGCAGAGATCGTGTCCCTCTTATTACGGGATTCTCATCAATACGGATGTGGGTAACCCGACCGTGCCATCAATTATGACGCTTGGAGAATAAGAGATTTTACCAGGTGAGTGGGGAGGCGCACCGCCTCTTTTACCCTTATAAAGGGACAAGGATTCACTCTTTTCACCCATGCCTTCTTCCCGATTCATTCCCTTCTGCTCAGGCTCCAGCGCCCAAGCGTTCACCTTCTCTGCCAACAAAAGGCCTTCCAAAGATGTTCGGATCTAGAGCAGGAGGCAAATGGATGGCCTCTACCGTCCGAGAGAAGGATATCAAAAAGCTTCGGGGGCCGGGTATCTGGCCGAGAAAATCAGCCACCATCTCCCGTCGGTGGGACAGATCGTCCCAACTCCGGAACCCCGCGAGGGGGTTGTATTCCTCCCTCACTTTGTCCGTGGGCTAGGGTTCCCCCTCCACCCGTTCGTTCGTGGCATCATGTACTATTATGGGATCGATCTTCATGATCTGTCCCCTAATTCCTTCCTCAACATATCGACATTCATTGTCGTGTGCGAGGCTTTCCTCCGCATTTCGCCGCACTTCGGTTTATGGCTGAAGGTTTTTAATGTGAAGCCAAAGGTGGTGGGCGGCGAGCACACCGAGTGCGGGGGCGCTATGGTGAGCAAGATACCCAATGTCATATGGCCAACGGGAACCTTTAATGATTCTGTCAAGGAGTGGCAACAGCAGTGGTTTTACATCACTGAGCCGTGCGGCAAGGAATGGGCTGCATTGCCCAAGTTCCGATCCGGCGCCCCTCTGCGTCTTACATCCTGGGTCAAGAAAGGCCTGGACTGGTCCTCGTCCGACGAACTGTCGGTGCTCCAGACGCGCGTTAAAGATATGGGAGATAAGAACATTGAACTTGTCAACATAGTCCAGGTGATGTTAGTCCGCCGGATACTGCCTTGTCAACACTGGACTTGCAATCTATGGGAATTCGATTCGTCCAGGCACCAAACCTTGCGAGGGTTCTTTGTCTCCTCGCACAAGGACATTTGGAAGGTTCTTTTCAAGTCCAGCAAATCATGGCCGGACTCCGCCGAAGACTGCGGGTACCAACTATCCCGCCCTGCAACTTCGGTGAGTTTATCAAACTTTTCTATCTGCATGACCCAAAGGAAGCGCTTAACGCGTGTTTATTCAACTCTCCCAGAGCTGGACGAAGAAGGCGGAGCGGATCCATTGTCCGGCCCCGCTGCCCGAAGACCCAGCCATCCCACTTCTGATGAAGATGCTGGTCCTGGCGCCTTACAAGGTGCCGAAGAAGACGGCCGAGAAGGAGGCCAAAAGGACCCGGGGTGGCCTTCCTCGTCGCGGCACTTCGAACACCATACCCGAAGCTCTGATGCCCATTCTGCCTCCGAAGAGGATGAAAAGGAGGAGGAAGATGAATCCCCTGCGGGGGGAAGAAGGAAGAGGACTGCCTCCGCACCCTTGGAGGCCGAACTGCCCAAAAGGGGAAGGGCTTCTCTTCCGAAGGAATCCACCGCCGCTGCCAATAGCGGCCTGGCATGGGATCCCGGGGCCCAGCCCCTCGTGAACTCGTAAGTATGTAAAATCCGAGTACGTTTAAGCGTCTAGACTTATCGTGGCTTAGTATTTTAACCTTAAGCCATATTTTTTGGTAGTCCAGTGAGGTCCCGCACCAAACAATCCTCATTAGAGGACTTGCTGAGCTCAAATGCTATGGAGAGCTGGACGCCCACAAAGGCCCCTTCCTCCAAATAGGTGCATAACACCGAGGCTTTGTCCCAGAAGGACCCCGGCCAAGGAGGAAAGGAAGAAACCGTGAAGGCAGTGCCTGGAGGTCAAACCGCAGGGGCCGGACACATGGAAAAGATTCCCATGGGGTCTGATGGCGGGGGCGATCCTGAGTTCGGCTCCCCACCGGATGCGATTCCAGAGGCCTATACGGCTCCAGAATCAAGAAGGCAGCCTCCTTCGGCTGGAGGGGGCGTGCCTGTTCCGCCAGCGACCTCTGTCCATCCAGAGGTGTCGGATGCTTTGTTGGTGGTGTTACGAGACGCCTCCATCATTGACGAACACCATGCCCTTATGGGTGCGGTGATTGAGAAGATTTAGTCAACTGAGAGTGGACTGAACGAAGCCTGTATCAGCCTTATAAGAGGCTTTGAGGTATGTTTTATAAGTTGCTGAAGAGTGTCATAGTATAGATAGTAGCCCCTGATACACTGTTCGGTGAAAGAAAGAACCGGACAGGGGATCACATTGATGATCACAGGAAGACTTATTGAATGATATTGATTTCTCTTCTATTTCAAGCAGATACCTGTAGCGGCTGCTGCCTCTCGTATTGCAGAGATCTCCGGACTGAATCAAAGTCTGGAGCTGGCCATAGAAGAAATTGGTCAATGGAAAATGCAGTTGAGGGATAAACAAGGTATGCACAAGCATTGCACGCATTTATTGTGAAATAAATGTTCAGTATGAAATAAGCCACATAATTTGTGCTAGGGGTTATGACCGAAGTCGAGGCCCTCAAAAGGGTCGTTGCCGAGGCCGACGAAAAGGCGGCAACGGAGCGAACTCTTTGTGAGAAACACGAGGCCAGAGTTATTAAAGCTGCGTAGGAGCTGCAAGAGGCAGTAAGTAAATGCGAGACCTTGGAGCAGAGTTTAACAGAGAAAGAGTCCGAGCTCACCAAGGCGCGTCAAGCCACGAGCGATGCCCAGGGGGAAACCCAAAGTGCCCTACAGGGGATCCAAGAGGCGAGGAAGATCGCGGCAGGTAAGGCTTTTCCCATGTAAAGCAAGTATTTGAAGGGAAAAGTATGTTTCTGATTGTGAATCCGAACTTCTCAGGTGTATTTGCCGAGCAACCTCACAGCATATCAGAGGCCGCTCAATTCTACCGAGCCGAGGGAAGGATCACCGCCGATAAGCTCTTTTGGTCGCAGTATTTGGCACTGAATTATCCAGTGCCTTTTGCCGATCAACTGAAACAGCTGATCGAACTGCATAAGGCGGAGGAACTAGCCATGAAATATATGGTTATCCGGCTATGGCCTGCCGAGCCGATTCCAAGCAGCTACTTCGGGCTCGTGAGGCGGCTTGTAAGCTCTTTCCCTCGACTTGACATCATCAAGCGGTCGGTCTATATAGAAGGAGCGCGAATGGCCGTCGCCCTCGCAAAGGTGCACTGGGGGAAGATGGATGCCGAAAAGCTAGTGACTGAGGGACCGCTAGAGGAGTAGGAGCACCGCAAGCCCGAATTATATTATAAGAGTGTCCTGAAAGGATCCTACCTTGCAGCGGAGCTATGCACCAAGGGTATTATATTTCCATGAATTCCAGTCATGTTGTCCTTTGTAATGTTTAACAAGGTCGTTTATATGTCGCCTGTTATATAAAAGTTTACCCTCCTATGCGGCCATTTTTATGTTAAAATTGAGAGTTGGCCAGTCGTCGGCTTCTGCCCCCATGTAAGAAGTACGAGGGTGTTCGGGATAAACCTGAGCACTCTTTATCCCAGTTTTGGGTCCTCCGAAGGAGGTGCTCAGCACAACGAACCAGGAAATCGGACTATAGGGCTTTATCACTCTCACTTAGCCATAGGAGCTTTAGTATGGTCGGCGCAGCCCCTTGTGTTTGGAAGACCGTACTAGGGGCTCTATAAGCACCTGATCGGAGAAAAAGCTGATCCATCGCATGCTGCATTGGTTATGGCATTATGCGGGAGAAATCCTTAAAGATTTTGTGACCGCTCGAACAGCTGACCAGCTCTCGCCGTATCATGACAGCCGTTTTTGGCTTTCTCTACTGAGGTGCTCATCCGGAAGAACCGGGACACAATCACAGTAGTTCTCCCAGTGCTACCTTAGCCGATATAGCGAAACATAAGGTACCAAAACATGGGAGCCGGGCAAACTCAACTATTGACCCAAGACATGATTCAGAGCTGATGCATATAAGGCTATAGGTTCGGGGTGCCGAACTTCCATGAAGGTGTTCGGACTTTTATTGCCGTGTTATGGGAAAAACGAAGCCCCTGGCATATTTAAGGCATATCGCTGTGTATGGATGCCACTTTACGAAATGATTTCGATAAGAAATAATCAGCAGGTAAATGTCATATAAATCCACATGTTGTATTGGAATAATACGTCTATGTGTATGGGTACAAGTAATGTGATAAAAAAGGAGTTGTGATAGCAGAACCTGCTATGACCAGGGGGAAGAGGTTGAGTGCGGATCCGTATTATAGCTGGACGTTCACTGCGGGGAATGTCTAAGGATTCCCTAACGCGTTCAAGCCTCCTTCGTGTAGTCTGTCCTGGTCGGTGCAAAGGTGAACCTGCGAAGGAAATATAAGAAATGTTTATGTGCCGGAGGGCAGTTGAACCGCTGAGTTTGGCCTATCATGGCCTTCGCCGGAGTGTTTAGTTGAGCTCTGGATGAGCCGGGGTATCCTTCCGCGAAATAGTTCGGAGCCCCTTGACGGTGTCCGGGATCCTGGAAGTCGACTCGATGTTCGGCTGCAAGGTGCTGCTCATTGTTTGTGCTACTAAGGAAGTGGTGTATTTGTTTGTGCCGAAGGGAGTTTCGGCCTTGCCATGAACCGTGATGACGCCGTGTGGGCCGGGCATCTTGAGCTTATGGTAGGCACAATGTGGCACGACGTTGAATCGAGCGAACGCGGTTTGCCCGAGCAGTGCTTGATTATCACTGGTATGACGCCTCTAAAAGTGGCTTTAGTGGGTTTGGTCGCCGAACGATCGATGTCCATCTTGCGCACTGTGTCCTGGTAAAGCAGATTTAAACTGTTGCCTCCGTCCATAAGGACTCGAGTGAGGTGGAACCCGTCCACTATTGGGTCAAGGATTAGTGCGGCTGGATTGCCCTAATTGGCGTTAACGGGACAATCCGTGTGGTTGAAGGTGACCGGCCCTAATTTATATTGTGGGACGGCTAGTTCCATTGAGTCGCCATCCCTAACAGTGCATATCTGGTCCGAGTTGGCAATTTGGGTGGTATTTACCACATTCACCGATTGAATATGGGGGAAAATTTCTTTTGCCCTCCTGTATTCGGTGGTCTGGGCTCTTCGTCGCTGCCGTCGCTTTGAGACCCCTCTTCGTCTTTGGCGCCTACCTTGCCTGCTTGTTTGAAGACCCAACATTCTCTATTGGTATGGGTGGCTGGCGTTTCTGGGGTGCCATGAATTTGACATTGGCGATCGAGTATGCAGTCCAGACTGGATGCACCCGGATTTTTATTTTTGGGTGGCCCTTTCCGTTGACCGGACTTTGAGCCCCTGTACCCGGCATTAACTGCCGTATTTTTGGCGTTTTCACCATATTTGTGGCGCTTGTGTTTGTTGCGTCGTGGTTTGCCGTTGCTATCCCTGGCTTCTGATATGCCAGGTTTGCTTGCTATATTGGTACTACGAGCCAACCAGGCATCTTCGCCCGCACAAAAGCGGGTCATAAGTGTCGTGAGGGCTGCCATGGATTTTGGCTTCTCTTGGCCGAGGTGCCGGGTGAGGGAGTCCTGGATTAGGGGGTGTCCGGATGGCCGGACTATACCTTGAGCCGGACTCCTGGACTATGAAGATACAAAATTGAAGACTTCGTCCCTTGTACGGAAGGGACTTTCCTTGGCGTGGAAGGCAAGCTTGGCGATACGGATATGTAGATCTCCAACCATTGTAACCGACTTTGTGTAACCCTAACCCTCTCCGGTGTCTATATAAACCGGAGGGTTTTAGTCCGTAGGACAACATACAGAACAACAATCATACCATAGCCTAGCTTCTAGGGTTTAGCCTCTCCGATCTCGTGGTAGATCTACTCTTGTACTACCCATATCATCAATATTAATCAAGCAGGACGTAGGGTTTTACCTCCATCAAGAGGGCCCGAACTTGGGTAAAACTTCGTGTCCCTTGCCTCCTGTTACCATCCGGCCTAGACGCACAGTTCGGGACCCCCTACCCGAGATCCGCCGGTTTTGACACCGACATTGGTGCTTTCATTGCGAGTTCCTCTATGTCGTCGATGTCCGGCTTGAGGGCTCTCCTGACATCCGCGGGGACATGGTCTTCGACGGATTCGAGCCACTGCCTAGCGCGCCTCACTGTCATGACGAGCATGATCTAGCTCGGCCGCCGAACAGTGCCCTGGAGGCCACACCCGCATCGGCTTCGACCCTTACTTCGGAGCCAACTACGCCGGTTGAGGATGGGTGGTTGGACGCCGCCTCGGGGGCTGCGATCCCAACGGCGATCGAGCCGAACACCAGCCCCGCACTCTGCGAGACTCGTGACTCCAAGGAGCCGGACTCCTCTCTGGATTCCGAACCCTCCGCGCCCTTGCCGATCGAATCCGATTGGGTGCCGATCATGGAGTTTACTGCCGCGGACATCTTTCAACACTCGCCTTTCGGCGACATTCTGAAGACACTAAAGTCTCTCTCTTTATCAGGAGAGCCCTGGCCGGACTACGGTCAGCAAGGTTGGGATACGGACGATGAAGAAATACAAAGACCACCCACCACCCACTTTGTAGCCACTGTCAACGATTTAACCGACATGCTCGACTTCGACTCTGAAGACATCGACGGTTTGGACACCGATGAAGGAGACTATGAAGAACCAGTGCCTACTGGGCCCTGGAAAGCCACCTCGTCATATGACGTATACATGGTGGACGCACCAAAATATGACGACGAGGAGCGGAAGGACGCACCGAAGGCTTGTTCCCTCGAGAAGCAGTCAAAGCAGTGACGCAAGCGCCGCCCCAAATCCCGCCTCGACAGAAATAACGATCACACAGACCCAGCGCTGGAGCAGGGCGAACCACTGACGGACAACGGCAATCCGGATAATCAAACCGAACAAACAAATTCTATCAAGGATAATGGTCCGGATGACATAACGCCGGACAGGCACCCAGAGAAGCAGAATGCCCATAAAAGGCTTGTTGCCACCGCGAGGAGTCTTAAAAAGCAGAAGCAAAGGCTCAAGACTGCGCAAGACACACTCCAAATCAGATGGAGTAAAATACTCAACACACCAGCGAGGTACGGTGACAATCGCCCCTCCAAGAGCTACCCAAAGCGGAAGCCGCTACCTGAATTCAATGAGGAGGCCTCAGACCCCCCACAACCAAATATCAAAGCAGCCACCTGGCCGGATAGACGACCCCTCTACCAACACAGAGCGGCATACAACGCCACTCACAATACAACACGCGACCCTTGCAAGGGCTCGCACCCAAAGGATGGTGCAACAAGATCCATCTATGGACCACGCAAGCGTGCCCCAGCATACAATGCAACACAACAAACATCCGAACAACATGGTACACCCAGCTACAGGGGTGCCACACATCCCCTATGTTTCACCGATGAGGTGCTGGACCATTAATTTCTAGAAGGATTCAAACCCGTAAACATAGAGACATACGACGGAACAACAGATCCTGGGGTCTGGATTGAGGACTACATCCTTCATATCCATATGGCTCGAGGAGATGATCTCCACGCCATCAAGTACTTACCCCTCAAGCTCAAAGGGCCAGCTCGTCACTGGCTTAAAGGCCTCCCCGAAAGCTCCATTGGAAGTTGGGAAGAGCTCAAAGACGCCTTTTGGGCAAATTTTTCAAGGGACTTATGTCCGACCTCCGGATGCGGACGATTTGAGTCATATAACTCAACAGCCGGGAGAGTCAACCCGAAAGCTATGGAACATGTTTCTTACTAAAAAGAACCAGATTGTCGACTGTCCGGATGTCGAAGCCTTGGCAGCTTTTAAGCATAGCGTCCGTGACGAATGGCTCGCCAGACACCTCGGCCAAAATAAGCCCAGAATGATGGCCGCATTAAGAAGCCTCATGACCCGCTTTTGCACGGGTGAGGACAGCTGGCTAGCCAGATGCAGCACCAGCAACCCCAGTACATCTGAAGTTAGAGATGGATACGGGAAATCACGGCACGACAGCAATAACAAACACCGGAATAAAGAAGACAGCACGAAGGGCACAACAGTAAATGCCGGATTCAAAAGCTCTCGGCCAGGTCAAAAGCCGCCCTCTAAAGGCACCAGGGATGAACTGTCCAGCCTCAACAAAATTCTGGACCAAGTATATCAGATCCATAGTACCCCTGGTAAACCTGCTAATCATACCCACAGAGAATGTTGGGTCTTCAAGCAGTCTGATAAGCTCAACGCCGTACACAAGGGGGAGGATACACCAAGTGAAGACGAGGACGAGCCTCCCAAGCAAGACACTGGGGAACAAAAGAAATTTCCACCAGAAGTCAAAACAGTAAACGTGTTACACGTGATCAAGGGAAAAAACAATGCGGCACTCCCAGGAAAATATACCCAAGTGCCTGTCACCGCGAAGTCCTTCCACTGGTCGTCTCAACCAATCACTTTCGACCATCGCGATTACTCAGTAAGTATCCGACGCGTAGGATGGGCTGCCCTGGTATTAGACCCAGTAATTGGCGGATATCACTTCACACGAGTCTTGATGGACGGTGGCAGCAATCTAAACCGCATATATCAGGATACAATTCACGGGATGGGGTTAGACCCAACAAAAATTCGCCATAGCAATACTACCTTTAAAGGAGTAACGCCAGGCCCAGGGACTCGTTGTACGGGCTCCCTCCTACTACAAGTTATATTCGGCTCCCCCGATAACTTCCGTCGCGAGCATTTAACCTTCCACATCGCTTCGTTCCAAAGTGGCTATCAAGCACTGCTCAGACGCGAAGCTTTCGCTCGCTTTAATGCAATACCGCACTACGCCTCCCTCACACTCAAGATGCCCGGTCCACGTGGCACCATTTTAGTGAACGGAAATATCAAGTGATCTTTGCACGCCGAAGAGAGTGCAGCTGCCTTGGCAGCCGCACACTAAAGGCGCCCGGACCAGCGAAAGCACCCAATAGGTCATCAAGACCTCAGACACAACTAATCAAGTCCGGCGCTGCTAGTTATATCGAATAAATGGTCACACCCCTATTTGTCAATACAAGGGGCTCAACGTGCGTAGACAAGTGGCAATTTTTTCTCATCTTGAATTATACATGGTTTCTTTAAAAACTATCCTTTTTGCACGACAACTTTTTCACCTAAATTCCTCTCTTTTAAAGACGATCATTGTGCTACACCCATCCAGGATACGGCACAACGGAGACACAGGCGTAGACGTGCAGCAGGGACCCGCCCCAAGGATTCTTTTTAGATTAAGACCCTGCATAAACCTTTTTTACTGTCTCTTGTTGATACATATCCACCGTTGAGAAGGATGCTGACGTCTTGGCATGTGGCCACGCCAGAACAATGCACGTACCTGGACATAGGGGGCTTCTTACAAAGGCCATTATTTAGGCCCGGTTTATATCACAAAGACCGAATACCTTAGGGAGTGTTCGTCATCGCGAGTTTGGCCCTATATGTATCAGCTCCGAATCATTGTCTTTGGTCAAATATTGGGTTTGCCCGGCTCCTATGTTTTGGTGCCTTACGTTCCGCTTTACCGGCTAAGGTAGCACCAGGAGAACTACTGCGATTGTACCCTGGTTCATCTGGACGAGCACCTCAGTAGAGAAAGCCGAAAACTGACTGCCATGATATAGCGTGAGACTGGTCAACCACTCGATGACCTGTTGGAATGTTAGAATTCCTCCGCCTTAACGAAGGGCCGTTTTCCGGACAGGCATGTACGCACCCCAGGATCGGGAGAGTGCGGAGCCACCAGGGGCTATCTAGTAGCCCCACTGTCAAACTCCTATGGCTAAGTGAAAGTGTTAAAGCATTATAGTCCGGTTGCCTTGCTCGCTCCGCTATCACCTCCTTAATAGGACCAAGACGTTGGGTTAAGTGTGAACGCGTGTTTTTTGCGAGCACCTCCGCATTATATGCGTGGGGGTCGAAGCCGACGGCTGCAATCTTTTAGGTTATACACATGTATACATAAACGGCCGCCCAGGAGGCATCATATTACTTTCAGGAAAAAGTATAAAAATAGCCTTATAAAAATTTATAAAAGCATTTCGCTTACAATGAGATTACATATCACTCAAACATAATATTTTTTGAGCACTGGATCTCTATCAAACGATCACCCTCAAGGACTTCTTCAAAGTAGTGCTCAGCAGCCCTTCGGCCTATGGCCGAATCCCACGCTGCAACAGTGGTAGCATCCATCTCCGCCCAGTATGCTTTAACACGAGCAAAGGCCATCTGTGAGCCCTCTATGCACGCCGACCTCTTCATCGCATTAATGTGCGGCACCACGTCAAGGAACTACTGCACCAAGCTAAAATAGATGTTCGGCTTTGGCCTTTCCGGCCATAGCTGATCCACAACAGACCTCATGGCGAGTCCGGACAACCTATTCAGTTCGGCCCATTCAGCTAATTGGTCAGTCAATGAAAGCGGACGCTCGGGAGAATGGAATTATCTCCAAAACAGCTGGTCTACTTCACTGTCCGTCTGACCCTGGAAGTACTTGGCCGCATCGGCAGCGCTCGCCGCTAAATCCATATACACATTCTCCGAACTCCATAGCCGATCCAGAGTGGCATACCGTGGATCTCCGAACTTCCTCCGCAACATAAAGGATTTCCTAGCTATAATATCCCCGGCTTCCCGCAGCTCCTCCTTCTTCGCCCTCATAGCAGAGCGGATGTCTTTCCTCGTCACAGCAGCCTTCTCAAGGTCCGATGCCTTCGCTAGCTTTTCCTTTTCAAGAACCCGACAACGGTCGTCGGCGGCTTTTAATTCTATGGCCATCTTGGCCATCTTATCCCGGCTCTCGCCATGCGCGGCCTTCTCGGCTTTCAACTCTTCGGCCGCCTTCAAAGCAGCCGCATTACCAAACCTCGCTTGTTCCTTGGCTCGGGCAAGTTCCGCCCGCAAGGCTTCAAAAGTGGGAGCTCCATCTGCAGTCATAACGTATTAAAGATACTGGCATCATGCTGCTCTTACTATGTGGCGTTTACCAGATAATGACACTTACCCTGTGCCTCGTCAAGCCTTTTGTTAACAAGCTCGATGTAGGCGTCTGCTGCATCCAACTGCCGTTTTAAATGGGCAAACTCGCTAGTCCGGCTAGCCACCGGAGCTTCCATCACCTGCACATAGAGGCAGTATGGTTATTACCTGGGAATATGATCCTCTGTTCGTCGTCATTTCCGACGACAACCAGAGTCTCAGGGCCTACTATCTACACAGGGCACATTTAGCATGTGCAGGACTATCATACGTTATTTTACGTACCTCAAAGCCTGTCAGTAGACTCATAAAAACTTCATGCAATCCGCTTTCGGCGGACAAGATTCTCTCCATCACCGTATTCATCAGCACACGGTGTTCATCTGAGATGGCCGCTCGCCCCACCAACTCCCTTAGAACATCCGATCGCACACCAGTCGGTGCCGGACTCTTTTGTCCGCTCTCTTCGGGAGCCGGACACTGGGAGCTTCGGGGGTCAATGGGATTATCTTCTGGCCTCATCGGACTCGGAGAGGCCCTCCGTGATGACACTTCGGGGTCGCCCGCTTCTGGAGCGGAGGAGTCCGGAGGAGGCGTTTCGCTCTCCATCATCTCTGGAAGAAGATCCCCCGAAGACGAGCTCATTTGAGAGGGGCTAAGGCCCGAACTGCAAAGATATATGCGGTGGTTATTTTCTCAGAAGAAAAAGATGGCATACCTGTACTATTAAAGTATTTCGGGTCACTTACGACTCGTTGGAGAATTGATCCCCCCGCGGACTTTGTGCAGCAAAGGCACCCCCAAGGTAGGACCCTCTGTGGGAGACTTCTTCTCCCGTTTGGAAGCTTCAGCTTCCGAATCCCCGGGTGCAGTCCTTTTCCTCCTCCGGTCGTCTTCCTTCATGGGGACGCTCGCTCCCTCGGTTAGAATGGGCAGCGTTGGGGGCCCGCGTCCGCCCATATTATCCTCCCCAGTATCTTCCTTCAAGGGCTCCGGGCAAGGTGCGACCTGGAGCATCTTTTCCAATACCGGATTGTCCAAACCCTCAGGGAGGGGGGCCGAACACCGAATCAACTTTGCCTTTGTTAGCCAGTCCTGGTCAAAAAGCAAACTCTCAGAAATAACTTCGTAACAAATGAGAGATAGTATGTTCGGCCGGAAGATTCCTTACCTGTTCGGCGACGCGGTTACTGCTCAGGCCCACGTCCTCGGTGCTTTCCGGACACTCTACCTGAGGTCCGAAGAATGACTTGTACATCTCCTCGTGCGTCAGGCCGAGGAAATTTAGAATGACGCGCGGTCTCTCGGGATTGAACTACCACAAGCGAAGGGGCCGACGTTTGCAAGGCTGGACTTGACGAACCAGCATAACTTGTATTACCGCAACCAAACTAAAATCTCCATTGAAGAGATCTCGAATGCGGCTTTGCAGTATAGGCACGTCCTTGGCTGGACCCCAGCTCAGACCTCTGCTGATCCATGACATCAGCTGTGGTGGAGGGCCCGAGTGGAAAACAGGGGCGGCCGCCCACTTGGCACTTCTAGGAGCCATGATGTAGAACCACTCCTGTTGCCACAATTCAGACACCTCTGGAATGGAACCTTTGGGCCATGGAGTGCCCGTCATCTTGCGTACTGAGGCACCTCCACACGCTGCATGTTGCCCCTTGATCATCTTTGGCTTTACTTCAAAGGTCTTGAGCCACAGGCCAAAGTTAGGGGTAACCCGGAGGAAGGCCTCACACACGACAATAAATGTCGTGATATGAAGAAAGAAGTCCGGAGCTAGATCATGGAAATCTAGCCCGTAATAAAACATCAAACCCCTGACGAAAGGATCCAGAGCAAGTCCTAGACCTCGGAGGAAGTGGGAGACGAACACGACGTTCTCGTTGGGTTCGGGGGAGGGGACGGCCTACCCTCGGGCAGGCAGCCGATGCAAAACCTCGGCGGTCAAATATCTGGCCTCCCTCAACTTTTTGATGTCTTCTTCCGTGATGGAGGAAGGCACCCATCGGCCTTGAAGGCTAGATCCGGACATGATTGAAGGTTCGGAGCACCTAACCTGAACTTTGGGTGTTCAAGCTTGAGGTGGGGGAAGGATTCCATTGAGCACGGGAGGGAAAAAAGTAAAAGCCTTGTCCCTTTATAAAGAGGGTGAATATCAAGCGTCCTCTCCGTGGCCGTTTGGACTTGCCTATAGTCCAGGAGTCCTAGAAGCGGTTGGGTTACCCACGCCCGTATTGATGAGATTCCCGGAATAAGGGGACACGATCTCTGCTTTAACAAGACGTGCCAAGGAAACCGCCTCGCATGACACGCTGAGGTGGGACAATAAAACAATTCGAATAAAGGCTTGGCCGTGGTGCGATGTCACACTACGGAATATGTCAGCAGATTAGATTTGTGTAAATATTATTCTCTCTATGGCAATATGTGGAAACTTATTTTGCAGAGCCGGACACTATCTTTGTGTTCAAAATCTTCTATGAAGTACTTGGAGGAGGAACCCGCCTTGCAATGTCGAAGAAAATCTGCACGCCGGGCTCGTCGTCATTGAAGCCTGGTTTAGGGGCTACTGAGGGAGTCCTGGATTAGGGGGTGTCCGGATGGCTGGACTATACCTTCAGCCGGACTCCTGGACTATGAAGATACAAGATTGAAGACTTCGTCCCGTGAGCGGAAGGGACTTTCCTTGGCGTGGAAGGCAAGCTTGGCGATATGGATATGTAGATCTCCTACCATTGTAACTGACTTTGTGTAACCCTAACCCTCTCCGGTGTCTATATAAACCGGAGGGTTTTAGTCCGTAGGACAACATACAGAACAATAATCATACCATAGGCTAGCTTCTAGGGTTTAGCCTCTCCGATCTCGTGGTAGATCTACTCTTGTACTACCCATATCATCAATATTAATCAAGCAGGACGTAGGGTTTTACCTCCATCAAGAGGGCCCGAACCTGGGTAAAACTTCGTGTCCCTTGCCTCCTGTTACCATCTGGCCTAGACGCACAGTTCGGGACCCCCTACCCGAGATCCGCCGGTTTTGACACCGACACCGGGCGAGCCATTCATCATGGATAATTATGCTTAAATGCTGCTAAGGCCTCTGCATGCGGACAATCAACAATTTGGTTCTTCTTGGTTAGGAACCGGGTCCTGAATTTTCTGTCCGATTCCCCTCGCTACTGAGTTATATGACTTAAATCGTCAGTGATGTCTACTACACAACCTTCTTCTTGTAGATGTTGTTGGGCCTCCAAGTGCAGAGGTTTGTAGGACAGTAGCAAATTTCCCTCAAGTGGATGACCTAAGGTTTATCAATCCATAGGAGGCGTAGGATGAAGATGGTCTCTCTCAAGCAACCCTGCAACTAAATAACAAAGAGTCTCTTGTGCCCCCAACACACCCAATACAATGGTAAATTGTATAGGTGCACTAGTTCGGCGAAGAGATGGTGATACAAGTGGTATATGGATGGTAGATAAAGGTATTTGTAATCTGAAAAAATAAAAATAGCAAGGTAACTAATGATAAAAGTAAGCATAAACGGTATTGCAATGCTAGGAAACAAGGCCTAGGGTTCATACTTTCACTAGTGCAAGTCCTCTCAACAATAATAACATAATTGGGTCATATAACTATCCCTCGACATGCAACAAAGAGTCACTCCAAAGTCACTAATAGCGGAGAACAAATGAAGATATTATGGTAGGGTACGAAACCACCTCAAAGTTATTCTTTCCAATCAATCCGTTGGGCTATTCCTGTAAGTGTCACAAATAGCCCTAGAGTTCGTACTAGAATAACACCTTAAGACACAAATCAACCAAAACCCTAATGTCACCTAGACACTCCAATGTCACCTCAAGTATCCATGGGTATGATTATATGATATGCATCACACAATCTCAGATTCATCTATTCAACCAACACATAGAACCTCAAAGAGTGCCCCAAAGTTTCTACCGGAGAATCACGTGTGCCAACCCCTATGCATAGGTTCATGGGCGGAACCCGCAAGTTGATCACCAAAACATACATCAAGTGAATCACGTGATATCCCATTTTCACCACAGATACGCACGGCAAGACATACATCAAGTGTTCTCATATCTTTAAAGACTCAATCCGATAAGATAACTTCAAAGGGGAAACTCAATCTATTACAAGAGAGTAGAGGGGGGAAGAAACATCATAGGATCCAAATATAATAGCAAAGCTCGCGATACATCAAGATCGTGCCAAATAAATAATACAGAGAGAGAGAGATCAAACACATAGCTACTGGTACAAAACCTCAGCCCCGAGGGAGAACTACTCCCTCCTCGTCATGGAGAGCACCGGGATGATGAAGATGGCCACCGGAGAAGGATTGCCCCCTCCGGAAGGGTGCCAGAACGGGTCTAGATTGGTTTTTGGTGGCTACGGAGGCTTCTGGCGGCGGAACTCCCGATCTATTGTGCTCCCTGACTGTTTTAGGGTATATGGAGATATATAGGCGGAAGAAGTATGTCAGGGGAGCCACGAGGGGCCCACGAGGGTGGAGGGCGCGCCCAGGGGGTGGGCGCGCCCCCTGCCTCGTGGCTTCCTCGTTGATCCCCTTACGTGCACTCCAAGTCTTCTGGGTTTCTTCTGGTCCAAAATAAGTTCCGTGAAGTTTCAGGTCAATTGGACTCCGTTTGATTTTCCTTTTCCGCGATACTCTAAAACAAGGAAAAAACAAAAACTGGCACTGGGCTCTGGGTTAATAGGTTAGTCCCAAAGATAATATAAAATTTTATAATTAATCCCATAAACATCGAAAGTTGATAATATAATAGCATGGAACAATCAAAAATTATAGATACGTTGGAGACGTATCAGCATCCCCAAGCTTAATTCCTGCTCGTCCTCGAGTAGGTAAATGATAAAAACATAATTTTTGATGTGGAATGCTACCTAACATATTTCTCTAAGTAATTCTCTTCATTTTGGCATGAATGTTCAGATCCATAAGATTCAAGACAAAAGTTTAATATTGACATAAAAATATATAATACTTCAAGCATACTAACTAAGCAATCATGTCTTCTCAAAATAACATGGCCGAAGAAAGCTATCCCTACAAAATCATATAGTTTGGCTATGCTCTATCTTCACCACACAAAATATTTAAATCATGCACAACCCCGATGACAATCCAAGCAATTGTTTCATACTTTTGATGTTCCCAAACTTTTTCAATCTTCACGCAATACATGAGCGTGAGCCATGGACATAGGACTATAGGTGAAATATAATGGTGGTTGTGGAGAAGAAAAAAAGGAGAATATAGTCTCACATCAAGTAGGCGTATCAACGGGCTATGGAGATGCCCATCAATAGATATCAATGTGAGTGAGTAGGGATTGCCATGCAACGGATGCACTAGAGCTATAAGTATATGAAAGCTCAACAAAAAGAACTAAGTGGGTGTGCATCCAACTCGCATGCTCACGAAGACCTAGGGCATTTTGAGAAGCCCATCATTGGAATATACAAGCCAAGTTCTATAATGAAAGATTCCCACTAGTATATGAAAGTGACAACATAGGAGACTCTCTATCATGAAGATCATGGTGCTACTTTGAAGCACAAGTGTGGTAAAAGGATAGTAGTATTGTCCCTTCTCTCTTTTTCTCTCATTTTTTTATTTGGGCCTTTACTCTTTTTTTATGGCCTCTTTTTTTATTTGGGCTTTCTCTTTTTTATGGCCTTTTTATTCCTCACTTGGGACAATGCTCTAGAAAATGATGATCATCACACTTCTATTTATTTACAATTCAATGATTACAACTCGATACTAGAACAAAGTATGACTCTATATGAATGCCTCCGGTGGTGTACCGGGATTGTGATGAATCAAGGGTGACATGTATGAAAAATTATGAACGGTGGCTTTCCCAATATGATGTCAACTACATGATCATGCAAAGCAATATGACAATGATGATGTGTGCCATAATAAACGAAACGGTGGAAAGTTGCATGGCAATATATCTCGGAATGGCTATGGAAATGCCATAATAGGTAGGTATGGTGGCTGTTTTGAGGAAGGTATATGGTGGGTGTATGATACCGGTGAAAGGTGCGCGCTATTAGAGAGGCTAGCAATGGTGGAAGGGTGAGAGTGCGTATAATCCATGGACT
Source organism: Triticum dicoccoides (assembly GCF_002162155.2). NCBI lineage: Eukaryota > Viridiplantae > Streptophyta > Magnoliopsida > Poales > Poaceae > Triticum > Triticum dicoccoides. Next base: position 47,469,437 of record NC_041380.1, on the reverse strand, counting down.
GAACATTAGTCATAAAGAACTCACATACTTATTGAAAAAATCTATTAGTTATCGAAACGAAGTACTCACGCCATTCATAAGGAAGACATCGCTCGTCCCCGACCGCGATTCATAAGGAAGACAATCAATAAATAAATCATGCTCTGACTTCATCACATAACGGTTCACCATACGTGCATGCTACGGGAATCACAAACTTCAACACAAGTATCTCTCAAATTCACAACTACTCACAAGCATTACTCAAATATTACCATCCTCATATCTCAAAACAATCATTAAGTATCAAACTTCTCATAGTATTCAATGCACTTTATATGAAAGTTTTTATTATATCCCTCTTGGATGCCCATCATATTAGGACTAGATTCATAACCAAAGCAAATTACCATGCTGTTTAGGACTCTCAAAATAATATAAGTGACGCATGAGAGTTCATCTATTTCTATAAAATAAAACCACCACCATGCTCTAAAAAGATATAAGTGAAGCACTAGAGCAAAATGACAAACTACTCCGAAAGATATAAGTGAAGATCAATTAGTAGTCAAATAATTATGAAACTATGTGAAGACTCTCTAACATTTAAGAATTTCAGATCTTGGTATTTTATTCAAACATCAAGCAAAACTAAATAAAATAAAATGACGCTTCAAGCAAAACACATATCATGTGGCGAATAAAAATATAGCTCCAAGTAAAGTTACCGATGAACGAAGACGAAAGAGGGGATGCCTTCTGGGGCATCCCCAAGTTTAGGCTCTTGGTTGTCCTTGAATATTACCTTGGGATGCCTTGGGCATCCCCAAGCTTAGGCTCTTGCCACTCCTTATTCCATAGTCCACCGAATCTTTACCCAAAACATGAAAACTTCACAACACAAAACTTAACAGAAAACCCGTAAGCTCCGTTAGCGAAAGAAAACAAAAGACCACTTCAAGTTACTGTAATGAACTCATTCTTTATTTATATTTGTGTTAAACCTACTTTATTCCAACTTCTCTATGGTTTATAAACTATTTTACTAGCCATAGATTCATCAAAATAAGCAAACAACACACGAAAAACAGAATCTGTCAAAAACAGAACAGTCTGTAGTAATCTGTAGCTAACGCAAACTTATGTAACTCATAAAATTCTCAAATAAATTTCTGGACGTGAGGAATTTCTCTATTAATCATCTACAAAAAGAATTAAATAAATATCACTCTCCAATAAAAAATGACAGCAATTCTCGTGAGCGCTAAAGTTTCTGTTTTTTTACAGCAAGATCAACAAGACTTTCCCCAAGTCTTCCCAACGGTTCTACTTGGCACAAACACTAATTAAAACATAAAAAATCAATCATAACAGAGTCTAGATGAATTATTTATTACTAAACAGGAACAAAAAGCAAGGAATAAAAATAAAGTTGGGTTGCCTCGCAACAAGCGCTATCGTTTAACGCCCCTAGCTAAGCATGATGATTTCGATGATGGTCACATAAAGGATAAGAATTGGAACATAAAGAGAGCATCATGAAGAATATGACTAGAACATTTAAGTCTAACTCACTTCCTATGCATAGGGATTTTGTGAGCAAACAACTTATGGGAACAATAATCAACTAGCATAGGAGGGCATAACTTCAAAACATTAAGCACATAGAGAGGAAACTTGGTATTATTGCAATTCCTACAAGCATATGTTCCTCCCTCATAATAATTTTCAGTAGCATCATGAATGAATTCAACAATATAACCATCACCTAAAGCATTCTTTTCATGATCTACAAGCATAGAAAAATTACTACTCTCCACGGCTTCCTCGTTGATCCCCTTACGTGCACTCCAAGTCTTCTTGGTTTCTTCTTGTCCAAAAATAAGTTTAGTGAAGTTTCAGGTCAATTGGACTCCATTTGTTTTTCCTTTTCTGCGATACTCTAAAACAAGGAAAAACAAAAACTGGCACTGGGCTCTGGGTTAATAGGTTAGTCCCGAAAATAATATAAAAGTGTATAATAAAGCCCATAAACATCCAAAGTTGATAATATAATAGCATGGAACAATAAAAAATTATAGATACGTTGGAGAAGTATCAGTCAGCGTCCGGCGGTCGCACATAAGTGCCTTGGAAATTGTCCAGGAATGCCTCTGCCAGGTTCTCCCAACTTCCGATGGAGTTTGCCGGCAAGCTATTGAGCCAATGCTGAGCCGGCCCTTTGAATTTTAGCGGGAGATGCTTGATGGCATGTAGGTCATCCCCGCGGGACATGTGAATGTGGAGGAAGATGTCTTCTATCCATACCGCGGGGTCTGTAGTACCATCGTATGATTCGATGTTTATGGGTTTAAACCCTTCTGGGAATTCGTGATCCACTACTTCATCAGTGAAGCATAAGGGGTGTGCGGCGCCTCTGTGCCGGGCTATATCGCGACGCGGTTCATACGAGTCTTGTCTGCTGTGTTCGGCTCGGCTGGATTTGCTTTTAGTGTATCCGGCGTGACGATCATCGTCGCGTATTAGTGCGCGCCCCCATGATCCGTAGATCGATCTTGCATGTTTTTCCTTGTTTTCCAATACGTCTTGCAGGTCTTGGTATTTTTGTTTGATTGGCGGCGTTGTGCGGGCTGGACTTTGGGATGAAATGCCTTTCTGTCTTGGCCATGAGGTGGTCCGTCAGCCACATCATACACTGGTGATGCGGGTTTCAATGCTTCCTCCTCGAGGTGAGGTAGCAACCTGCGCTTTGGGTAACTCTTGGCTGGGCGCTTGAGTTCGCATTCCTCGGCCACGAGGACTTCAATCCATCTGTCTGCTAGCAAATCTTGATCAGCTCGAAGCTGTTGTTGCTTTTTCTTCAAGCTATTTGCTGTGGCTATAAGCCGGCGCTTGAAGCACTCCTGTTCGACAGGATCCTCAGGCACAATAAATTCTTTGTCGCTGAGGCTCACCTCGTCTTCGGAGAGAGGCATGTAATTGTCCTCCTCCGATTCTCCATTTGCTGCCCGCTCTGGAGGGCTAGCTTATTCACCCTCCCGCTCTAAATCGTGCTGGGGGGGATTGTTGTCGTCTTCGGCACTATCCGGAGTGTTATTGTCTCTTGTGCCGGTATCACTACTTTTTCTATGGTGGGACTTAGAGCGGCGCCGCTGACGTCGGCGCTTGGGTTGCTTCTTGGAGGGGTCATCCTCTGCTGTTCCATTGCCATTGCCTTCTTTGGGGCTGTCCACCATGTATATATCATATGATGAGGTGGCAGTCCAGCACCCTATGGGCGGTGGTTCCTTTTCGTCTCCTGCATCGTCGTCCATACCGTCAATGTCTTCGGAGTCGAAGTCGAGCTTGTCGGTTAAATCGTCGATAGTGGCTACTAAGTGGGTGGTGGGTGGGGAGCTAATTTCTTCGTCGTCCGCATCCCATTCTAGCTGGACATAGTTCGACCAAGGTTCTCCTGACAAGGAGAGAGACCTTAATGAATTTAGCACATCACCGAAAGGCGAGTGCTGAAAGATATCCGCGGAGGTGAACTCCATGATTGGCGCCCAATCGGATTCGATAGGCACAGATGTAGGCGGATCGGAGTCCGTGGCCGAGACGAATCGAGTGGTTCGGCAACACGGCTCTTGTAAGGGGTGAAGTCAGTATCCTACTCCATCGCCACTGAGAGTGTGGCCTCCATGGCGGGGTCTATCCCTCCATCCTCGAATGGCGCCATTTTCTCCTGATTGAAGGCTGGAGTAGTTGTAGGTGTGATCTCCCTAACACTGTCCGACGGTAGAGCTAAATCATGCTCGTCGTGATCATGCGACGCACCTGACATGGGCTCGAATCCGTCGAAGATAAAGTCTCCGCGGATGTCGGCAGTGCAGTTTAGGTTTCCGAACCTGACCTGATGTCCAGGGGCATTGCTATCGATCTGCTCCAAATGGCCAAGCGAGTTGGCTCGTAGTGCGAAGCCGCCGAATAAGAGGATCTGTCTGAGGAGGAAAACCTCACCCTGGACCGCATCATTACCGATGATCGAAGGAGCCATCAAGCCTTATGGTGATGACATAGTGGAACTCTCGATGAAAGCACCAATGTCGGTGTCAAAACCGGCGAATCTCGGGTAGGGGGTCCCGAACTGTGCGTCTAAGGCGGATGGTATCATGAGGCAGGGGACACGATGTTTACCCAGGTTCGGCCCTCTTGATGGAGGTAATACCCTACGTCCTTCTTGATTGATCTTGATGATATGAGTATTACAAGAGTTGATCTACCACGAGATCGTAGAGGCTAAACCCTAGAAGCCAACCTATGGTATGATTGTATGTTGTCCTACGGACTAAACCCTCCGGTTTATATAGACACCGGAGGGGGCTAGGATTACACAGAGTCGGTTACAAGGGAGGAGATCTACATATCCGTATTGCCAACTTGCCTTCCACGCCAAGAAAAGTCCCATCCGGACACGGGACGAAGTCTTCAATCTTGTATCTTCATGGTCCAACAGTCCGGCCAAAGGATATAGTCCGGCTGTCCGGAGACCCCTTAATCCAGGACTCCCTCAGTGTGCCTGGTCACTGGGTTCCGACCGCACCACTTACCCTCAATTTGTCGGTGTGACCCAACCAGGTTCCAAGGCTCTCGCGTTGAGTGGGGATCTGACTGGATTGATGGAGGTGGTCAGGTACATGGCGTTGATCAGGTACGCCGATTGGATGTTGCAACAAACTCGAGCCAGGGTCCAACCGCATAAGGTAGTAAATCTATCCCATTGAGTTCCTATCCTGGTGCAACCACACCATCTTCAGGCCCCTATACAAGGTGGCTCTGGATCCAGAGAGAACCCAGGATCCCTCTCTAGGTTTTTGATCTCTAGCTTCAAATTGCGGTAGCTGGGTCACTATGCTAGATCTTTGTGTCGTGTATCATCTCCTCCTCCTCCTCCTCTCTGAAGATCTTTTGCTCAGATCATTGCCATTGGTAGCAGAGGAGAGGCCTGGAAAACGACACTACGAGGAGTTCATGTCCAAGGAAGAATGATGCGGGGTATAAGATATCAGAGAGAAGTTGAAGTGGGATGTTGATCGATGTAGGGAAGCATCGCCGCCGTCCAGGGGGTTGGGCAGGCAAGATCAGAATTACCACACTGCTGATGGTAGCCGAGGAGGCAACCAACTGTTCCAAGGCAAGAGAAATGGCAAGGATGGTGGGAATAAGGGCTCCAGTAACAACAAACGTCAAGAGAGTTTTCAGAAGAACTACAAGCTTAAGTAGAACTTCAATAAAGGGTCCTCTTCGGGCTCTAGGAAAGCTTCAGGTGTGGTGGGGCCTGTAACTAACTCATGGTGCTTTTGATGTGAGAGGCTTCGCCACTTCTAGATTGACTACACCTTCCCTCTATGTTATTCCTGTATAAGCAAGAAGGGCAGGCAACTGTCTATAAAGATGACATCACATCACCAACGAGAGTGCAGCGGAGTGGAAGAAGATCTTGGTGATGATATGATGATTCCCGCACATAGGTTATACCTCCTAGCCACAAGAATTATTCCACCGATCAAGACTCCAAGTAGACGACCCCTATGCGGTATCCACATGTCCAAAATTAGTGATTCGGTGACACTTCGCCATCTGGGATAAAATATACTAAAAGAAATGAGAGGGAGAAGAGCCTACTAGTGATCCGTCTAGTTCAAACTAGACAGTAGAGATAGAGCACACTAGTTATGCAGGGGGTAGATCCAAAGGGACTTTTGGACCCTCCCACATATTTACATGCGGCCGAAGAGGGGTGGTCGACTTCGAAAGGGGGCTCCCCCTTTGGTTGGCCAAACCAGGGGAGGAGGAGTCCTCCTAGGACTCCACCCCCGTCTTGCTCCCAAGCCTATAGGGGGCACATTATTGCGCCTTTAGGGCCCATGTGGTTGCCACCCGTTGGGCCGACCAAGGGGAAGTCCCATAGCCCCCTTGGAATATTCCTTCCAGAACCGCCTAGTGTGTTCTAGAAATTTGTGGATGCTTCGGGGCACTCCCGGGACACACCCGGAACCATCCCGAACACTTCTGAAACCATACAGAGCTCTTCTGGTGTCATTCTCTGATATCTATGGTATCCTAGTTCTCAAATAAATCGCTTGTTGTTAAGAGTGTGACCCTATAAGTTCGGCAATATGTGGACATGACCCGGAACACATTCCAGTCAATAATTAACAGACAAGATATGGACACTGATGTTAATTTCCACATATACATGAAGACCTTTATCGAGTGAACCTTTTCTTTCTGCATAAATTTTCCTTTGCTTCAAGATATGTTACAAAACCCGAGGCAAGACTTATTGGTATCAAATACCAAATTATCCTTGTTACCATTTTTTATCCTTTCTTGTGTCCGTATTCTAGTATCCTACCAATCAATAATACACTTTCCTTTAGTGACACGATGATGGAAACTATAACACTGGGTGGGAGTAGAGAGTATCTCTCCATCGTTGAAGGATCAAATCTCAGTCTTGAATTGTCAAGAACCTTTGCATAGTTTTTTGGTGTATGCTACTTGTGAGATGCATTGGGGTTTTCTCGAAGAAGAGAGGATGAAGCAGTACAGTAGAGAAGTATTTCCCTTAGTTAAGAGCCAAGGTTATCAATCCAGTAGGAGAACCACACAGAACCTCGTTAGCAGCACCTGCACACACATAAGCAAATGTTTCCACCCAACGCAAAAAAGGGGGTTGTCAAGCCTTTCAGCTGTCTCTCTGATATTTGACGAATATTTGGGAATTTATAGACGTGGAATTAGGTCAAGAGGTGCCACGAGGGGCCCACAAGGCTGGAGGGCATGCCCCCGGGCTTGTTGCTCCCTCGTGATTCCTTAGGTCTTCTCCCGAACCTTTTAGGGTCCCTTCTGGTCTAGAAAAAGTTAATCCAAAGTTTTTTCTCTGTTTGGACTTTGTTTGATATTGATTTTTTGAAAAGCCAAAAACAGCAACTGACACAGAGCACTAGGTTAATAGGTTAGTCGCAAAAAATGATATGAAATTGCATATAAAACATCCAAGATTTATACTATAATAGCATGAAACAATCCAAAATTATAGATAAGTTGGAGATGTATCAGTGTACTCATAAGCTAACTTTATGATCTCCCAGTTAAATGAAACATCTGCAACCAAAGTAACCATTTTCTATGAAGGCATGTATTCTCATGTTCCAAGGATGCGAGTAAGCATTAACAAATTATATGATAATACTAACAACTTAATTTATGATCGGATCTCGCAGTATATCATAATTTGGGTCTATCGACCACCATTGTTCAACCAGCAACGTTTCTCATTATTGTTGGCATCTTTAGGATCGAAAGTATGTCTAGAGGGGGGATGATTAGACTACTTGACCAAATAAAAACTTATCTTTTTCCAATTTTAGTTATGGGAAAGTTTTAGCAATTCTACCAAGTCAAGCAACACCGTACACATGCAAGTTTAAGAGTTAGGTAACAGAAAGTAAAGACTTTGCATATGAACGTAAAGGAGGGGATCGGAGAAATCAAACGCAATGAAGATATGATGTTTTTAGCGTGGTTCCGATAGGTGGTGCTATCATACATCCACGTTGATGGAGACATCAATCCACAAAGGGTAATGGCTGCGTGAGTCCATGGAGGGCTCCACCCATGAATGGTTCATGAAGAAGCAACATTGTCTATTTCATTATGGCTTACACCCGCGGAGGACTAGCCTCACTCGGGATAGATCTTCACGAAGTAGGCGATTTCCTTACCCTTACAAACTCCTTGGTTCAACTCCACATGATCTTGGAGGCTCTTCCAAATGACACCTAACCAATCTAGGAGATACCACTTTCCAAAAGGTAATAGATGTTGTTGTTGATGATGAACTCTTGCTCTTGCACTAGTAGAAAACAGGGCTATGGTCCAGGCCGGCTCAGCCCATTAGTCCCGGTTCAGTGTAGAACCGGGACCAATGTGGGCATTGGTCCCGGTTCGTGAGCCCAGGGGGCCGGCCGGGCCATGTGGGCCATTGGTCCCGGTTCGTCTGGACCTTTTGGTCCCGGTTGGTGGGATGAACCGGGACCAATGGGCCTCGCTCCTGGCCCACCACCATTGGTCCCGGTTGGTGGCTTGAACCGGGACCAAAGGCTCCCCTTTAGTCCCGGTTCATGCCCCCAACCGGGACCAATGAGGTGCCTATATATACCCCCTCGCGCAAGAGCAGAGCACAGTGCTCTGTTTTTTCTGGCCGAGGGGGAGAGGGCTTTGTGGTGCTCTAGCTCACCTCCTATGCACATGAGGTGTTCGATGGAATGCCCGAGCCACACTACTTAAGCTTTCTCCTCTCGAAACTCGACCTCCAAGCTCCATTTTCCTCGAGATTTGTCTAGATTTAGCGGTCCGTCACACCCCGTCCCCGTCTTCACCGCTGTCGATCACCCGCGCCGATCTCATCACCGACACCACCGTGGTGAGCCTCTTGTTCTTATCTTCTTTTTGAAAGGAAAAATATTCTTACTTGTATGTTTAGATAGATACTTGTATCATTTTCTTACATTTATTATTGCATCTTATATAGTGTGATGATTTTGGTATCCGCCCCCGTCGGCCCTCGTCCTGTCTATGATTTGGATTTGGTATGTATATTATCTTTATAACTATTGGTTCATTTATTGTTTATGAAAATTATGCCGACCAACGTGACATAGATTTTATTTATCTAGGATGTATGTGAATCGGAAATGCCAACCGACCCTATTGTCGAGAGGTTAAATTTAGTTGAAGAAGAAAACAATTTGTTGAAGGAAAAAATAAAAAAAATTGAGGAGGAGAAGATGATATTGGAGTTGCATGTTGCGGATGTCGTCGATGATCACAAGATCAAGATGGATGCAATGCGCTTGAAGATTAGAAAGATTAGAAAATATGCCATTCATACCGAGGCTTGGTATCATTATGCCGTTGGATCAATTGTTACCTTGGTTGCGATTATGATCGCATTTGTTTTTGCATTGAAATGTTTTACATAGTTTCAATGTATGGTTTAATTAATTAGATGCTCTGGAGAGCTATATGTTGTTAGATGAGAACTATGTATGCACTTCGGTTTTAATGTGATGATGAACTTCTATTAATTTGGACACTTAATTATATATAATGCACGCAGATGAACCGGCAATGGATGTACGGTGACAGACACACCCGCGAGTACATTAAGGGCGTGCATGAGTTTCTCAATGCGGCTGAGGCAAACAAGCAGAATGGTTTTATGTGTTGTCCATGCACTGAATGTGGGAACACGAGGTCTTACTCTAATCGGAAAATCCTTCACTCCCACCTGCTTTACAAGGGTTTCATGCCACACTATAATGTTTGGACGAGGCACGGAGAAATAGGGGTTATGATGGAAGACGGCGAAGAAGAAGAGTACGATGACAACTATGTGCCCCCTGAATACGGTGATGCTGCAACGGGGGGAGCTGGTGAAGATCAAGAGGAACCAGACGATGTGCCCAATGATGCTGCCACGGGTGAAGCTGCTGAAGATCAAGAGGAACCAGACGATGTGCCCGATGATGATGATCTCCGCCGGGTCATTGTCGATGCAAGGACGCAATGCATTAGTCAAAAGGAGAAGCTGAAGTTCGATCGCATGTTAGAGGATCACAAAAAAGGGTTATACCCCAATTGCGAAGATGGCAACACAAAGCTCGGTACCATACTGGAATTGCTGCAGTGGAAGGCAGAGAATGGTGTGGCTGACAAAGAATTTGAGAAGCTACTGAAAATATTGAAGAAGAAGCTTCCAAAGGATAACGAATTGCTCGATAGTACATACGCAGCAAAGAAGGTCGTATGCCCTCTAGGATTGGAGGTGGAGAAGATACATGCATGCCCTAATGATTGCATCCTCTACCGTGGTGCATACAAGGATCTGAACGCATGCCCGGTATGCGGTGCGTTGCGGTATAAGATCAGACGAGATGACCCTGGTGATGTTGACGGCGAGCCCCTCAGGAAGAGAGTTCCTGCGAAGGTGATGTGGTATGCTCCTATAATACCATGGTTGAAACATCTGTTCAGAAACGAAGAGCATGCCAAGTTGATGCGATGGCACAGTGAGAACCGAAAGAAAGATGGGAAGTTGAGATCACCCACTGACGGGTCACAGTGGAGAAAAATCGAGAGAAAGTACTAGGATGAGTTTGCAAAGGACTCAAGGAATGTATGGTTTGCTTTAAGCGCGGATGGCATTAATCCATTCGGGGAGCAGAGTAGCAATCACAACACCTGGCCCGTGACTCTATGTATGTATAACCTTCCTCCTTGGATGTGCATGAAGCGGAAGTTCATTATGATGCCAGTTCTCATCCAAGGCCCTAAGCAACCCGGCAATGAAATTGATGTGTACCTAAGGCCATTAGTTGAAGAACTTTTATAGCTGTGGAATGGAAACGGTGTACATACGTGGGATGAGCACAGACAGGAGGAATTTAACCTTAAGACGTTGTTGTTCATGACCATCAATGATTGGCCCGCTCTCAGTAACCTTTTAGGACAGACAAACAAAGGATACCACGCATGCACGCACTGTTTAGATGACATTGCAAGTATATACCTGGACAAATGCAGGAAGAATGTGTACCTGGGCCATCGTCGATTTCTTCCGACCAACCATCAATGTCGAAAGAAAGGCAAGCATTTCAAAGGCGAGGCAGATCACCGGAAGAAGCCCGCCATGCGCACCGGTGATCACGTGCTTGCTATGGTCAATGATTTACACTACATAATCTTTGGAAAGGGTCCCGGTGGACTAGCAGTTCCGAATGATGCTGAGGGACACGCACCAATGTGGAATAAGAAATCTATATTTTGGGACCTACCCTACTGGAAAGACCTAGAGGTCCGCTCCTCAATCAACGTGATGCACGTGACGAAGAACCTTTGCATGAACCTGCTAGGCTTCTTGGGCGTGTATGGGAAGACAAAAGATACACCTGAGGCACGGGAGGACCTGCAACATTTGCACGAAAAAGACGGCATGCCTCCGAAGCAGTATAAAGGTCCTGCCAGCTACGCTCTTAAGAAAGAAGAGAAAGAAATCTTCTTTGAATGCCTGCTCAGTATGAAGGTCACGACTGGCTTCTCGTCGAATATAAAGGGAATAATAAATATGCCAGAGAAAAAGTTTCAGAACCTAAAGTCTCATGACTGCCACGTGATTATGACGCAACTGCTTCCGGTTGCATTGAGGGGGCTTCTACCGGAAAACGTCCGATTAGCCATTGTGAAGCTATGTGCATTCCTCAATGCAATCTCTCAGAAGGTGATCGATCCAAAAATCGTACCAAGGCTATGGAGTGATGTGGCGCAATGTCTTGTCAGTTTCGAGCTGGTGTTCCCACCATCCTTCTTCAATATCATGACGCACGTCCTAGTTCATCTAGTCGACGAGATTGTCATCCTGGGGCCCGTATTTCTACACAATATGTTCCCCTTTGAGAGGTTCATGGGAGTCTTAAAGAAATATGTCCGTAACCGCGCTAGGCTAGAAGGAAGCATCTCCATGGGCCATCAAACAGAGGATGTTATCGGGTTTTGTCTTGACTTCATTCCTGGCCTTAACAAGATAGGTCTCCCTAAATCGCGGTATGAGGGGAGACTGACTGGAAAAGGCACTCTTGGAAGAGACTCAATAATATGCAGGGACAGATATTCTTGGTCTCAAGCACACTACACAGTTCTACAGAACTCTACCTTGGTGACCCCGTATGTCGATGAACACAAGAACAGTCTGCGCTCCAAACACCCGGAGCAGTGCGACGACTAGATTACATGTGAACACATCAGGACTTTCAGCAGTTGGTTGGAAACACGTCTTAGAGGTGACAACACTGTTTGTGATGAGTTGTACTTGTTGTCCAGGGGACCATCTTTGACTGTATTGACTTACAAAGGATATGAGATAAATGGGAATACATTTTACACGATCGCCCAAGATCAAAAGAGCACCAACCAAAATAGCGGTGTCCGCTTTGATGCAGCAACCGAGAGCGAAAAGGACACATATTATGGTTACATAGTGGACATATGGGAACTTGACTACGAACCTGATTTTAAGGTCCCTTTGTTTAAGTGCAAATGGGTCAATCTGTTAGGTGGCGGGCTACAAGTAGACCCACAGTACGGAATGACAACAGTGGATCTGAAAAATCTTGGGTACACTGACGAACCGTTCGTCCTTGCCAATGATGTGGCACAGGTTATCTGTGTGAAGGACATGTCTACCAAACCGAGAAAAAGAAAAGATAAGGAAGCGAATACACCATACGATGAGCCAAAGCGCCACATAGTTCTTTCAGGAAAAAGGGACATCCTGGGAGTGGACGGCAAGACAGACATGTCTGAAGATTATGAAAAGTTTCATGAAATTCCTCCCTTCAATGTCAAGGCTGACCCAAGCATCCTGATAAACAATGAAGATTATCCATGGTTACGGCGCAATAAGCAAATGACACAAGCGAAGAAAAAGTGAAGACTTTCTCCCGCAACTATTATGATGATACCATGCCAAATTTGTAACAGACGAACATGCTACCATTGTCCGTTTTGTACATGCACATGCTATGTGGGTGAAATTATGATACCACCCCAACTTTCAACTTTTTCAGAGTTCATTTGAAATGCTTTCATGTCTTATGGTTTGAAACTTTGAAACTTCGAAAGTGATTGTCCATTTTGTACACGAAGTGCATCAAGTTTTTGTCGTAACCCTCTCTACTTTTTGGAACATGCTATGTGGGTGAAATGATGATACCATGCCAACTTTCAACCTTTTCAGAGTTCATTTTGAAATGCTTTCCAATTTCAGAGTCATTTAGCTCAAAGAATGAATTAATAGCAAACAAAATAAACTACAAAACTTTTATGAAAATAAAAACAATCAATTAAAATATTATGTTATGATCAACTAAAATAAAACTATAATATTCTTCAATAGCAAAAAGAATATAATTTTTGTGACCTAAAATCAAACTATAAGTATTTAATTGTAAGTATAAATAAAAAATAAATAGCAAAGAAGAAAAAATTTCTAATTTTATAGTAAAGTTATTCATAAACTAGTGATTCACACAAATTTTTAAAAATTCAAATTTAAACTATTTAAAATTTAAAACTAATGGCACTAACAGAAAGTTTATAATTTTTGTGACCTAAAAGCAAAAA
>NC_041380.1:47454705-47455323 GCF_002162155.2 Triticum dicoccoides | reverse complement strand
AAAGAAATCACTAAAAAACTGTAAGTATTTAGTTTTAAGTAGAAATAAAAAATAAATAGAAAAAAAATTCTATTTTTATAGTAAAGTTATTCATAAACTAGTGATTCACACAAATTTTTAAAAATTCAAATTTAAACTATTTAAAATTTAAAACTAATGGCACTAACAGAAAGTTTATAATTTTTGTGACCTAAAAGCAAAAAGAAATCACTAAAAAAACTGTAAGTATTTAGTTGTAAGTAGAAATAAAAAAAACCAAAAAAGTATAGAAATAAAAAAGAAAAAACCAAAAAAAATGCCTCCTACTAGGCCTCCACGGCGGGAATACGACTAGAAACCCTACATGGGCCAGGATTCAGGCCCGTAGAAGGCCCAATAGGCCCACAGGCAGTAGCAAGTTTAGGCCCGAAAGCCTGCATTAGAGAGGAGCTCGAATGGGTAGGCACACCAGCGCTTATAAACCAGTGCCGGCGCCCTTCAGCTAGCGATGTCGGACTAAACTTTTGGGCTCGGGGCAGCAAAGGCCATTGGTCCCGGTTGGTGGCACCAACCGGGACTAAAGGGGGCATTGGTCCCGATTCGCGGCACCAACCGTGACCAATGCCACCCTTTAGTCCC
>NC_041380.1:47448484-47453923 GCF_002162155.2 Triticum dicoccoides | reverse complement strand
GTCGGACATTCATGAGAGAGGCGAGGAAGAAGGGGAAGAAGAGGGAGAAGAAGAGGAGAGGAAGAAGAGGAAGTCTTCTCCTCTATTCTTTCTTTTCTTCTTTTTTCTTCTTCTTCTTCCTCTTTATTTTATCGGGAACGAGGGTCGTCGAGAGGTCGAGGAGCGGTAGAGGAGAAACCCTAAATAGAAAGTATCGTCGGTGTGAGATACATGTACCGTCGGTGTCGGACACTACACCCACATCCCACAAGTGGCGCGGGCTTCGACGCCCACGTCACTTGTGGGACGTGGATGTAGTGTCCGACACCGAAGGCCACATGTATCTCACACCCACGATACTTGCTAGCTATTTAGGGTTTACTCTAATGAAAGAAGAGGAGAAATAAATAAGAAGAAGAAAAAAGAATAAAAAGAAGAGGAGAAGAAGAAAGGAATAGTGGAGAAGAAGAGAAAATAGAATATATTCTATTTTCTCTTTTCTCCTCTATTCATTTCTTCTTCTCCTCTTTTTTTTTCTTCTTTTCTTCTTCTTCTTCTTCTTCTTCTTCTTATTATTATTATTATTATTATTATTATTATTATTATTATTATTATTATTAGCCGGAAGTAGAGAGAGGTTTCCTAGTGTCAAAGTATTGAAGAAATCCATGCCTTCATCATTAGCCGGAAGTAACCAGGGCATGTTGGTACGAAGTTCTGCAAAGTTCTTCTGGAATGGAGTCCCGGATAGAATAATCCGCCTTTTGGTACGAATTCAGCAAAGGCCTTGCAAATAGCGATATTCGGAAGGCTCTTGCTGAACTTTGTACCAAAAAGCGAATTATCCTATCTGGGACTCCGTTCCAGAACAACTTTGAAGAGCTTCGTACCATCATGCACATGTTACTTTCGCCTAATGATGAAGACATGGTTTTGTTGAATCCCTTGACACTAGGCAACCTTCCGACCCCTCGGCGATCCTATCGAACATGAGAGGAAGAAGAGGGTAAAAAAGAAGAGGAAGAAGAAAAAAAGAGGAGAAGAAAGAATAGAGGAGATCTTCTCCTCTATTCTTTCTTCTCCTCTTATTTTTCTTCTTCTTCCTCTTTTTTTTATCGGGAACAAGGTCGTCGAGGGACATAGATGTAGTGTCGTCGTTGTCGATATATACCCCCTCCCGATAGCTTACTATGATTAGGTAACTAGTTCTACGTTTGGCACTAATATATCCATCTGTCATGTTTGAATAATAATTGCCATGTTGTAAATATTTGTAGAAACTATGGACACCGCCCTAGACGAAGCAACAAAAGAAGCGTTGTTGAGGGACATAATCGCAGAAGGAAGTGATGCCATCTCGTTGTTTCTCAACGAAACCGATGGTCTGGAAGGAGAGGGTGAACAAGCTGGCTACGGTGACCTAATGCCGGTGCAAGAAGAAGAACATGAGGATGGCTCCGGTGACCCAATGCCGGTGCAAGAAGGAGACCGTGATGACGGCTCCGGTGACCGAACCGAGTCCGACCAGGTATATATATTAGTTAAGCCTATGTTGACTAGCTGACTGATGCATTCATTGCTTTGGTATGTACACATATTAATTAAGTCTTTGTTCTTTTTTCTAGCCCTCCGAATCGAGCACAACTTCGGTAAAGAGACGAGGCCCGAAGAAAAAGTTGAGCTCGGATGAAAAGTTTGAGATCATAGCAATCGCGCCCGACGGCCAACCTATTGAACCCCTCCGGACAAAGAGCGCATTTGTTGCTCAGTGCGGGGTTCTGGTTAGGGACAAGATCCCGATAAGCATCCAGCAATGGTTTAAGCTGGCTACAAAAGACCCTGAGGTGTCTTATGTCAATGATATGCAGAAAAATGATCTTTGGACTGAGCTGAAGTCAAATTTCACCCTACCGCCTGAGGATAATCCAGAGAACCCAATTAAAGAGAAATTAATCAAGTCTTTTGCTCTGAAGAGGATGGCAGAACTTTTCAGGAGGTGGAAGAAAGAGCTGAATAAGTTTGTCGAAAATAATGAGACACCAGAATTCAAGGGCAGATATGAGAAGATCAGAGATCACTGGCCCGCATTTGTGGCCCACAAGACATCAGAAAAGAGTAAGAAGATGTCGGCAACAAACAAGCAAAATGCTGCGAAGAAGAAGCTTCACCATCGCACGGGGTCAGGTGGCTACCTCGTAGCCCGGCCTACGTGGTCCAAGACTGAGAATGATCTGGTTCATAAAGGGATCGAACCAGAGACAATTAACTGGCCAGACCGTTGCCGGACTTGGTTCTTCAGGGCTGGCAGAACACTGGACCCTGTAACAGGGAAGTGCATTTGGACGAACGATCAAATGGACATACAAGTCAGTAACTTTAAGAAGTATATCGAAGCAGCGCAGGAAGGGATGTTCTTTCCAGACAGAGAGAACGACGAGCTCACAATGGCCCTCGGGAATCCTGAGCACCCTGGACGGACACGAGGCACGCCAGGCTCCATTCCGTGGAAGGTTGGGTTTCTGGACGCATGCGGTTACAAATCCCATGAGAGGAGGAAAAAAGTGTAGCAGACCCAAATACAGGCGCTGCAAGTAAGGGTAGACGCGATAGAGGAACGAGAAGCAAATCGCAGCAAACGTACTGCCGAAGCCTCCCCCGAAGCTACCCCGCCATCTCAGCGCAGAAGCCGCGTGGCTTCCACCGAGCTGCTTCAGCTGGAGCATGCCTTGACGGCTCCTGCCAGCTATCCCATGGATGCTATAACAGAATCTCAAAATTGCCACCTTATGACGCAATGGATGAATTTGAAGGTCAAGGCGGCTGTTGGCTCTGTTTATCCTACTGAACCTGGCGCAACTTTTCACTGCTGGTCGATTCCAGAAGGATATGCTAGGGTGATGGTGGATGAGATAACGGAGGGATTTGAGGACCTCCAGCTTGACCACCCTATCGGTGAAGGGGAGACTCGGCTGGGGTCTGCTCTGAAGACTCCATGCCTATGGCGGAAGGAGCTCATCAACCTTCCGAACTGGACGCCACCGCCTCCTCTTCCTCCTCCGGCGAGTCAGGGCACTCCGCCTCTACCGCCTCCTCCTCCGGCGAGTGACGATCAGGGCCCTCAGCTGGCTCCTTCTCCGACGCGTGGCAGCACTCCACCTCCTTCTCTGCCTGCGTCGACGCGCCCGAGCAGCCAGCCTCCTCCTTCTCCGCCTCGTCAGTAAGGGCGGAAGAGACCTGCCGCCGCTCCAGCTGCTCCGGCGCGTTGTAGTCCTTCTCCTCCGCCGCTTAAGCAAGTAAAGAAGACAACCGCTCCGTCTGCTCGGTCGGCGTCTAGCAGTACAACCAGAGGTGGGAGGACATACAGATTTGGTCCTTCTCTGAAGACTCCAGAGAAGTTACCATATGAGAGGACCCTGGAGGAGAACGCCGAGATCGCGCGAGAAGAAGTGAGGAACTTCTTTGAAGGGGTGAAAGCAAAGAAACATCCACCTCCGGAGGAGAAGGTAGATCGGGTGAAAGTGAAGCGCACTCTAGCTGCCCTGACAAAACCACCAAAGTCTGATCCGCCGAAAGGAAACTGTGAATGCATTATTGGAAAGGAATTTGCCGAAGCAGAGCGGTCGGGAAGTACTGTCAGTGATCAAAGGCTGAAAGAACGACGAGCTGGGAAACAAATTGCCCAGCTCGGCGAACAAGCGAAGCAATCGTGCCCCCCGCTCAAGGTGCCTAGCCACAACGTCGCTAATGATCCGAGGATGGTGCCCGGTTATAGCAATCTTGCAGATTACCTGCCCGACGAAGTACATTATGAACCCATGGAGGTGCAGATACAAAGATACGAGTACGGGAAGCCTCTCGTCAAAGATGAAAGATCTCTATCAATGATGATGCGAAGATTGCATGATTGGTACTTGAAAATCTGCAGAGACTCTGGGGGGAGGAGTACTTTGTATGTGAAAGTTAAAAAGGAGCATGACCTCGTTGGAATTGATCTGTTGCCTGTTCCATTTGAGGAGTTCTATCAGTTTTTCAATCAATTGGCCCTCGATAAAACAACGGTCGCCTGCTACTGTCTGTAAGTAGTACTACTTCTGTCATTAAGTTTCTCTATATAGCTTAGCTCTTTCATTGCATGTATTTATAATCATCCTCACTATATTATGCAGATTGAAGATCACCGAATTGAAGAAAAGACAAGTCGATGATATTGGGTTCATTAACACATATCTCATAGATGCAACTCAGGTTAAACTTCATGTCGCAGCTACCGAGGCCAACTTGCTACGATCGTTCGTAATAAATCAAAACAAAGATATAATACTCTTTCCTTACAACTTCAGGTGAGTGTTACTGTCTTGTGCGTATTCGGTTTCCCTTATATATTAGTCAAGGTTATAGTAATGTAATTCATGAGTTATGCATGTGTGTGCAGTTTCCACTATATTCTCCTAGAGATTAAGCTTGAGGAGGGAGTAGTAACCGTCTTGGACTCTAAACGAAAAGATCCCAAGGAGTATGGGGACATGACTGAAATCCTCAAGAAGTAAGTTAAATCGATCATTATCCACCATATCAGCAACTTTGTTCATTTCCTGATATCAAGTAATTGTTTTCTTTGTCCGGCAGGGTTTGGAGAAAATTCACCAAAACAGTTCCAGGACTGCCGAAGGAGCTGGAATTTAGACACCCGAAAGTAAGTACTATAGTAGCATGTTCCGCGCATCTCCTAGTGATTCAAGCGCTAGTTTCATCAATACCATTTAGCATTCTTGCTTATCAGTTTGATTGACCTCTATTTCTTGTAAAGTGGTTGTGGCAAGAACATGGGAATGATTTCTGTGGATACTACATCTGCGAGTCCATCCTCCACACGACCTGTGAGCGGGGTGGGTACTCTAACGAACAATATGAAGTACGTAAATAACAACATTCACAATTTTATTTTATTACCATCATTTGTGTTGAGTTTCATTCATTTATATATATATATGTATTGACCCCCTTCTTCAAATTAGATGTTTCGGAAGCGGGATGAACTCCTAGCACCAGCTTGCATGCGAGCAATTCAAGAGGAATTGGCGGCATTCTTTCTTGACCACGTGATCCCTGAAGACGGAGAATTCTATGTGGACCCTGAGTCCGTATGATTATATTTGTAAGAGATAATTATTGTATATATGTAGCCGGTAGTGTCAGATAGATATACGAGAACTTGTTGTTCGACCAATCTCTCGGAGAAGGAGAGGTGGTCGATATCACTTCTCTCTGTATGCATATATGTTCATGACGATCTTCTGTTTCCTTCGTTTGATTACTAGCTAGCTAGCGTGTCTAGTCCTCTCTATACATATGTATAGTACGTAGCGTCGACCAAGCACGGACATAACAGAGGACACTTCTCTCTATTAATTATAACTAGCTAACACAATATATGAAACACCTAAATTAACCCCCCAAAAC
>NC_041380.1:47419770-47448246 GCF_002162155.2 Triticum dicoccoides | reverse complement strand
AAAAAAACAAAAACCCCAGCCACAGAAGTGCTGACGCGTGGATGCCTATTGGTCCCGGTTGGTGCCACCAACCGGGACCAAAGGGTCTCCTGACTGGGCTCTGCGCACTGCCCACGTGGAGGGCCTTTAGTCCCGGTTCTGGATTGAACCGGGACTAAAGGGGGGAGGTATTAGTACCGACACTTTAGTCCCGGTTCCGGAATCGGGACTAAAGGCCCTTACGAACCGAGACTATAGGCCCTTTTTCTACCAGTGTTGTGCAAAGATAGTCTCCTCAACACTCAATCACTCTCTCATATATTTGGCTTGGGGTAGGGGAAGGATTGGAGTGGAAAGAAACTTGGGAGGCTAGAAATCAAGGCTCAAATGGTTGGATTGGAATTCCTTGATCTCAACACAAGTGTAGGTGGTTCTCTCTTAGAAAATGGATATAAAAGGTGTAATTTCGTTCTGGTGGCTCTCTCTGGGCGTAGGTGGTAGTAGAAAGGTATTTATGGCCATCACCAATCCAACAGTTACAAACTTTGAGAACAACTCAGTGACACCGAAAAGAATTCGGTGAGACTGAACATTGTAAAATATTCGAACTTTAGGCTTTTCAATTAGACCGAACGGATCCAGTCAGTGAGACCGATTTGTGGCGACCTAAGAAGATACCTAATTTTGGTAGTTTCGATCGTTTCAATTCAGTATTTCCGAAGTGAAGTCGATGGGTTATAGAAACTTAGTCAACACACTTCGATGCGACCGAATGTCATCTTGGTTGTACTGAGTTTCTAGGGTTTAGCATATGGCACTATCTTGGGCAACTCGGCGGGTCCGGATGTCAGTGGTTCGGTGAGATTGAGTTTGACTTAGGGTTTTGATAGATGGAGAATGAGAATGTGGTTGAGGTTTTTGGAGCACTATCTTCAAGCATTTTGAGCAATTGAGTCATGGTCGAAACCTCATCTCCTTTTAATAGTATTTGCTTTCCTATGGACTCAATGCAATCTTCGATCACTTAACCAAAAATGTAGAGTTTTGAAGCTTTTGCCAATTGATACGTCCCAAACATATCTACTTTTCCATACATTTCTGCTCTTGTTTCGGACTCTAATTTACATGATTTGAATGGAACTAACCCGGACTGACGTTGTTTTCAGCAGAATTGCCATCGTGTTGTTTTGTGTAGAAATAAAAGTTCTCGGATTGAGAAGAAAATTCACAGAGAATATTTTCAGAATATATAAAAAATATTGATGAAGAGAACTACTGGAGAGGGCCACTCAGGAGCCACAAGCTCAGGGAGCGCCCCCACCCCCAGGGCGCGCTCCTAGGCTTGTGGGCTCCTAGGGACTCCAATTTCCCTAATTCCAACTCCATAAATAACTATTTGTGGAAAAAAAATTAGAGAGAAAGAATTATCACATTTTATGATATGGGGTCACCACCACCTCCTGTTCTACATCGGGAGGGCAGATCTGGAGTCCGCTCAAGGCTTTGGAGAGGGGGATTCGATGCCATCGTCATCATCAACCATCCTCCATCAACAATTCCATGATGCTCAACACCGAGAGTGAGTAATTCCTTCTTAGGCTTGCTCGATGGTGATGGGTGTGATGAGATTTGTCATTTAATTGAGTCAATTTGTTAGGGCTTGATCCCTAGTATCCACTATGTTCTGAGATTGATGTTGCTATGACTTTGCTATGCTTAATGCTTGTCACTAGGGCCCGAGCCATGATTTCAGATATGAACCCTTTATGTTTTCATGAATATATTTGAGTTCTTGATCCTATCTTTCAAGTTTCACTACTAGGGAAAACCATAGTAGTGGTGCGTGTTTTATTGCTATCAGTACCGGGGTAGCCGTGCTACTACTATGGCACTACAGCTAACTGGTAGTAGTAGCACAGGCTAACCCAGCGCTACTACTAGTAACTGTATTAGTAGCGCTCTTCTATCACGCGCTACTATTAAGTAGTTGTAGCACCTTTCCTATCCCCACGCTGCGGCTGTATCTTTCAACATTTTTCTGCTTTCTATTGTTGTAGAATAGTACCCGTTTCAATAAACTGCAATTTCACATATACCAGATAACAATATCATTAACCACAATACCAGATACTCATATATAATCATACAGTAGTCATACAATATTATTAAAGATATTACAGGTACTCATATATTGTCAACATGCATCCTCACACACATATATGGTTCATACAGTAGCATATAATAATAGTTGATACACAGTCTACTAGGTAGTCATACACCCACACACATATATAGTTCTAGATGATATTGATGACCCACAAGTATAGGGGATCTATCATAGTCCTTTCTATAAGTAAGAGTGTCCAACCCAAAAAGGAGCAGAAGGAAATGATAAGCGGGTTCCAGCAAGATATTCTCTGCAAGTACTGAAATAAGTGGTAACAGATAGTTTTGTGATAGGATAATTTGTAACGAGCAACAAGTAACAAAAGTAAATAAAGTGCAGCAAGGTGTCCCAATCCTTTTTGTAGCAAAGGACAAGCCTGGACAAACTCTTATATAGAGAAAAGCGCTCCCGATGACACATGGGAATATCGTCAAGCTAGTTTTCATCACGCTCATATGATTCGCGTTCGGCACTTTGATAATTTGGTATGTGGGTGGACCGGTGCTTGGGTACTGCCCTTACATGGACAAGCATCCCACTTATGATTAACCTCTATTGCAAGCATCCGCAACTACAACAAAAGTATTAAGGTAAACGTAACCATAGCATGAAACATATGGATCCAAATCAGCCCTTTACGAAGCAACGCATAAACTAGGGTTTAAGCTTCTGTCACCCTAGCAACCCATCATCTACTTATTACTCCCCAATGCCTTCCTCTAGGCCCAAACAATGGTTAAGTGTCATGTAGTCGACGTTCACATAACACGACTAGAGGAGAGACAACATACATCTCATCAAAATATCGAACGAATACCAAATTCACATGACTTCTAATAGCAAGACTTCTCCCATGTCCTCAGGAACAAAAGTAACTACTCACAAAGCATAAACATGTTCATAATCAGAGGGGTATTAATATGCATATAGGATCTGAACATATGATCTTCCACCAATTAAACCAACTAGCATCAACTACAAGGAGTAATTAACACTACCAGCAACCTACTAGCACCAATCCCAGACTTAGAGACAAGAATTGGATACAAGAGATGAAATAGGGTTTTGAGAGGAGATGGTGATGATGAATATGTTGATGGAGATTGCCCTCTCCCGATGAGAGGAGCCTTGGTGATGACGATGGTGATGATTTCCCCCTCCGGGAGGGAAGTTTCCCCGGCAGAACAGCTCCGCCAGAGCCCTAGATTGGTTCCACCAAGGTTCCGCCTCATGGCGGCGGAGTTTCGTCCGAGAAGAAAGCTTATGATTTTTTTCCATCGAGAGACTTCATATAGCAGAAGATGGCCACCGGAGGGCCACCAAGGGGCCCACGAGGTAGGGGGCACGCCCAGGGGGGTAGGGCGCGCCCCACCCTCGTGGGCAGGGTGTGGCCCCCCTGGTGAATTTCTTCCGCTGAGTATTTTTTATATATTCTGAAAACGTCTTCCGTGAAGTTTCAGGACTTTTGGAGCTGTGCAGAATAGGTCTCTAATATTTGCTCCTTTTCCAGCCGAGAATCCCAGCTGCCAGCATTCTCCCTCTTTATGTAAACCTTGTAAAATAAGAGATAATAGGCATAAGTATTGTGACATAATGTGTAATAACGGCCCATAATGCAATAAATATCGATATAAAAGCATGATGAAAAATGGACGTATCAACTCCCCCAAGCTTAGACCTCACTTGTCCTCAAGCGAAAAGCCGAAATCGAAAAATATGTCCACATGTTTAGAGATAGAGGTGTCGATAAAAAAAATACGGACATGAGGGCATCATGATCATTCTTAGAACAGCAACTTATATTATTCTTGTCATATAGTTTCTTATGCTAGAGTAATAATTCGATCACAATTTCAAGTATGAGTCGTAAACTTCATTGAAAACTAACAAACTATAATCTCAGTCATTGGAGCAATTGCAATTTATCATAACATAGCAAAGAGTCAATATATAAGAGCTTTTCAGCAGGTCCACATACTCAACTATCATATAATCTTTCACAATTGCTGACACTCACACAATACATATGGGTATGGAGTTTTAATCGAACATAGAGAAAGATAGGGCTTATAGTTTTGCCTCCCAATGTTTTACCTCAAGGGTAATGTCAACAGTAATAGTTCATGAAAACTCACATCCAATTAGCCATATATACCAGGATCTTTCCAACATACTGTGCTTGCCAAAGGATAAAATGTAAAAAGGAAAGGTGAAGATCACCATGACTCTTATGCAATGTAGGAGATAAAAGTAAAAGATAGGCCCTTCGCAGAGGGAAGCAGAGGTTGTCATGCGCTTTTATAGTTGGATGCACAAAATCTTAATGCGAAAGAACGTCACTTTATATTGCCACTTGTAATATGGACCTTTATTATGCATTCTGTCACTTTTATTTCTTCCATATCACACGGTCGTATAAAGCTTATTTTCTCCCACACTAATAAGTCATACATATTTAGAGAACAATTTTTATTGCTTTGCACCGATGACAACTTACTTGGAGGATCTTACTCAATCCATAGGTAGGTATGGTGGACTCTCATGGCAAAACTGGTTTAAGGGTATTTGGAAGCACAAGTAGTATCTCTACTTGGTGCGATGAATTTGGCTAGCATGAGGGGGGAAGGCAAGCTCAACCATGTTGGATGATCCATGACAATATAATTTATCTCAGATGTAAGAAAACATAACCCATTACGTTGTCTTCCTTGTCCAACGTCAAATCTTTAGCATGTCATATTTTAATGAGTTCTCACAATCATAAAAGATGTCCAAGATAGTATATCTATATGTGAAGACCTCTCTTTCTTTATTACTTCCTATTAATTGCAACGATGACCGAAATTATGCTTGTCAACTCGCAACAACTTTTATTCATCATACTTTTTCTATGTGAGCTCATTACTCTCCATAAGATTCACATGATCTCTTTGCTTCTTTTTATTTCTTTCTCTTTTCTTTTATTCACTTAAGATCATGGAAAAATAATCAAGCCCTTGACTCAACACGTGTCTTTTATTATATAGCTCACGGACTCGATTACATAGAAGAATTATAAAGAGAAACTCACGACTAGATCATACTAAGAACTTGTATTCTAATAGATCAAGATATTACCAAAAGGAGCGAACTAAGAAAAACGGTAAATATAAAAGTGATGGTGATACGATACCAGGGCACTCCCCCAAGCTTGGCAGTTGCCAAGGGGACTGCCACTACAAAAAAATACACTTCCGTGATGATACGTGTTTGTCACAGTAGGTTGCGTTTTTTTTCATGCATGTACATCCATGCCGATTTTATGATAGAATCAAGATAGTCATACCTGTGCTGTCGTAGAAGTGTTCCATGACATTACCAAAATTATCATCACGGAAGTGTCCACTTCCTTGACGATAAATCGTGTGTCACAGAAGTGCTTTCGTCAAGGGTGACCGACACATGGCATCCACCATAACAGAACACCGTTAAGCTATCGGGTTGGGTTTTGGATCCGATAACTCGTTAACAACCTCGACCAATGGGGATTTTCCACGTGTAAAATCATCATTGGCTGGAGGAAACGTGTGTCGGCTCACCGTTGGGACAGATGTCATCCGCTCATTGGACGGAAGGCGCCTATGATACGGCGACACGTGGCACGGCCCAACAGAGGCCCATTCCTGTGAAAAGGCCGGCCCGTTTGACTTGGTCAAAAGGTGGCGGCCGGCCCATGGAAAGCCTATTAACGGCCTGTTCGCATATATCCCATTTACAGCCCGCTAACCCAAGGCCCATTATGCCCTATCCGAATTAGGCGCAGTAGCGTCATCTATGCCATCCACTATGATTCCATCCCGTTTTGACTTCTGGCCCATGTATGGCCCATGACGTCTTTCGGCCCATATGAGGCCCTATTTAACTCTTGGCCTATTAACGGCCTGTGGTGAAACTAGCCCGTAATGAACAGTGTATCACTTTACACCCATTAACGGCCCATGGTGAAACTGGCCCGTAATGAACAGTGTATCACTTTATACCCATTAACAGCCTGTTATTCCACGGAAAGCCTGTTAACGGCATGTTCGCATATAGCCCATTTACAGCCCGCTAACCCAGGGCCCGTTACGCCCTATCTGAATTAGGCCCAGTAGCGTCATCTGGGCCGTCCAATATGATTCAGCCCGTTTTAACTTCCGGCCCATGTGTGCCCATGACTTCTTTCGGCCCATATGAGGACCTTTGTAACTCTTGGCCTATTAACGGCCCGTGGTGAAACTGGCCCATGATGAATAGTGTATCACTTTATACCCATTAACGGCTCATTATTCCATTGGGCCGTTTCCAGCCCAAGTTATCTTTTGGCCTTCTCAGGGCCCATTGATTCTTGGGCTCATTTGTAGCATTCGGTTACATACGGCTCGCTACTGTCATTTTATGCTTGTGGGCCAAATTCAGCCCATCGTTAGAGTCGGCCCGTTTGTGGACCGTTAATACGTTGGGCTGTTTTCATGTAAAAAAAACCATTGGGCTGTTTTCATAGAGTTATCCAAATACGGCCTATTAACGACTCATTATGGTCCACGAATAGTACGACCCATGATTGGCGAAATAATGATACGCCCTGTAGAAGGCCCATGGATACTACGGCCCGTATGAGGCCCATGGATAGTACGACCCGTAGAAGGCCCATGGATCGTACGGCCCGTACAAGGCCCATGGACCCTACAGCCCGTAAAGGCCCATGGACCCTAAGGCCCGTATAGAAGGTCGATGGATCCTACGGTCGGACGAAGGCCCATGGATCATACGGCGTGCAGGAGGCCCATGGTTACAACAGTCCGTGTGTTGCCATGATTATTTTGGCCTAGTTACCAAAAATAGGCTACTGTGGCCACTAGAAAAAAATAGAAAAAGAACTGCAGTGACTACAAGCAAACAACTAAACAAGACAATAAGGAAATAAATAAGCAAGCAATTAACGCTAGCCTATTACCGCTATTACACATATTACATCTACTGGGCATCAAAGTTCGCCACCAGTGCAAATATAGGGAACAAAGCAGCACATTACATACGCTGGCCGTCAAAACTGGCCACCAATGCAAATAAACGCGGCAGCAAAACAAGAACAGAACTGAAACAACTTCAGAAGAGCTCAAGAAACGTTATCCTGGGTATCCACCATGCTGGCAATAAGCTTAGCAAGCCTATTACCTTTGTCCTGTTTGGTGCTAAAATCCTCCAACGCTTGCTGTTGCACCAGAAAGTATGCATCTGAATGCTCCAGGGACTTCCACAGTCCTTCCGCTTCTTGTCGCAGCACAGCTGATTAATGTCTTTCAGCTTGCAGTTGAGACTCAAGATACCGAACTGATTCAGACAATGAGTTTGAATAGCTTGTGCAAGCGGTAGTGGCTAGTAACTCGAACACTAAACCAAGACATGACTTTGGGGTTGTCTCGCTGTATTCAAGATAGTCTTCCTTAGCTGTTTTATCAGCTTTGTTGGAGACCAACAAGGATGTGTCACTATCTTGAACCTTATCTGCATTACTTCCTTTACCATTGCTTAATAAGGCACTCTTCCCTAATATTCTGTCAGCATTCTAAAAGAAGAAACAAGCAGACACATAACAAGTTTAGCATGCACTACTATATGAAACTCATTTCGGTGAACCAGTTCATTAGCAAGGTGGACAGGATTAAACTACCAAGTATTCTATTGCCAAGTACTAGTACATAATAAAAGCATCAAACAAACATATATTTATGTCCTATGGTCACCGCATTGTCTTGCCAAATCAAAATAGAGACACGGTTCAAGTCATATCAGTTCAAGACAAAGCAGCAGTGAAAGAATACAAAGCGTGGGAAACTACATGGCACAACAAGATTTCAGATGGGTACCATGGGCCTACATGTACAACAACACTATTGGCTCTGTTGTGATGCTAGTAATGTGCATGATATGAAAGTCAGCTGTATAGACAATTGAAATTGAAATCAACAGAGCTATTGATAAGAGCGAACCTGTTAAAGAAACATGCGTGAACATACCTGCTATGCCATTGGAGTTTCGATTGGATCCTTCAATTTAAAAATAAGTTTGTATGAGTAAATACAATGATACAAGAGCAAAGCAATCATAGTTTAAAAAGGCGCACCTAAGCGAGTGCTTAAGCATGCCTAGGGATAAAAAGAGATGTATATAAAACTAAAATATGTCTAGATACATTTCCTTTTATCCATTTTGATGACAAGTATTTCCAGACGGAGGGAGTATTTGTCTTTTTAGGGATTTCAACAAGTGACTATGACCGGACCTTACCAACATACTCAAGAAAGTAGTCCATAATTTTGATGTTACCCTCTTTTCTTGGCGGTGCAATGCCATCTAGATACCTCATAAATAAATAAAGTACTACATGATACTAATATATGATACATGGCGTAGGAGTACTAAGTATTATTAATACAGTTTTGCTAGAAATCATCTAGATGAGATATAATTTGGTCTCATCATCTTTTATAGCTATTGGATGTGATGCTATATAAGATGCGTGTGTGCTGACGTGGGTTGTATTTGTTCTTGTGCAATGAACTAACCACTGCATGTCATGTTTGATAGTCTCAAGTCACTAAAAGCATACAAGCCCCACATCTCTGCTTGGTTGATTCCTCTATTTATGTCAAAAAATAAGAAACAACGTGAGAGTTAATGCACCACTCCTATGTGTTTACTATTTGGTTTTAGTAAGATGACTTAATACTCACCTAGACGAAGGGAGTATTTGATTTGACAGTGGGCGGCGCAGTTCCCGATATGGCTTGCAGACGAGGGAGGGAGTAGCGGTTCCCGATATGTTGAACGGCCAATGCATCCTCCTTCAATTAATGCATGAGGGAAGTAATGGGAGGAGGTCCGGGAAAAGAGGCTGCACGATGTGAATGCAACGCAATTTGCCCTCATTGCCCTCATATAAAGGCGCCCCTCCATTCCAATGCATCTACCACATCGTACGCACCTAAGCATTTACCTAAGCACCTACACTAAGCGCAAAAGAGCTCACTCCAGACCCATGGCGGCGATGCTCGTGAGCGGCCAGCGGCTGCGCCAGATGGTCCACGACGCCGGCCTGCGGCATGGCACCGAGGATCGTCTCTAGACGGTGTTGGAGACCGGCTGGTGGATGGCCACCTTCGACACCAACTACGACTCTCAGTTGGACCAGATGATCGTTGCCACCAGCAACAAGTTCACTGTCCTCAAGAAGCTCATGGACGACATCGCCATACTCCTCCAGCCCGCGCGCCCGGGCTCCTCATTGCCTGCCACCCTAATCGGCCTCCATGGACGGAACCTCTTTCAAGCATTGGTGGCCCCGCGACTGTCCACCGACGCCACGAAGAATGTCCACCTCGAGGTCGCGCTCGCCGCGAGGCGCCTCACCCTGCAAGAATTCGTCGACCTACACATCCACATGTACGAGGAAATCGTGTACATAGGTATCTACAAGGACAGTGAGGACGCTACGACATTAGCCTTCCTCAACCGGCTGGAAGCCTTGGATGCCTTTGCTGAGAAGCACCTCGACCTTGCCACAAAAGCCTCCGCTCCTTAGCCGCCTGCCGGTGGCCCGGCGCACTAAGTTGAGGAGTAGGAGGAGGTCATACGTTCGTGGATCCATCTTTCTTCTTGCCTTTCGTAACCACGACTGCGATCGCATCATCGCGGCCTTAATTCTTATTGTGCTGTTGCATTCTCGTTCCAGTCAATACCGACATGTGCGATCCCTTTGCTTAATTATATGCATCACTGTAACTAGTACTCCATCCGTCAATTTATAAGTTGTGCTTACCTTTTCCATCAACTTCGTGCAACGCGCGGGCATCTTGCTAGAAACACTAGAATATGTCTATATAATCCGTATGTGATAGTCCATTTGAAATCTCAAAAAAGACAAATATTTAGGTACATAGGGAATAACATATTAGGAGTATATCAAAACAATAGTGATTTATTTCAAGTTTGTGAACAAATACTACTATTCTACTACTTTGGATCCGTCATAACGCATGGGCACATTGCTGGTAAAAGGAAAAGGCCTGTCGCGTTCGCGTGCACCCCCACATGCCCGGGAATCGGGAGTACAACACGGCCCGTCCGGCACGACACATAGCTTAGGGAAGGCGTGTTGCCTAGCATTTGCACTTTCATGTGGGACCGCCATTGAGCAAAATAACACCCCGCCCACCACCGGGTTAGAAAACAGAAACAAGGGGAAGATCTAGCTATAGCATGGAAGCCAAGAAATTTGGTGTCAGATGGGGCTCGTTGATGGAGTAGGAGTATTCCGTACTAGTACTACTCCTACTAGTACCAAGTTTGTACTCCTAATACTATATTACTAGTACGACCGCTATACAACTAGTAGGTACGTGCACGACACAACATCGTAGGAACAAAAAATGGGAAGATCTTGTTTTGGGTGATTTATCTTTTTTTCAATCAACGTAGTATCAATAATATGATGTGGGGGGCACCCATGAAGCTTATGTGGCTTGGTTGCATGGCTATGGAAGGTCAGAGAAAAATAAATAGATAATGTGTTTAGAGTGCACTCCACTAAATAGATATATATACTTTGGATCCATTGCAACGGACCGACACATCTATATCTATACCCCCTATATAGTGTGTGAAAAACTTTGAAAGTTGGTCGTTGGATGAAGCCAATCCGACGGTACAAATATGGCAAATCCGAGCACTACTGGCCGTTGGATATCATCCACCAGATGCTGCCACATGTATAATCTAGAAGACTCCATGGTTGAACTTAATTCATGACTAACTTTGCCACAACTAAGCTTAGGCAAAGTCATTAGTTCTTCAAAACGAGAGAAACACGTTGGCAAGCATAAGGGAATCTTGCCACATTTTTTGTGTGTATGTCATGTGGGGCCTTAGTGTGGCTTGCCTAAGGCGTGGCTTGAACCAAACACTCACCTAAGTTAATCAAACTTGCCTAACCTTACGTTCCAATCAGATTTTGCCACATGTTAGAATCCAGAAAGCTCCACATGTAGAAGCATAATGCACAAACCACCAGAATCTCATGCGTGCAATGCATGTGTACCTTACTAGTACTAGTTGGTAGTAGTAAGAAACAAATTCCAGTTTTGGCACGTGCTCGTACTGCGGGAGCACCACAAGGCCTGCCGCAAGAGTTACATTTCCCTTTCGGAGCCCACGGGACCAAACTTCAGTGGCTTAGTACCTGGCCTATGAGTCAATGACATGCGGACCTTAAATGCGGCTGGCCCACATGTCATTCTCATGGTGGTGGTGTGGTTCGCGACTCACTCGTTCGAGATGAACCGGCCGGTGGTGGCGTGGCCGTGGCGAGGGTGCCATAGCTGGGCGTCGGGGCGTTACGAGGCGTAGATGGCCGCACCGGTGGGTACTACCTGTAATACTCCCTCCGGTCCTTTTTACTCTGCATATTAGGTTTGTTCGAAGTCAATCTCATCCAACTTTGACCAAGTTTATATAAAAAATTATAGACATTCGCATCACAACACCAATATCATTAGATTCATCTTGGAATATATTTTCATATTATATTTATTAGATATTATAGATGCTAATAATTTCTAATATGAATTTGGTCAAACTTAGCAAAGTTTGACTTTTGGAAAATCCAATGTGCAGACTAAAAAGGACCGGAGGGAGTACTCCAGCTGAGGATTGATGCCCGGGACGAAATGTGTCATAGCCGTTGGATGAAAATTCAATGGTGCGGGAGTACCGACCGGAGCACAACAGCGGAGCAGGCAAACCGCGTCCAATCAGGTGTGTCCGTGGTAGAAAGTTGATGGTCGCCGCAGTTCAGCTGGCTCGCATGTCATGCACACAAAGGCAGAGGAGCGGTGGGGTCGAGAGGGATGAGGGGCACGTCGGGGGAATGAGGATCCCCTGATGCGAACAATCCTACCATTCTGTCACTGACATGTGGGACCCATAAGCATGGGTCCCACCTATCAGCGAAGGAAAGGCAGGGCAAGGCAGTGATAGCCACGTCAAAGGATCCATGTCCACGTCGGGGGACGTCGTGCCGTGGGTTGGAGCGGCGTCCTGGGAATCGCGTGTGGGTGTGGCAGTGGTATAAACAAGAAACGTGATGGTCGCTGTGGTTCAACTTCCATGGATAAGCTGTCATGTCTGCTGACACATGTATATCAAAACTAGAGTGATTATATTTCAAGCACGTGAACAAGTATTATTCTACTACTTTGGATCCATTGCAACGCACGGGCCAGCACATTGGTAGTAGTAGTGTCCATCTCTATCTCTAGAGGCCTTCCCTCGTTCATCCTTTTCTCTCACAAGATAAACTACTCATACAATGCATCTTGATGTTCCGTGGAACGCACAAGAATGTTTCCTTGGGGGTCTCTCCAGCGCGGCGTGGCCGTAGTTGCAAGTTGACGCCCCTTGAGATGCTGACGTTGAGGGGCACTCGGATTTCCTCCGATGAGCAGGTAAGATGAGTTTGATCACGTAGTAAATGCATTGTAAAGACTACTTCCATGTCCATTTCCTAATTCTCCCCCTGCCCACTGTTTCACAGGTTAGGCTCGGTGCGAGTGGAGATTGGCTTGCATATGTACAGGAGGGTACCAACATCAATTTGCACAACATTTACAACGGTGACACAGTTCCCGTAGAACCTTTGTCCAACATTGGGATCAGCCATGCAACAGGCCACCACATGAATTGGTTCGATGGAACCACGGTGAGATTGAATAAGATAGCACGAACCTTGCACATGGCAGTCAAAGGCGGACCATGCTGTCTGCGGCCGATTTGTTGTTGTACGAGTAGGAAGACGCTGTGCTCCTTTCTAACCGCATCTTCGCGGTGACAAACCAGGGGACTTATTTTGCATGGGACACATCCTACAATATAATCCCTCTCTCCCAGCATATTTGTTTTGAATCTTTTCATTTTATAAGTTTCAAATTCAAATTTAGAGCTCCCCATCACATGTTGAGATTACAATGTCCATTAAATCGTTGCGTGCATGTATAGTAAAGAAACAAATCTTGAGTTTGGCACGAGTTCGTGCTGCGGGAGCAGCACAAGCCCTGGCGCAGGAGTTACATTTCCCTCTCAGGGCCATCGGGACTGAGCTTCAACGCCTTACTACACCTACCTTTGACTCAATAACATGTGGACCCGATAGGTGACTGGTCCACATGTAATGCTCCCATAGGCAGAGGGGCAGTGGGGCCAAGAGGGGTGAGCCGCAAGTCAGGGGACGTGTGGTTTTATGGGTTCGAGCGGCGTCATGGGAATCACGGGTGGCTGTGGTAGAAACTTGATGCTCGCCACATTTTAGGTGGCCCACATGTCATGCACACAAGCTGTCATGTCTACGGACACATGCACTGCATACCGATCACTGGAAGGAGTAGCAGAGTAAGCTATATATGCGGATAAATAGTTCCTTATAGTCAAGAGGACCCACGCTACTACTCTGTTCCAAAGACATGCACACCATCGAAATAGTCCATCTATATCAATATACACCGAGAGGGAATAATTTTTTTACAAGAGAGGAAATAGTTCATCCATCCATAATGCCCTCTTCTTCTTCTTCTTCTTCTCCTTCTTCTTCTTCTTCTTCTTGTTCTCATTCTTTGTGGGAGACGGCTTCGCAACAAGGTCTTTGGACCTTGCAGCTATATCGAAACTCACACGAGCATCGAGGGCAGCATATTTTATCCGCTCATACGTCAAGGGATAATTCTCCCATCCAGACGACCTTAATGCCACCGTCTCGCCACCCTTCTGACGATTTGTATCGAGCACAAAATTTGCTACGTCGAATAGGGATGGTGTCTATTTATCAAAATCTTCAAATCAAGGTTGTACGGCTTCAGCTTCTGTTTGTCCCCTTCGATGGCTGCCCCACAGAAGTATACGTCCTCCTGAGACAAGAAATCATGAAGCTCACGTCGTATGGAGGGCGAGTGTATGATGTGGTACACCAAAACATCATCTTCGTGGCATAGCTGAAGGACGACGGCGCACTGGATCTTCCCAGGGGCACACTCTGTGTACTCTGCATCGCTGATGACCCTCGTCTCTACCTTTTTGAGGGAGTTGGATACATTGTTGATCCACTGCCGAACAACCCTTGGGTGGACGGTGATGGTTGCAACTATGCGCATCGATCCTTCGACGAGGACATGTTGGACACTAAAAACCTGCATCTCGATCTCTTCCGCCATTTGGAACCATTGGAAGGGAGGGCTATGGTTTGGAGAATTAGGATTATATGGCTAGTCTAACTGAAGTAGTAGATGATTATTTAAAGAGGTTAAAACAATGTGAACGCAGCGGGGTTTGGATGCAAATGAAGACAAAGGGGAGGTGAAGAAGCCGAGGAGAATTGGTTCCTGATGGAGAAATAAATGGGAGAAGTGGCGTGCAGGCAGTTGATTAGACGGCTAGGTAGACTAAACGAAAAGGCTATGCGGGTAGACTTATGAGTCGTACCTGTTCATGTACGTGCCCATCCTTCCTGATAGGTGGACCTATGCCAACAGATAAAAATGTGTCGTAGTTCTTTTTTTTAAGCACGTGAGTGGGAGACACAACATTCTCCATTTTTATTTTCACTTTTCAGTTTTACATGTAGATTTTGACCCCGAAAAACACATGGTCTTTTTAACACTTTTTAGTTTGCATTATCCTAGATATAGAACATGGATCTCTGAATAATTTAAATATTCTGAATAATTCAATAATTGACAGAGGCATAACAATTGAAATGTAGCTTCAAATGTCAAAAATTAGTGTCCTGGATACAGAACATGGATCAGTTTTCAGTTTGCGTAACACTTTTCAGTTCGCATTATCCTTCTCTGAATAATTCAAATGTCCTGGATACAGAACATGGATAACACTGTATATTTAGTGTAGAATCTTTTTAGTACTTTGAATTTTGGCCACTACTTCTGTTGTTTAGTAACTTTTCTGAATTTTGTCCACTACTACAGTAAGTTCAAGTGAGTAACTATAGTAACTTCAAGTGAGTAACTCCATTTCTGATTTTTTTTGCATAAAACTAACCATGATATTTGTTCCTCTGTTCTGGTCATAAATATAATCTGATTGTTGAACCCTTAATCATTCTCATAATGTTTACATGATGCACAATTATACTGCCGTCAAAACTACTCCATACACACATTGTCGAAACTGACAAGATAGTGGTGGAGGTGGGAATAAATGTTCAGTATTGGTGCATTTTCTATGCTTACAAAATTCAGATTGAATTTCACTACCAAAAGAAAGAAGTGGAGATTAAATGTTGCTTTCCACTTACTTCACCTGTGTGTAACACTTATGGTGCATTTTCTGCAGAACCTATGTGTAGCTGCAGCATACATGCCAGTTCATCAACTACTCGAAGAAGAAAAGAAGGTGGCATTTCCTTGCCATTAGCATACAGGCCAGTTCACTTAATGTCCTCTAGTGCTATATTTCTGAGAACATCCAAGTTTTTACTTATCACTTTGCTAGCATTCACAAGTCTATTGAAGCATGCATGTCTTTGTGAATCTTGTTGTCTACTCCAAGTAGATGGTGTGTAGCCTGGCAAAGGATATTAGTACTTGGTGCATTCTAAGCTTAAAACCACTCTAGATTTACAAGTGTTTACTGAAGATGACAAGTGTTTATTCAGTTCTAAATTTGAAGTAACTAGTAGACGAACAATATTCATCTTTTTCTGTATATGAAGAAGAATAAACCTAGCTAATTCAAATAATTCCAATTTTAGGGACATGTTTTTATCAACTCTTAGTTAAGGGGTTTTGGCAGTTTTCAGTTTTGTGCTGCTTGAATTGATTCTACGGGAATATTTAGGGAAGAGTCATGGCTATGCTTAGCTCTTTGTAAAAATGAATGACTGAAATTGGATAATTGGAAACTTTAGGTATGTTTGCAATTGGACAAATGGTGTATAAATCCAAATAAAGAAAATAAATTCAAATGATTCAAATAAATCCAAATAAACATGGTTGATCTTCATTTTGCATAAACCCGGTTGAGTATTACAGAGTAATTGACAACAAATTGACCTGGTTGGAATTCATAGAGCAACAGTAGCATTTAACTGAACTTCTTTTGCGTGCATTTATCACTCCAGAAAACTTTCAGTAACAAGTGAGCAGCCTCTGCATTTTCTGAATGAACTTTTGAGTGCATTTATCACTTGTTGGACTATGCTACAGCTTCTACAAATCACAAACTCCTTTAGTTTACATATCAGTTTTAGCAAACACTACAGTTTCAGTAAAGGAGTCATAACTGAATTACATGCACTGTAGTTTCTCTACAGTATTGGAACACTGAACATTTTCAGTTAACTGTAGCAAGAAAAACTTCCAAAAAGTAGCACATCTCCAAGAATACCAAGAGTATTACTCAATGAATTTGATGGCATCAAACTAAATTTTCACTATAATCTGTTCATCATTTAGCAGCAGTGTAACCTTTGTCCTGGATTATTTCTCTAGCTTTGTATCCCTTGACTGAATTTTCTCCACCTGTACTGAGAACAGCAAATTCAGACTCACAGCAACAAATTGAACAGCAGCAGTAGCAGAGGCGGGCGGTCCAGACTCACCAGCACATGCGGGAGTGGCAGCAGAGGCGAGGCAGGGGAAAAGGCAAAAGCAGCATCAGAGGTCCACGGCGCCGGCGTCATCCACCAGTAGCAGCATGAGAGGCGGGAGTTGCCAGAATTATCCAACGGCACCGGCGGACGAAGCGGACGAAATCAGAGGCGCAGGTGGGTGGCGAAGGTGGGCGAACATGGGCGGCGACCTTCAACGGGGCCGGCGGCGTAGCTCGAGGAGGGCGCCGGCGCAGGTCGCCTTCACGGCGGGTGGTGCAGGTGGTAAGCCGCGGCATAGGTGCAAGCTGGCGGTGGCGCTGTTGTTGGTCGCAGGCTGGGCCACGGTTCTGGTGTTGGTCGCGGCGCAGATCCAGGCAGGTGGCGACGCAGGTGGGTACCCGGCGATGGCTGCAAGGCGCAGGCGATGGGGGAGGAGGAAGGAAGAAGATTGACTTCTTTATGACGTGTTTAAAACTCTGTGTGTTTTTCTGCAAAAAAACAAATACACTGCCCTGTGGACAACTTTTCCCGGACGGAGGGAGTACTAGTTAAATCCGAGCTATGGGTGTGAAGCACTAATATGCCAGTACATTTGATTGTGACCTTTTCTAATTTTGTACCTGAACTTTTTTTAGAAAGGGTTGTACGTCAACTTAATGTGCTAGCAGAACTTATTGTGTTGTCTGTCTGTTTTCTTTGCACAACATTCAAGATATTTCCCCGTCATTGGTAAAGACGATGAACCGTTATGTACGACTTCGTTGGTTTCAACATAGCCCTTCTCGTAGCGATCCACTGCTTCCATCCTGATTGTGCCGCCTGCGTGAAATTTTTGTATGCAAGTTCAGTGTGCTATGATGTTCTATATGATTGTGTCAACTATATAAGTTCTACTTATGGGTCTCCCTCTCTCTCTATCTCTCTCTCTCCCTCACACACACCCACACACACATGCAAATGCACAAGTGGGACCCGTTGAATTATTTATTTGCTCGTGACAGCTTTTAATTAGGTTCCACTATAATCTAACATTTTTCTTAAGTTATTAATTGACCTCAGCGACTTCAAAAAGTTGTACAGAAACCTTGTTTGGGCCTTTCCGGCGTCGCTGAATGTGGGCTGAGTAACCATGTTAGGTTGTACTGTACTACACAGGCCTTTTTTTCAACATCAGCAATGCAACTGGGCCGACAGTTGTACACAATATCCGGGTCAACTTGTTATTCTCCGCCCCGCTGGGCTGCAAACTTTCCTAGGAGGTATGCATTAGGCTTAACAAGAAAATGGAATTTAAGAAATAATAAATGATATGTAATTATAATAACTGGACATTTACTATGCACCAAACACTTAATTAGTTTGAAAAATATATTATTTTTGGAATTTGAAAATTTTAATTTCATTACTTGTTGCGCACGCAATATTTCGTTGGATTTTAACTTAATACAATTTTATTTTGAAATTATATTTGACTTGACTAGAAATTTCGGATAAAAATATTTCGGATCCCCAAAATGTGGGAATTTTTTTTGAATTCTGTTTTGAGCGGTTGTTTGAAATTATTAATCGTTGTCCTAGCTAGAAGTTGGGCTGTACTTTTAACAAACTGTAAATGGGCTGTTGTAAATTCCATTAGAATTAAAGAATGGGCTGTACATTCTTACAAATCGCAAATGGGCTATATGTTCTCTACCAAATCCGAGCTGTGGGCCTACTAAGTTGACGCGTACCAAGGGCTTTGTCAACTTAGTCAATATAAACGATTCTAGCTGCAGTGATCGTACGATGTCCATCCAACGGCCGTAGTGCTTCTTCAACCTCTGGTCTTCTTGCTCCAGCTGCCCAAAGCAGCGCCGGTTGTGTCGCGTGCTCCTGCCTCCCGTGGCCGGCTGTGATGCCGCAGAGGCCTCACAGCCCCGTACTACTCCCACCGCTGGCCAGGGCATCCTCTACTCACCCATACCCCCTGTTATTCTGCGGCGACGGCAGCCTCACACCGCAGCCGAACCAGTGCACCCTCGTACTCCTCTCCGCGCGGGCTTCCGCTGCTGCGTCTTCCCCGGCTCCGCGTCGTCCCCGTCCTAGGCCACATCATCGTCCAGACCACCGCCCTGGCGCGGGGTGGTTAACGATCGACTTCCATCGGAAGAGTACTGTACGTGGACAGGCTGACAGCTGGGTCCAGGCGGCCGCAAGGAAGTGCCTCCTTATTACGTGAAATATAATTATTCCTCCACCTGACAGCAGCGACCCACCGGACGGGCCACCTTATTTCGTGAAAAAACATTTCCCCCTGACTGCTGGGACCCACGGGACGGGCCAGCATATTTCGCGAAAAAAACGTTCCCCCTGTTGTCAGTTTGGACCCACCGGAAGTGCCTCCTCATTACGCACAAAAAAATGAATACTCCCCCTGCTAGCTGGGACCCACCATGGTGGGAGGCTGACTTGTGGGCCTACTAAGTTGACTTGGATGGGGGCCTTTGTCAACTTTAGTCAATATGAACGATTCTAGCTCCAGTGACCGTACCATGTCCATCCAACGGCCGCAGTGCTTCTTCAACCTCTTGTCTTCTTGCTCCAGCCGCCCAAAGCAGTGCCGGTCGTGCCGCTTGCTCCTACCTCCCGTGGCCGGCTGTGCTGCCGCGGAGGCCTCACCGCCCCCTACTATTCCCACCGCTGGCCAGGCCCTGCTGCGACGACAACCTCACACCGCAGCCGAACCAGTGAACCCTCGTACTCCTCTCCACGCGGGCTTCCACTGCCGCGTCTTCCCCGGCTCCACGTCGTCCCCTTCCTAGGCCTCGCCGTCTTCCACCGCCCTGGTGCTCTCGGCGCGACGTGGTCAACGTGGTCAAGGAACGACTTCCATCGGACATGGACTGTACGTGGAGAGGCTGACAGCTGGCTCCATGGCCGCAGCAAGGAAGTGCCTCCTTATTACACGGAAAATAATGATTCCTCCACCTGACAGCTGGGCCCCACCGGACGGGCCACTATATTTCGTGAAAAAAAGTTTCCCCTGACTGCTGGGACCCACCAGCTACATCTTCGCACGCAAGGAAGTGCGTCCGGGCAAAAAAACGATTCGCCCCCTGACTGCTGGGACCCACCAGCTACATCTTCGCAGGCAAGGAAGTGCTTGACAGTCGGGACCCACCTGGTCGAAGCGTACGCAGCGTTGTCATC
This sequence comes from Triticum dicoccoides, assembly GCF_002162155.2. Lineage (NCBI taxonomy): Eukaryota > Viridiplantae > Streptophyta > Magnoliopsida > Poales > Poaceae > Triticum > Triticum dicoccoides. Next base: position 47,428,237 of record NC_041380.1, on the reverse strand, counting down.
CTGGTCGCGAACCTGTACGTACATATATACTGGTGGATGTAGAGGCGCGCACGTGTCGTAGTAGAGGCGCGTACGTGTCGTAGTAGAGGCGTGCACGTAGCACGTACACGTACGTATAGCGGCCAGGGTGCAAGAAAGAAAACACGGCCACGTATGTGTACATACGGGTGGGGTCTCGAACGCCTAATCGCGCATATGTACGGCCGGGGCTCGTGTACATGGATGGGTCAGAACGGAGAAACATCATTGTCGTCATGTTCATGGGGAGGCAACAGAATGCGTCGTGTTCATGGGGAGGCAACAGAATGCGTCGTGTTCATCGGGAGGCAACATAATGCGTGGGAGCCATCCGGCTGGGTCGGAACGGAATGCATGGTCGTGTTCATCGAGAGGGCTTATACAGAACAAGCGAGGGAAACGAGGCCTGGCGTACCGCACAACGGAGGAAACGGACCTCCTACGTTCGGAACGGGGTCTTGTTGATCGGGAGGGGTCTGGTGTACCACAAAACGGAGGAAACGGACCTCCTACAGTCAAAATGGGGGTCCTGTTAATTGGGAGGGGTGTGGCGTACCGCAAAACGGACGAAACGGACCTCCTATGGTCGAAACAGGGGTCTTGTTCATCGGGAAGGGTGTGGCGTACCGCAAAACGGACGAAACGGACTTGTGTTGGAGCACTACGGTCGAAATGGGGTTCCTGTTCATCAGGAAGGGTCTGGCGTACCGCAAAACGGGATTCCACGGGATACTGTTCATCTCCACCGTCGACCTCCTCCAGCCTCCACGGGCTACCGTCGACCTCCTCCAACTTCCACGGGCTCCTGTTCATCCAGCCTCCATCGCGCGCTACTCCACCGGATACTGTTCAACCACCCCTCCACCGTGTACTGTTCATCCAGCCGTCCACACCACGGGGTCCTGTTCAATCACCCCTCCACGGGCACCCCTCCATCATCTACTATTCATCCAGCCCTCCACCACACCACGGGGTCCTGTTCATCCAGAGGGAACGCCACCGCTCACTGTTCATCCACCCCCACCCAACGCTCACTGTTCATCCAATCGATCGGCTTCAATTAGCAGCAGTAGCGAAGGAATCGCTCGATCGGGTTCAGTTAACAGCCATCAATCGATCGCTCGGGTTCAGTAACGCGTAGCCTGCAGTGCAATCGCTCGGGTTCAGTTAGAGCCCAACGCCTCGCTCGGGTTCAGTTAGAGCCAATGCCTCGCACACACGCGCGTACGTGTACGAGAGAAACGCGCATCGCTCGGCCCCCGACATACCACCGTAACTGGGAACTCCCCGAAATTTTCCTCGCCCTCGCTTCTACCACGGTTTTTTCTATCATGGACGGCCCAAAGAATGTCATGCAGCTGCGTCTCCGGCCCGCCTAGGACGAAAAGCCCATTTTATGTCAAGATTTTTTGTCATAGAAGTAGGAGCCCACCACATCTATGATGATACCGGGTTTTGTCACAATTATCGTCATAGAAGTGTCATATGTGTGACAGAAAAAAAATTCGTTCGGCCCAAAATGTCACGGATGTGTATTTTTTTTGTAGTGTGCCCATACCAGATATTCAATTCTTCTTTGTTGGTGGAGACGATGATGATTTTGTTGATGGCGTAGGCTTGTCGTCCTTCTTCCAAGGCATAGGCTCACCATCATAGAAGGATGACTGAGTCTCCTGGAACCTCAAATCTGCAGCCAAACTCATCCTCTTGAATCTATATTCATACTTATAGTTTTGATTTTGCAGCTCATAGATCTGGGCTTGGAGGTGCTCGTTTTTCTCATGAAGCTTGAAGATCGCCTCCCCAATGTCCTTGACGTCCAACTTGTGGTTGTTTGTGAGCTCCATGATCATGATGTGATTGGAATCGACTCCACGCTCCACCAACTCCTAACACTTGAAAACTTCTTGCTCCAATGCCTCGAGCCTTGCCTCCGTGCTTCCAGTCTTCCTTGGTCCCTCAGCATCGCGGATGTGCAACAACCCCTCACGCATCTCAATGGTTTGAGGGTGTTGCAGCACTTCTGCGAGGTAGGGGTTGATGACCTTCTCGAAGAACTGGTCCTTGGGGGTGCTTGAAGACGACATGACGACCTGGATATGTTAGAAAAATAGCTCAAAACAAAAACAGAGGATTTTTGCGTGATATGGGAGTCAAAACCTCCGGGAGATTATATAATGAATTTTTACCGACCAAAATACGTGTCGTGTATGAAAACAGAGTCCGGAGAGCACACGAGGTGCCCACGAGGTAGGGGGGCGCGCCCTCCACCCTCGTGGAGCCCTCGTGTCCTTCCCGGACTGCTACTTATTTTTCTATTTTTCTAAATATTCCAAAACGGAGAAATATTGCCTTAAAAACAGTTTTGGAGTCGGTTTACTTACCGTACCACATACCTATTCCTTTTCGGAGTCTGAAACATTCCGGAAAGTGTCCCTTATGAATTCCTTCGGGGATACGGTTTCAATAATATTGGTTTCAACATTTATGGGATTACCTGAGATATAATGTTTGATTCTTTGACCGTTCACCACCTTCGGATTTCTGCCTTCGAAGTTGCTGATTTTTATGGCCCCGGAACGATAGACCTCCTCGATAACGTAAGGACCTTCCCATTTAGAGAGAAGTTTTCCTGCAAATTTTTTTAAACGGCAGTTGTATAGCAATACATAATCACCTACATTAAACTCACGCTTTTGTATCCTTTTGTCATGCCATCTTTTAACTTTTTCTTTAAATAACTTGGCATTTTCATAGGCTTGGGTTCTCCATTCATAAAGTGAGCTAATATCAAATAGCCTCTTCTCACCGGCAAGTTTAAAATCATAATTGAGTTCTTTAATGGCCCAATATGCCTTGTGTTCTAGTTCAAGAGGTAAGTGACATACTTTTCATAAACCATTTTATACGGAGACATACCCATAGGATTTTTATATGCAGTTCTATAGGCCCATAATGCATCATCAAGTTTCTTGGACCATTTTTTTCTAGATCTATTAACAGTCGTTTGGAAAATTAATTTGAGCTCTCTATTACTCAATTCTACTTGACCACTAGACTGAGGATGATAAGGAGATGCAATTCTATGGTTAACATCTTATTAGGCAAGCATTTTACGGAAAGCACCATGAATAAAATGTGAACCACCATCAGTCATTAAATATCTAGGGACTCCAAATCTTGGAAAAATAACTTCTTTAAGAATTTTAATAGAAGTGTTATGATCAACACTACTAGTTGGAATAGCTTCTACCCACTTAGTTACGTAATCAACAGCAACTAAAATATGTGTATATCCATTAGAGGAAGGAAAGGGTCCCATATAGTCAAAGCCCCAAACATCAAATGGTTCAATTACGAGTGAATAGTTCATAGGCATTTCTTGACGTCTACTAATATTACCAATTCTTTGACATTCATCACAAGATAAGACAAACTTACGGGCATCCTTGAAGAGAGTAGGCCAATAAAAACCAGATTGCAATACCTTATGTGCAGTTCTATCTCCAGCATGGTGTCCTCCATAAGCTTCAGAGTGACACTCGTGTAGGATCTGTTCCTGTTCATGCTCAGGTACACAAAATATAATAACACCATCTACTCCTTCTTTATAAAGATGTGGACCATCCCAAAAGTAATGCCTCAAATCATATAAGAACATTTTCTTTTGCTGGTATGTGAAACTAGATGGTATAAACTTAGCAACAATGTAATTAGCATAATCAACATACCATGGAGCAGTATAAGAAGCATTTATGACATTTAATTTCTCATTAGGAGAGCTATCATCAATAGGAAGTGGGTCATCAAGCACATTTTCTAACCTAGACAAGTTGTCTGCAACGGGGTTCTCGGGACCCTTTCTATCAACAATATGTAAGTCAAATTCTTGTAGCAAGAGAACCCATCTAATAAGTCTAGGTTTGGCATCTTTCTTTTCCATAAGATATTTAATAGCAGCATGATCAGTGTGAATAGCTACTTTAGAATCAACAATATAGGGTCTAAACTTATCACAAGCAAATACAACTGCTAAGAATTCTTTTTCAGTGGTAGCATAATTTCTTTGAGCATTGTCCAGGGTTTTACCAGCATATTGAATAACATTTCATTTCTTATCAACTCTTTGCCCTAGAACAGCACCTACAGCATAATCACTAGCATCACACATAATTTCAAAGGGTAAATTCCAATCAGGTGGCTGAACAATAGGTGCAGAGATCAATGCTTTCTTAAGAATTTCAAATGCTTCTACACAATCATCATCAAAAACAAATGGTATATCTTTTTGTAATAAATTAGTCAGAGGCCGAGAAATTTTTGAGAAGTCCTTAATGAACCTCCTATAAAATCTGGCATGACCAAGGAAACTTCTTATACCTTTGATGTCCTTGGGACATGGCATCTTTTCAATAGTATCAACCTTGGCTTTATCAACCTCAATACCTCTTTCAAAAACTTTGTGCCCCAAGACAATACCTTCATTAACCATAAAGTGGCACTTTTCCTAATTCAAGACAAGATTAGTTTCTTCACATCTCTGCAAAACTCGATCAAGGTTTCTCAAGCAATCATCAAAAGAAGATCCATAGACGGAGAAATCATCCATGAAAACCTCACAAATCTTTTCACAAAAGTCAGAGAATATAGCCATCATTCATCTTTGAATGGTAGCAGGTGCATTAAATAAACCAAAAGGCATATGTCTATAAGCAAAGGTACCAAAAGGGCATGTAAAAGTAGTCTTTGATTGATCTTTGGCTGACACAGGTACTTGAGAGAAACCAGAATAACCATCTAGAAAGCAAAAAATGTGTATGTTTGGATAATCTTTCTAGCATTTGATCAATAAAAGGTAAGGGGTGATGATCCTTTTTAGTGGCCTTATTTAATTTGCAGAAATCAATTACCATCCTATAACCTGTAATAATTCTTTGAGGAATCAATTCATCTTTATCATTAGGAACGGCAGTAATACCTCCCTTCTTAGGGACACAATGGACATGACTTACCCACTGACTATCAGCAACGGGATAGATTATACCTGCCCCAACGAGCTTTAGTATTTCCTTTCTTACCACTTCTTTCATTTTAGGATTCAGCCGGCGTTGATGATCACGAACTGGTTTAGCATCTTCTTCCATATTAATTTTATGTTGACATAGAGTAGGACTAATGCCCTTAAGATCATGAAGATTATACCCAATAGCAGCACGGTGCTTCTTCAGAGTTTTCAATAATCTCTCTTCCTCATGCTCTGAAAGGTTAGCACTAATAATAATAGGATATATCTTTTTCTCATCAAGATAAGCATATTTAAGAGTATCAGGTAATGGGTTAAGCTCAAACACGGGATCACCCTTGGGTGGAGGAGGATCCCCTAGGATTTTAACAAGCAAATTGTTTTTCAGAATAAGTTCATGTTTAAAGAATACTTCATCTATTTCCTTTCTTTCATTCATAAACATATCATTTTCATGGTCTAGCAAATATTGTTCTAAAGGATCACTAGGAGGTACGGCAATAGAAGCAAGACCAATAATTTCATCCTTACTAGGTAATTCTTCTTCACAGTGTTGTCTACTAAATTTAGAGAAATTAAATTCATGAGTCATATCATCTAAACCGATAGTAACAACATCTCTTTTGCAATCTATGGTAGCGTTAACAGTGTTTAAAAAGGGTCTGCCAAATATAATGGGACAAAAGCTATCTTGTGGGGAACCAAGAACAAGAAAATTAGCAGGATATTTAGTTTTCCCACACAAGACTTCAACAACTCTAACAATTCCCATTGGTGAAATAGTATCTCTATTGGCAAGTTTAATTGTGACATCAATATCCTCTAACCTAACATGTGCAATATCATGCATGATTTCTCTATATAGACTAATACGTATTGCACTAGCACTAGCACCCATATCACATAAGCCATGATAAAAATGATCTCCTATTTTAACAGAAATAACAGGCATGCCTACCACAGGTCTAGGTTTATCTTTAGCACAGGGTTTAGCAATTCTAGCAGTTTCATCACAGAAATAAATAACATGCCCATCAATATTATCACACAAGAGATCTTTAACAATAGCAATATTAGGTTCAACTTTAACTTGCTCAGGAGGTGTATATGTTTTAATATTGCTTTTACGAACCACAGTTGAAGCTTTAGCATGATCCTTTATCCTAACAGGAAAAGGTGGTTTCTCAACATACGCAGTAGGAACAATAGGATCATTATAAGTAACAATCTTTTCTTCAACTTTAATAGGTGCAGCTACTTTTACTTCTATGGGAGGATGATATTTAAACCACTTATCCTTGGGGAGATCGACATAAGTAGCAAAATATTCACAGAAAGAAGCTACTATCTCAGAGTCAAGTCCATATTTAGTGCAAAATTTATGAAAAATATCGGTATCCATAAAAGATTTAACACAATCAAAACTAAGTGTCATACCTGACTTCTTACCTTTGTCGAGCTCCCAATCTTAAGAGTTGCGTTTAATTCTGTCCAATAAATCCCATTTGAATTAAATAGTCTTCATCATAAAAGAGCCAGCACAAGAAGTATCAAGCATGGTGCGATTGCTATCAGAAAGCCGAGCATAAATTTTTTGAATAATCATTTCTCTTGAGAGCCCATGATTGGGGCATGAATATAACATTGATTTAAGCCTCCCCCAAGCTTGAGTGATGCTTTCTCCTTCACGAGGCCAAAATTTATATATGTAATTGCGATCATGATGAACAAGATGCATAGGATAAAACTTCTGATGAAATTCCAATTTCAATCGTTTGTAATTCCAAGACCCCATATCATCACATAGCCTATACCATGTCAATGTGTCTCCCTTCAAAGATAAGGGGAAGACCTTCTTCTTAACAACATCTCCGGGTACACCTGCAAGCTTAAATAATCCACAAACTTCATCCACATATATTAGATGCTCATCCGGATGTTTTGTTCCATCTCCTAAAAAAGGATTAGCTAGCAGTTTTTCTATCATACCCAAAGGAATTTCAAAGTAGACATTTTCATTTTCATTTTCAGTAGGTTCAGTAGGTTGAGGAGCAACTCTTTGCTCTACTGGTCGGGGTGAAGATACCCCGAACAAGCCCCTCAGAGGATTACTCTCCATAGTAACAAGTGACAGTAAATTTCAGCACACTATATAAATTTTTCCTTACCAAATTCCACCTACCAAAGGCGCTTCACTCCCCGGCAATGGCGCCAGAAAAGAGTCTTGATGACCCACAAGTATAGGGGATCTATCGTAGTCCTTCCGATAAGTAAGAGTGTCGAACATAACGAGGAGCAGAAGGAAATGAGAAGCGGTTTCCAACAAGGTATTCTCTGCAAGTACTGAAATAAGTGGTAACAGATAGTTTTGTGATAGGATAATTTGTAACGAGCAACAAGTAACAAAAGTAAATAAAGTGCAACAAGGTGGCCCAATCCTTTTTGTAGCAAAGGACAAGCCTGGACAAACTCTTATATAGAGAAAAGCACTCCCGAGGACACATGGGAATATCGTCAAGCTAGTTTTCATCACGCTCATATGATTCGCGTTCAGTACTTTGATAATTTGGTATGTGGGTGGACCGGTGCTTGGGTACTGCCCTTACTTGGACAAGCATCCCACTTATGATTAACCTCTATTGCAAGCATCCGCAACTACAACAAAAGTATTAAGGTAAACCTAACCATAGCATGAAACATATGGATCCAAATCAGCCCCTTACGAAGCAACGCATAAATTAGGGTTTAAGCTTCTGTCACTCTAGCAACCCATCATCTACTTATTACTCCCCAATGCCTTCCTCTTGGCGCAAACAATGGTGAAGTGTCATGTAGTCGACGTTCACATAACACCACTAGAGGAGAGACAACATACATCTCATCAAAATATCGAACGAATACCAAATTCACATGACTACTAATAGCAAGACTTCTCCCATGTCCTCAGGAACAAAAGTAAATACTCACAAAGCATAAACATGTTCATAATAAGAGGGGTATTAATATGCATATAGGATCTGAACATATGATCTTCCACCAATTAAACCAACTAGCATCAACTACAAGGAGTAATTAACACTACTAGCAACCTACACTAGTAGAAAAAGGGTCAAACGTGAAGCACATTAGTGCCGGTTTGATTTTGGCCCTGTACTAATGGTACCATTAGTGCCGGTTCGAACGGATTTGCATTAATGCCGGTTCGTGTTGAACCTTTAGTACCGGTTCGTGGCACGAACCGGTACTAAAGGGGTGGTGGCAGGCTGGCGTCAGGCCGGGGCCCCACGATCACCTTTAGTACCGGTTCGTGGCACGAACCGGTACTAAAGGTCTAACCTTAAGTACCGGTTCGTGCCATGAACCGGTACTAAAGGGGTCTGACCTATAGTACCGGTTTGTGACACAAACCGACACTATAGGGCAATT
>NC_041380.1:47390098-47419392 GCF_002162155.2 Triticum dicoccoides | reverse complement strand
TGTGTTGCCATTTCAGTTCTGAAAAAATCAAAAGAAAATGATAGTTATATTACTACATCTACTAGTTAAGAAAATTTAAAAACTACAATTTGGACATGTTTTGCAAAAAGTGTAGGGAAAATGTAAAACGGCTATAACTTTTGCATACGATGTCGGAAAAAAACGTATAATATATCAAAAAATTCAGCACGAAAATCCGCATCTGATGGAGACGGCCTTTGGCCTGTTTGCAATTTTTTAGAATCCTCAAATTCCAAAAGGAAAAAAAGATATGGTCAAATTTCAGTTTGTTTAAAAAAATTTGGTTAAATCTGGTCAAACTACTTATTCAAGAAGTATTAATGTTACTACATAATTATTCAAGAATATTAGTGTTAATAAATAATTATTTCAATTTTTTGAATTTTCGTCAAATCTGGTCAAACTATGGTCAAACTGTGGTCAAACTATGGTCAAACTTATTCAAGAAATATTAGCGTTACTAAATAATTACTGTTTTTTAGAATAATAGTTTCAAACTCAAACGGTGAAATGTGTGACTTCATGCTCAAGCCAAACTCCTGAGGGTTAATAGGATTGACATCTTACTATTGTCAGGAAAACAACAAGTGCAGACTCGGAAACGAAGGAGAATAGAACTCGAAAGTTAAGCGTGCTCGGGCTGGAGTAGTGAGAGGGATGGGTGACCGGTCGGGAAGTTAGATGATTTGGAATGAGTGATCCACACTTGAGCAGTTAAGAGAGGTGATTAGAGACTAAATCATCAAATAATTCAAAAAATAAAAATAAAAAAAATCCAAAATTTAAAAAAACAATTCAAAAAAAAACCTTTAGCACCAACCGGTACTAAAGGTCCCCCATACCAGGGTGTGAGCTCATGCCACGTGGTGGCACTTTAGCGCCGGTTCGTGCCGAACCGGTACTAAAGGCGGGGGGCCTTTAGTGCCCACCCTTTAGTGCCAGTTATGGAACCAGCACTAAAGGCCCTTACGAACCAGCGCTAAAGCTCCGTTTTCTACTACTGCTACTAGCACCAATCCCGGACTTGGAGACAAGAATTGGATACAAGAGATGAACTAGGGTTTTGAGAGGAGATGGTGCTGATGAAGATGTTGATGGAGATTGCCCTCTCCTGATGAGAGGAGCGTTCGTGATGACGATGGCGATGATTTCCCCCTCCGGGAGGGAAGTTTCCCCGGCAGAACAGCTCCGCCAGAGCCCTAGATTGGTTCCGCCAAGGTTTCGCCTCGTGCCGGTGGAGTTTCATCCGAGAAGAAGGCTTATGATTTTTTTCCCATCGAGAGACTTCATATAGCAGAAGATGGCCACCGGAGTGCCACCAGGGGGCCCATGAGGTAGGGGGCGCGCCTAGGGGGGTAGGGCGCGCCCCCACCCTCGTGGGCAGGGTGTGCCCCCTGGTGAATTTCTTCCGCTGAGTATTTTTTATATATTCTGAAAACGTCTTCCGTGAAGTTTCAGGACTTTTGGAGCTGTGCAGAATAGGTCTCTAATATTTGCTCCTTTTCCAGCCCAGAATCCCAACTGCCGGCATTCTCCCTCTTTATGTAAACCTTGTAAAATAAGAGAGAATAGGCATAAGTATTGTGACATAATGTGTAATAACAGCCCATAATGCAATAAATATCGATATAAAAGCATGATGCAAAATGGACGTATCAGATATCGATGACGATCATCATCCTCAAGCCTTGGCGGTGGGTGTTCCTGGTAGTAATTAGGATGGCCTGTCCAATAGGAAGATTCTTGCCAATGAGGAAGCTCTTCCACCCAACCGAGCTTAAGTGTGTGCGTTCGTCCGTGTCCACGCCGTACGCACAGGTGGTGACGGAGCCCCTTGCAGTAAGGCGTATTCTAGCACAACCTTCTTCATCAGGCTCGATACCACAACTCACAAATAGGCTCTTTGGCAATTTCTGAATAAGAAAAACATATCAATTAATAAGTAGCCTCACACATACTCTTGCAAATATATTTCTACTAAGTATAGATTTCTACACTATCAAAAGACAAGGTACTACATTTCTACTAAGCGTGAATTCTAGTAATAAGTATGTATTATCTACACTATTAACAGTTCCTTGGATTCTACACTAATTAAGCATATATATCATTGGACTCTAGCTACACTAAAGCATATCATCGATCGGATTCTACAGTAAGAATATATATCATTGGATTCTAGCTACAAACTGAAGCACATATATCATCGATCAGACAGTAAGCATGTCATTGGACTCTACACTAATTAAGCATGTCATCGCACTATACACTAAAGCATATCATCGGCTCGCTTCCACACAACATATCAGTGGACTCTACACTAACATATCATCTGATTCACTAAGAATATCATCAGATAATTGGCATTTGTAAGTATAACAATAAAGCATATCATCAAATGACTACAGTAAGTTTAACATACCATGACATGCCGATCAACCATGGTACTTGTCAGGCGGGTCACGAATGGCACCCTGACAAAGTCATCACGTGGCGGAATTATGTCCATAGGTTGCACACTAATATGTCTCCAACCTATCTATAATTTTTGATTGTTCCATGCTATTATATTATCTGTTTTGGATGTTTTATATGCATTAATATGCTATTTTATATTACTATTGGGACTAACCTATTAACCTAGAGCCCAGTGCCAGTTTTTGTTTTTTTCCTTGTTTTGGAGTTTCATAGAAAAGGAATACCAAACGGAATGAAACCTTCGTGACGATCCTTCTTGGACCAGAAGATAACCAGGAGAATTGGAGATGAAGTCGGAGGAGCCACGAGGTGACCACAAGGACAGAGGGCGCACCCAGGGGGGTAGGGCGCGCCCCCACCCTTACGCCCCCCCCCCAAATATCCCCAAATCACCAGAGGCATCCACGAAAAGACTTTTCCACCGCTGCAACCTTCTGTACCCATGAGATCCCATCTAGGGACCTTTTCCGGCACCTTCCCAGAGGGGGATTCGATCACACAGGGATTCTACATCAACACTATTGCTCTTAAGATGAAGCGTGAGTAGTTTACCTCAGACCTACGGGTCCATAGCTAGTAGCTAGATGGATTCTTCTCTCTCTCTCCCTCTCTCTCTCTCTTTGATTCTTAATACTATGTTCTCCTCGATGTTCTTAGAGATCTATCCGATGTAATCTTCTTTTGCAATGTGTTTTTCGAGATCCGATGAATTGTGGATTTATGATCAACTTATCTATGAATATTATTTGAATCTTCTCTGAATTCTTATATGCATGATTTGATATCTTTGTAATTCTCTTCAAACTATCAGTTTGGTATGGCCAACTAGATTGATTTTTCTTGCAACAGGAGAAGTGCTTAGCTTTGGGTTCAATCTTGTGGTGTCCTTTCCAAGTGATAGTAGGGGCAACAAGGCACATATTGTATTGTTGCCATAGATTATAAAAAAGATGGGGTTTTCATCGTATTGCTTGAGTTAATTCCGCTAGATCATGCCATCTTACTTAATGTGTTACTCTGTTCTTCATGAAGTTAATACTCTAGATGTAGGCTGGAGTCGGTCGATGTGTGGAGTAATAGTAGTAGATGTAGAATCGTTTCGGTCTACTTGACACAGATGGATGCTATATTCATGATCATTACCTTAGATATCATCATAACTTTGCGCTTTTCTATCAATTGCTCAGCAGTAATTTGTTCACCCACCGTATTATTTGCAATCTTGAGAGAAGCCTCTAGTGAAACCTATTGCCCCCAGGTCTATTTTCCATCATATAATTTTCTATTTTCCATCATACTAGTTTCTGATCTACTATTTTGCAATCTTTTACTTTTCGATCTATAAACCAAAAATACCAAAAATATTTACTTTACCGTTTATCTATCTCTATCAAATCTCACTTTTGCAAGTAACCGTGAAGGGATTGACAACCCCTTTATCGCATTGGGTGCAAGTTTTTTGATTGTTTGTGCAGGTATTGGTGATTTGTGCGTTGTCTCCTACTGGATTGATACCTTGGTTATCAAACTGAGGGAAACACTTATCTCTAGTTTGCTGTATCACTCTTTCCTCTTCATGGGAAAAACCAACGCAAGCTCAAGAAGTAGCACACACCTCCTCCTCACTCAGCCTCGTTCTTTGAGCATAGATGGCTTCATCAAGTGGGTCCTCATCATGTTCATCATCTTCCTCTGTGTTGACATAAATGACATCCAGCTTGGGTCTTTCTGCTCTTAAGGAGAAGCTGATCAACTCACCACTAGTGATACCCATGTGGGAGAGGAAACAGACCCATCCATCTCCTCCAATCCGCGACTTGTTTTGTCCTTTCTCGACCTCCATAGTGTAGGGCCCCCAGGAGCCTCAAAGGTCCCAGTGTCTCTGGTCAGCTTGTTGAATTTCAACCTCACATTGCATGGGACAATCTGTGTAAAAAAGAAAAATGATATATACACAATGCGTTAATGCCAATAACACTAAAAACAAAAAAGTTGTTACAAGTTTCATATAATTTGTTACCGCCGCATGAAGAAAACTCGGCTGGAAGTAGATGCCGAATAGTGTGCCAGTTGTAAGACTGCTGGCACACCTTGAGTTGCAAAGTCGACATGGTAGTGGTGGTGATGCCGCCATTTTCCTAAAGCAATATGAGCAAGGATGAACGATCCACTTCATAGGAAAGAAAAACAGTAACATAAAGTTCTCAATTAACTTACTAACACCTTCTAGAATAGAACCAACAACTAGCTAGATAAGAATCACCGTTCAGAGTTGCTACACTACAATCGTTAGACAACAAGACTCGATAGCTAGCTAGACAACACTTACTAACACATGTGCAAATGCCAAATCAGCCAACAAGACTCACTGTTACAGAAGCTAGCTGGCTAGAGAGCATCCTTCAGAATTGCTACACTACAATGCATCAATCTTAAGCGGAAAACAGAATATTCAGGTTTAGTAACTAAAATTAACAACATGCACATGCTTCCGTCCAACTTTTATATTTACATAAAAATCGTCAACACTACAATGCATCGATCTTAGTAAGAAAACATAATGTTTACAAGAACTGCCATGTATATCACGGATCTCTAGATGAGATTCTTCCGTGAGAACCAATTTGATGGACAATTATAATCCTAAGATCTAGTAGCATATAAGATGATAAGGTACCACCTACCAAAGCATTTCAGTGGCACCTATTGGCGAAAAAACTTTTCAAAAATATCTACCAAATCAGGGTACCACCTACCAAACCATTCCATCTAATTTGGCCCCTATTGACTAAGATAATTGATTGAAAAAGCAAGTGGCAAATTTGGGATTAACTTAGCACTTTCAAACCAAATACTTGTATCAAAACGAATATCTACTAGATCACAATACCACCTACCAAAGCATTTCAACTAAATTGGCACTTACATTTTGCCAAAAATAACTTATTACAGAAAAATTGCTCAGCAATAATTTGTTCACGCACCATATTATTTGCTATCTTGAGAGAAGCCTCTAGTGAAACCTATGGCCCCCGGGTCTATTTTCGATCATACAAGTTCCTATTTTCCATCATATAAGTTTCTATTTTCCATCATATTATTTTTCAATCTACTATTTTGCAATCTTTTACTTTCTGATCTATAAACCAAAAATATTTACTACCGTTTATCTATCTCTATCAGTTCTCACGTTTGCAAGTAACCGTGAAGGGATTAACAACCCCTTTATTGCGTTGGGTGCAAGTTGTTTGATTGTTTGTACATGTATTGGTGATTTGTGTGTTGTCTTCTACTGGATTGATACCTTGGTTCTCAAATAGAGGGAAATACTTATCTCTACTTTGTTGCATCACCCTTTACTCTTCAAGGGAAAATCTTACACGAGCTCAAGAAGTAGCAGGAAGAATTTCTGGCGCAGTTGCCGGGGAGATCGACACCAAGTCAAGACATACCAAGCACCCATCATAAACTCTTATCTCTTGCATTACATTACTCACCATTATCCTTTCCTCTCCCCCACTTCTAAAATGATTTTCGAAAATATTTGCCTTTTCTTCTCCCCTCTTCCGTTCGTCTTCTTCGCTTGCTTTTTGTGTCCTCGTGTGTTGGATTGCTTGCTTTGTCACGATGGCTCAAGAGAATACCAAAATTGTGTGACTTTTCCAACACTAATAACAATGATTTTATTAGTACTCTGATTGCTCCCTCCACTAGTGCGGAATCTTATAAAATTAATGCCGCTTTGCTGAATCTTGTTATGAAAGATCAATTTTCTGGCCTTCCTAGTGAAGATGATGTGTCCCATCTAAATAATTTCATTTAATTGTGTGATATGCAAAAGAAGAAAGATCTGGATACTGATATTGTTAAATTGAAGCTATTTCCATTCTCACTTCGAGATCGTGCTAAAAGTTTGTTTTCATATTTGCCTAAAAATAGTATTGATTCATGGAATAATGGTAAAGATGCCTTTATTTCCAATTATTTTCCTCCCACTATGGTCATCTCCTTTTGGAACAATATTATGAATTTTAAGCAACTTGATCATTAACATGTTGCACAATTTCGGGAGAGGATGAAATTGATGATATGAAATTGCCCTACTCATGGTTTGAATTTGTGGATGATTATACAAAAAATTTATGCCGGATTGAAGTTTTATTTTAGAAATCTTTTAGATTCGGCCGCAAGAGGCACTTTTATGGAAATTACTTTAGGAGAAGCTACTAAACTCCTAGATAATATTATGGTTAATTATTCTCAATGGCCTACTGAGAGATCTTCCACTAGTAAAAAAGTGCATGCGATTGAAGAAATTAATGTTTTGAATGGAAGGATGGATGAATTTATGAAATTATTTGCTAGCAAGAGTGCTTCTATTGATCCTAATGATATGCCTTTGTTTACGTTTATTGATAATAATAATGAATCTATGGATGTGAATTTTGTTGGTAGGAACAATTTTGGTAATAACGCGTATAGAGGTAATTTTAATCCTAGGCCGTTCCCTAGAAATTCCTCTAATAATTATGGTAATTCCAACAACAATTCTTATGGAAATTTTAATAAGATGCCCTTTGATTTTGAGAATAGTGTTAAAGAATTTATGAGTTCACAAAAGAATTTCAATGCCCTTTGATTGAATAGTGGCCGTGAAGGGATTGACAACCCCTTTATCACATTGGTTGCAAGGTTCTTATTTGTTTGTGTAGGTGCAAGGGACTTGAGAGTGGCCTCCTACTGGATTCATACCTTGGTTCTCAAAAACTAAGGGAAATACTTATGCTACTTTGCTGCATCACCCTTTCCTCTTCAAGGGAAAACCAATGCAGTGCTCAAGAGGTAGCACTATCTCCCTCTTTTTGTCTTCTCCACGACCACCATATTCTATTCCACCTATAGTGCTATGTCCATGGCGCACGCTCATGTATTGCATGAAAGTTGAAAAGGTTTGAGAACACCAAAAGTATGAAACAATTGCTTGGCTTGTCATCGGGGTTGTGCAAGATTTGAATATTTTGTGTGATGAAGATGGAGCATAGCCAGACTATATGATTTTGGAGGTATAAGCTTTCTTTGGCAATGTTATTTTGAGAATACATAATTTCCTTAGTAGTATGTGAAGGATTCCTTGATTAAGGGGTCCTCGGGTGTCCGACCTGTGTGACATGGGCCGGACTAATGGGCTATGAAGATACAAGACAGAAGACTCTGTCCCGTGTCCACATGGGACTCTCCTTGGCGTGGATGGCAAGCCTGGCGTTTGGATATACAGATTCCTTTCTCTGTAACCGAGTTTGTACAACCCTAGCCCCCTCCGGTGTCTATATAAACCGGAGGGTTTAGTCCATAGAGGGAATCATAATCATATAGGCTAGA
Source organism: Triticum dicoccoides (assembly GCF_002162155.2). Taxonomy (NCBI): domain Eukaryota; kingdom Viridiplantae; phylum Streptophyta; class Magnoliopsida; order Poales; family Poaceae; genus Triticum; species Triticum dicoccoides. Next base: position 47,411,514 of record NC_041380.1, on the reverse strand, counting down.
CTTCTAGGGTTTTAGCTATTATGATCTCGTGGTAGATCAACTCTTGTAACCCTCATACTCATCAATATCAATCAAGCAGGACATAGGGTATTACCTCCATCGAGAGGGCTAGGACCTGGGTAAAACTTTGTGTCCCCTGTCTCCTATTACCATCAACCTTAGACGCACAGTTCGGGACCCCCTACCCGAGATCCGTCGGTTTTGACACCGACATTGGTGCTTTCATTGAGAGTTCCACTATGTCACCGCCAAAAGGTTCGATGGCTCCATCCATTATCTTCAACGGTATTTCCCTGGGGCATGTTTTTCTCCCCGGCCAGATCTTCGTATTCGGCAGCTTCGCACTGCAGGCCAACTCACTTGGCCATCTGGAGCAGATCGACAGCTATGCCCCAGGTCACTAGATTAGTTTTGGAAACCTGGATTATGTCGCTGGTATCCGAGGAGACTTGATCTTCCAAGGATTCATGACCCCAACCTCCGCTCTGGCCTTAGAGCCGGAGCGCCTCGCCAGGACCGAAGATGGGATTTCTAAACCCGCCAGACTATCTGTGGCCACTAGGCCGAGTACGGGAGAGCCGGAGGAAGAAGTGTTGCTCGCAACCATCACCAAGCCGGACTCTTCCCCGGACGCTGGCCCCGAACCCTCGGAGTCAGCATCGTGTGAGCTCGGCTGAGGAATTCCCTTCCCGCCATACTCCATGGATCCTTTTCTTCCTCGACAAACCTCGCCTTTAAGAGAGGCCCTGGACTTGATGTGATCCCTCGTGATTACGGAGGAGCAATGTCCGAACTACGCCCATCTCGGACTAGGGGCTGAGAGCGGGGAATTTTACGTCCCACCCACCACCCACTTCATCGCCATAGTAGAGGACTTAATTGACATGCTCGATTACGGCTCCAAAGACATCGACAATATGGACAATGATGCCGAAGAGGAGCAAGCCGAAAACCCGCCATTTACCGGACATTGGACGGCCACCTCTTCGTATGACATGTACATGGTGCACACACCCAAGGAGGGTGACATCGATAATGAGAAAAATCCAGTAGAGGATAAACCTCCCGAGATACAACCATAGCGCTGATGGTGCCGCTCTAAATCACACTGCAGCAAAGACAACAATACTGGCACGAGAGACAACAACAATCCAGATGATGCCGAAGACCAAGAAAACCCTGTCGAGCAAAACTCCGAACAAGACGATCGGGAGGATGGGCAAGTTAGCCCTGATGAATAGGCTACAAACGAAGAGTTGGAGGATAGTAATTACCTTCCACCCTCCAAGGATGAGGTGAGCCTCGATGACAAAGACTTTATCGTGCCTGAGGAACCTCTTGAGCAGGAGCATTTTAAGAAACGACTAATAGCCACTGCAAGGAGCCTGAGAAAGAAGCACCAGCAGCTTTAAGCTGATCAAGATCTTCTCAATGATAGATGGACTAATATCCTGGCAGTAAAGGAATACGACCTCGAGAGTCCAACCAAAAGTTACCCGAAGCATAAACTACTACCTCAATTCAATGACGAGGCACTTGAGCCCGTACCATCAGCGCGTAATGCGGCTGATTGACCACCACGTGGCCGGGACAAAGCGGCATCTCAAGCCGAACACCAGCCCGTCCTACCTCGCCGTAAAGGCAGAGCTAAAACAGCTCGGGGATACATGTACGACCTGCGATAGGACCTCAAAATAAAGCAGGTCCGGCCAGATCGATCTACGGATCGCGGGGGCATACCCCGATGCGCGGCGATGGCTATCAAGCCGAACATAGCAAGCACAGTGACGTCTAGGCCGAAATCCGCACACGGACTCCATCCGAACTACATCGCGATCTGGCCTGATATAGAGGCACCGCACACCCCCTCTGCATCACTGATGAAGTAAAGGAACATGAATTCCCAGAAGGTTTCAAACCCATGAACATCGAATCATACGATGGGACAATAGACCCCGCGGTATGGATCGAAGATTTTCTTCTCCACATTCATATGGCCCACGATGATGATCTTCATGCCATCAAATACCTCCCACTAAAACTCAAGGGGCCAGCTCGGCACTGGTTGAATAGCCTACTCGAAAATTCCATTGGCAGCTGGGAAGACTTGGAAGACGCCTTCCGCGATAACTTCCAAGATACATATGTCCGCCCCCCAGATGCTGATGACCTAAGCCACATTATCCAGCAGCCCGGGGAGTCAGCCAGGAAGCTCTCGACTAGGTTCTTAATTAAAAAGAACCAAATATTCGATTGTATGGACGCCGAAGCCGTGGCAGCCTTTAAACATAGTGTCTGAGACGAGTGGCTCACCCGCCACCTCGGACAAGAAAAACCAAAATCCATGGCAGCCCTTACCGCTCTGATGACCCGCTTCTGCGCGGGAGAGGACAACTGGCTCGCTCGTAGAAGCAACAACACCAGTGATCCGGGCACTTCCGATGTTTGAGACGGCAACAGCAAGCCACGACGCAATAAGCTCAAGCGTCGAAATAATAATGAAGGAATGCAAGACACGGCGGTCAATGCAGGATTCAGCGGCTCCAAACCCGGTCAACAAAAAAAGCCATTCAAGGCAAACACAGGCGGACCATCCAATGTAGACAAGATACTGGATCAACCCTGCCAAATTCATGGCACCCCCGATAAACGAGCCAATCATACCAACAAAAGCAGTTGGGTCTTAAAACAAACCAACAAGCTTAATGCCGAACACAAGGGGAAGGGGCCACCCCAGTGACAGTGACGATGAAGAGACTCGCCAACTAAACACCGGGGGTCAGAAGCAATTTCTCCCCAAAGTAAAAACAGTAAACATGGTACACGTGACGCACATTCCTACGGGGAAGCGCAAATGCGCACTACGGGCGCCTACGCCATAGAGGCAGTCGCCTCAAAATCTAGCCAATGGGCGGCCTGCCCGATCACTTTTGATCACAAAGACCACCCAGCCAGTATCCATCACGAAGGGTCGGCAGCTCTGGTCCTCGACCCAATTATCGACGGGTTCCATCTCACGAAAGTCCTTATGGACGGCGGCAGTAGCCTTAATCTACTCTACCAGGACACTGTCCGCAAAATGGGCATTGATCCTTCAAGAATCAATCTCACCACAACTTCCTTCAAGGGAGAAGTACCCGGAATAGAAGCTCACTTCACGGGTTCAAATACATTGGAAGTCGTTTTCGGCTGCCCGAACAACTTTCGAAGCGAAGGCTTGACCTTCGATATTGTCCCGTTCCACAGTAGCTACCATGCACTGCTCAGGCGTACCGCTTTTGCTCATTTTAACGCGGTCCCACACTATGCTTATCTAAGCCTTAAGATGCCCGGTCCACGCGGCATCATCACGATAAACAGAAACACGAAACGCTCTCTCCGTACAGAGGAGCATACTACGGCAACTGCAGTCGAAGGACAAAGCAGCCCCATTAAGCCGCGTATCTCATAGGCCATCAAGCCGTCGGTCTCTATTAAACATGATCGATCAATCTTAGAGCTGGATTAGCAGTTCGGCCTCTGTTGTTCGCCTCATATAGCTGCGAAGTTTGTACTGCACATACATAATTATGCACTTAAAATACCTTGGTCATCGGTAGAGGCACAATACAGACAAGCCTACAATGCGGCCGCACTCCCATAGCCTTTTCCCCTTTTTTCTAACTATCATCTATCTTTTACCACAGGTGACTCAAAGCCTGGTCATCTTACGGAATCTTTCTGAGTTCGACTTCGTATAGATAACCAAAGGCTATTCCGGTCATGAGTCCTTTCGCTAAGGCAAGGCAACACAGACGTGCGATGGGAGGTCCAAATAATTCTTTGTAGACCGCACTCTTTATTTCAAACCTATAAAGTGCCTTTTTCCTCAGCCTTCGACCCCCGGCATGTTAAATAGTCCTTGTAGTGGCATTATAATCCGAAATATTGCGTTTGACGTGCCAATTAGATTCCAGTGAACATAGTTCGTATTTAGTATTTGCTTTTTCTGAGAACTAAATTTTGCTTCTTTGGTTGTTTCACTCACGCACCTCGGCACAAATTGCCAGGGGCTCGATATGGCAACATATGAGTTGCCGACAAGTCTGAACAACTTTATAGCATACTTCAGCGTCACGAGTTTGGCCTTATATGCTTCAGCTCTAAATCATTTATTTGGTCAATAGTTGGGTTGCCCAGCTCCTGTGCTTACTACCTTACGTTCCGCCCTATCGGCTAAGGTCGTAAAGGGAGAACTACTGTGATTGTGTTTCCAGTTCATCTGGTCAAGCACCTCAGTAGAGAAAGCCGAAAACTGACTGTCATGATGCGGCGAGAGCTGGTCAACCACTCGATGACTTATCAGAATCTTTCGTGATTCCTTTTGTATTACACGAAGGACCATTCTTCTGGTCACCTATGTAACACACTGTATTCGGATAACCGCGTACATACCAGGGGCTATATCGTAGACCCACCGTCGAACTCCTATGTGTAAGTGAAAGTGCTAAACCCTATAGTCTGATTGCCTAGTTTGCTGCGTTGGCACCTCCTTCATTGACCAAGACGTTGGGTAAAAAGTGATCAAGTGCTTTTACGAACACCCCCGTATTATATCCGAGGGGGCTGTAGCCGACGACTGGAAAACTTCCAGATTATAAAAATACGGTCGCGCAGGAGGAACCAAAACTTTCAGGCAAAAATCATAGCCTATAATACATCGTAATATTGTTTTTACAATTTCGGTACAATCACTCGAATATCATATCCTTCAAGCACTGACCCTCTATCAAGCGGGTGCCCTCAAGGACATCCTCAAAATAATGCTCCGGCATTTGATGGTCCTTGCCCCCGGGTGGACTCCTTGCTGCAATATCGGTGGCCTTCATCTTCGCCCAGTACGTCTTGACGCGGGCAAGGGCCATCCATGCACCTTCAATGCATGTTGACCGCTTAACAGTGTCGACACGCGACACCGCATCAACAAGTCACTGCACCAAACATAAATAACTATTCGGAATTGGTTCCGTTGGCCACAGCCGGACCATGACGTACTTCATGGCAGATCCAGATATTTTGTGGAGCTCGGCCCAATGGGCCATCTGTTCGTTCAGCAACGGCGGATGCTTTGGCATGCTGAATTGCGATCACAAAAGCTTCTTTGTTGCATGTCCTTCTTGCGCTTGGTAAAATTGTGCCGCATCGGAGACACTCTTCGGCAAGTCCAAGAATGCGTCTGGAGAACTCCACATTTGGTTAAGCGGGGCATACTTCGGATCACCGAATTTAGGCTGTAATAAGAAAGGCTTACCGGCCGCTGTTTCCCCAGCTTGCCAGATCTGCTCCCGAGCCACTCTAGACTCGAACCGTGCTTCTCTTGCCTCTTGTAAGGCCTTGTCGAGATAGGTCATTTTGACTTCGCTATCCTTTTAGAGGAATTCACATCGGCAGTGGCATCCTTCAGCTCGCGCGCCATGGTAGATATTCTCTCCTCGCATTGGCGCCGAGTAGCCTGTTCGGCTTTTAACACTGCGGCTGCCTTCCTGGCAACCGCATCACTCATCCTGGCTTGCTCCTTGGCCCAGACGATCTCAGCCCGCAGGGTCTCAACCGCGGCTGCACCATCTATGGTTATGCATATCTCAGTATATAATTCCCAGCTTCATGCTCATATTATTATACATACATATAGTGACTGCCCAAAAGATACCTTGCGGCTCGTCAAGCCGCCTGTTAATAAGCGTGATGTCATCATCCACCACATCAAGTTTCTGCTTCAAATCTGCCACCTCTATTGCACGGGCAGTCGCCAGGGATGAAACGGCATGTGTTCCAATTAGTTAGATTATTTCCTGGGCATATCTTTTTTGATCCTCTGATCGCCTCCTTTTGGACGCCAACCAGAGTCTCAGGGGCTACTATCTATACATGGGTGCATTCTCTCGAAGCCTCTTAGCAGGCCCGTGGAGGCTTCATTCAATCCGCTTCTCGCGGACAAAATCCTCTAAACTACCATACCCATCAAGGTACGATGTTCCTCTGAGATGGGCACATGTTGCAGCACGTCCATCAATGTATCCGACGCCTCCTAATTCCTGGAAGCGGCAGTGGGAGTATGGATGTGTTTACTCAACCCTGGAGTCGTCTCCGGCTGTAAACCGGATTGTTCGGGGCCTTTGTTGTTGGTCCCCGAAGGGGCTGCATGCCCCGGACCCTGGACTGCCGAAGTATCACCTTCGGACGTGGTCTTCATTGTCCCTCGCACCACTTGTTGATTAGGAGAATTCCTCCGGGACGACACCTCAAAGTCGTCCACCCTATTGGACGAGAGGGTCTATGGAGGCTTCTTGCTTTCCATCATCTCCGGAAGAAGATCCCCCGAGGAGGAGGACTGTTGAGGAAGACTGCGTGCCAGACTGCAAACAAATGTTTCAAATGTTACCCTTGTAAGCGGGAAGGAACGGGATATGTTTAGGACACCTATCATCACTTACGATTCAGCTAGAGGCTTGTCCTTATGGAGGAATTGCGCATCAATGTCGTCTTTTGAACCCGAACCGCGTGGCAAAGACATCTTCCCTCGCTTAGGAGCCTCTACCTTCAAATCTTTGGAGGCGGTCCTCTTCTTCCCATGCTGGGAAGGGATGTCAGCCTCCCCTTTTCTTTTGTCTTCGAAAGAGGGGGTCCCAATCTCCCCGGACATAGCATCTGGTGTACCTTTAGAATGGAGGCCACCTTTGGCCTTCTTGCTCTCCTCCTTGTCCTCCTTCATCGGCACTTGATATGGCACCGGAGCCAGCCTCCTTGTTAACACAGGATCGGCTGAGTCTTCGGGAAGAGGGGCCGAAGACCTAATTTGTTCCGCCTTCTTTACCCACCCCTGTTCGAAGATGGTTTTCTCAGTACTACAGGATATTTAATTAAGATGTGTTCGGTAGTCGAGTGCTTACCGAGGTATCCGGATGGTTGGAGTCGAGGCCGATGTCTTTGGTGGTATCCGACCACTGCTTTCGTGTCCCAAAGAATAACTTCCACATTCCCTTGTGTGTCGTGCTGAAGAAGTGCTGAAGGGTCCGTTGTCCTTCCGGATTGAACTCCCACATGCCGAGGGGCCGTCGCTGGCACAGCAGGACCCGACGACTAGCATTACCTGGATTACATTGATGAGGCCGGTGTCCTTTTCAAGGAGGCTCCGGATGCGAGTTTGTAGCGTCTGCACTTAGTCAATTGATCCCCAGTCCAGCCCCTTATTAATCCATGATGCGAGCTGTAATGGAGAGCCAAATCGGAACGCAGGTGTAGCTGCCCACTTGGTACCATAGGGTTCGGTGATGTAAAACCACTCCCGCTGCCATAGGTTGGAAGCTTCCATGAAAGAGCCTTTTGGCCAAAAAGCATTGGTGAGCTTTTTCACCGTAGCACCACCACACTCTATTTGCTTCCCCTTGATTACCTTCGGCTTCACATTAAAGGTCTTGAGCCATAAGCCGAAGTGAGGGGTAATACGGAGAAATGCCTCGCACATGATAATAAACGCCAAGATGTGAAGGAAGGAGTCGGGATCTAGATCGTGAAAATCTAGCCTATAATAGAACATGAGACCGCGAACGAAGGGATGGAGAGCGAACCCTAGCCCCCGGAGGAAGTGGGGGATGAATATGACCCTCTCGCCGGATCTAGGAGTAGGAATAACCTGTCCTTTAGCAGGGAGCCTGTGGAGGATTTCCGCAGTTAGATATCTTGTCGCCCGGAGCTTCATGATATCCTCCTCTGTGACAGAGGAAGCCACCCACCGGCCTGGAAGGCTAGGTCCGGACATGACTAGGAGACTCAGAGCAATTAAGTTGAAACGTGGGTGCTGGAACTCGAGGTTGGAAAGGTTGGGGAAGAAGTAGGCGCAGAGGAGAAAGACGGGTTTGTGCCCCTTAATAAAGGCGATGAATATCAAACGCCTCCTCATAGGCCTTAAAGACTGCCTATTCCCAAGGGACCATGCCAATGGGACGGTTGGGTTATCCACACCCGTATTGATGAGAATCCCGTAATAAGGGGACACGATCTCTGCTTCGACAAGACGTACCAGTAAAAACACGTCTTAAAACATGGAGCGGGAAGCTAAAGAACGGTTCGAAATAATGACCGGCAGGGACGTGATGTCACGCTACAAAAGTTGTCAGTGGATTGGACTCATAAAATACTATACTCTCTGCGGATATATTTGGTGTTTTTTATAGAGCCGGACACATCCTCTGTGTTCGAGAGCTGTTTGGGATTATTCGGAAGAGGAACCCGTCTTGCAATGCCGACAATCTGTGCGCCGGACACCTCGTCATTGAAGCCTGGTTCATGGGCTACTGAGGGAGTCCTGGATTAAGGGGTCCCCGGGCGTCCGGCCTATGTGACATGGGCTGGACTAATGGGCTATCAAGATACAAGACAGAAGAGTCTCTCCCGGGTCCGGATGGGACTCGCCTTGGCGTGGATGGCAAGCCTGGCGTTTGGCCCATGGAGAGGGCCCGTGGCACCCTGGCTCAGAGAAACCGGAACGCCCCGTATTCCAGCCCAGAGATGGAGGAGAAGTCTTCTGGAATACGGCACTGCTTAGCATAGAACAAAACAGCTTCCTATTATTACACGAATATGAATACAAGGTCTCTGATATTACAATGAATAACATCGGCACGGCGACACTATGCCATCCTCATTTGATCTATGCAAGCTGCACAACTAGTCGAGGCAGTGGAACAACTACTGGCAGCGGAACAACGACGATAGTGGTGATCTCCACTCTGCAGGGACTCTGGTTGGAATGCTTATCCTAACTCGCACGAATGGAAACCATGACAAGCAATCAAGCAATCAGAACATGACCTGTAAACTGGCATGACACGCCAGGTCAGTACATTGAATGTACTTGCAAGCTCACAATAACCAGAAGCATTCAAGACAAACAATAGCATGGCACTTACAGGTTAAGCAGGAATTATCATGAGATCATCAGGATAACATGGCATGAACAACATGAACATGTTGCAGCTAGAACAATATGAGCATGGCACGAACATATAAATCTGACGATACTAGCATGCAACATGATGACACTATATGCACCACTTATTCTGCTCAGGTTACCTCATAACCATCTCATGCATCACTTACCAACCTCAGACAACACACGATCATCTCAGGATCAAATCAAGCTTGGTATAAACAATACCGTAGTAATCATTAAATGACCACAAGAAGCTTGATCTTTACCCATGATTCTCGCACAACATCACGAATATGCAACAACCCGGTATCTTCGATACCACGGTGATCATTCACGGATCACAAGCGGAATGACTCTGGGCTCAACGTGTTACCTCGTAACCAAACAGTGATCATTTCACGATCACCACCAATCTCTTTCTCATCATCAAACCAGGGTTGTTATTTAGCAAGTCATTATTGTTACTATTACTGTTGACCCATAGTGTGACCGACACGAACTGGGCCCTTATCCGCGGGCACGGCTATCGATAGATCTAATATATACTGTGTAGAGGTTAGCACACTGTACCCACACCACGGAACCCATGGCCTCGCATTCCCATTCGGGTGGACCAACGGCATTCTGACAAAACCGATCTACTGCCATGACACTCTCCCGGCCACTCCGACCAACTCCCCTTTGGGCTAAGTCATGGGTGGCTCCGTGCCTACCAAAGGCACCAATGGCCACCGTCGTGGCAAAACATAAACTCTCCCGTCCAAGGTAGCGCCCGCGCATAACCTTCCCTCGTTGGAGGCACTAGCAAAAGACATGACAATAGACCTAGTTAGGACCTTCCCGTTAGGTAAGCGTGGTTGCACTGGTCAGCTCGATATGGTGGCACCATGACTCAGCCAGCAGTTGTTCAAGTTCAATTTAATCCGGTTAAACTTGAAAGCAATATGCTGAGCCATGATAAAATAACATGATGCAATTATAATGCATGAGCATGATATCAACATAAGCACAGGGTGCAACATAACTATCCACCATATCAGCAATGGATCTTATCCAACTAAGCATAGCATAATGACAAGCATGAATATCACAAGTACAACACTACTCATACCATAACTTGACCACTAGCATCAACCATAAATACCATGCAAGAACTCATCAATAACATTATCGAGTAAACATTTAACCAACTAACAACAAAGGAACAATGCATATTACAGGTACTCGGTAATCGATGGCAGTCATGCCTCGAAGAACATGACCAACCCAACATGTACTACTATCAAGCATGACCAATATGAAAGTAATACTAGAAGGTAGAACATGATAACAGAGTGCAAGAAACATAGCATGACGGTAATCACCGATCCATAAATGTAACCGAAATAATGATGGTAGTAGCAAAACAACCATACAATTGTTAAGGATTCAAGTTGAAGACCAATGCTACTCCATGGCTATCATGCAAATGGTGGTTGTGGCTTGCCTGGGAATGAAGAATGCACCGGGGAGATGTGCGGAACAATCGTGGAACAAATCGTTGGGAAAGTTCTCTCTCAGAGGGGGCTGATTAGGGGCAAGGGCAAATAGGTCATTTTCACAGTGTGAAACCATAGTGAAAACGAAACCAACAGAACAGGATCGATGAAACGAAGACGTGGGCTTTGGATTCACCTTAAACAGAGTTAGGATCAAAAAGATATAGCACGGCGAAGTTCAGGGACCAATCTGTAAAAATAACCCTACAAACAGGCTCGTGAGCTGAAAACAGAAAGCACATTTTAGGAAATATGCTTTCGGGACAATGAAGACACATTCCAGGCCGAAGCCACAAAACGTTACACTTTTACTGAAACGAAAGCGTAAACCAGAGAACACACTTCCACTTATCCACGTGGAGAGTGGCGGGGCCGGGCTTGGGGTCACAGACGTGCGGGTCCCGCGGGGTGGGGCCCGTCACTTATCCACGTCGGTCGACCAGTTCAACGCGCGCAGAGTCGGGGCCGGCTCCTGGGTGGCTGAATGGTGGGGTCCGGGAAAGACACAGGGCCCACCTGGCTCCTGTCTTCTTCCTCCTTTCGCTGGCACGACCGAAGTAGAGGACGGGGCATGCAAGGAGCAACGCCGGTGATGGCCCGGCCAGCTCCGGCTATCCCTGGTTGAACGGGAGGCACCAACGGACTCGGGTGGCTGCACCGCTCTCATCCAGAGGTAGGAACGGCGCCGGGGAAGAGTGGGGAGGCGGCGACGAGTGGAGGAAAGTGGAGGCAGAGGCGGCGGCGGTCTTCGGGGCACGACCCTAAAGGGGCTCCGGCAAGAGGGCAAGGGTACGGGAAGAGTCGCTGAAGGGTGGGGAAGGTGATGGTGGTGGCTAGAGGTGGAGGAGGGCTCGGCGTTGGGCAAATTTAGGCCGAAGCTGAGGCGGACATGGCAGCCATGGAAGAGGAACTGGAGCTCCTTGAGCTCGATGGAGTCGTCGGGCGGGGCTCTGGGAGAGTGTTGGAGGCGAGTGAGTGCTCGTAAAGGGCTCGGGTGGCCTTTATATAGCCGAGGCGAGGGGCACGGTATAACGCCCCAGATGTAACCTTCTATATTTGTACTCCAACTCTTTCCATTTTCGGCGTTAAGTTATGAGATTCCCACGTGGTTGGGTTTTTCCTTCGTCTTGCATTTTGTTCATGTCATGCATTTCATATCATGTCATCATGTGCATCGCATTTGCATACATGTTCGTCTCATGCATCCGAGCATTTTCCCCGTTGTCCGTTTTGCAATCCGACACTCCTACGTCATCCGGTGCTCCCTTTTGCCTCTTTTCATGAGCGGGTGTTAAACTTTCTTAGAATGGACCGAGATTTGCCAAGCGGCCTTGGTACACTACCGATAAACCGCCTGTCAAATTTTGTGTCATTTGGAGTCCGCTTGATACTCCAACGGTTAACCGGGGAACCGTAAAGGCCTCGTGTGTGTTGCAGCCCAACACCCCTCTAAAGTGTCCCAATAACCCATCCAAACCCCCTCCATCCTCTCGGCCGTTCGATCATGATCGCATGGTCGAAAACCGAACCTCATTTGGACACTCCTAACTTCTTCTAGGTATAAATACGTGCAACCCTCTCAAAATCCCGGTCGAAACCCTAGTCTTCTCCTCCCTCTCACCCGGCAGACGTGTCCGCCCCTCGCCGGATGAAACTCGCCACCGCCCGTGGCCAATCCGGACGTGCCACGTGGCCCTCCGCCGCCACCTGCCGCCGCGGCGCCCCAGGCCCATCGCGGGCCCGCGCGAGCCCGTGGGAGCCGCCGACGCCTATGCCTCAGCGCCATCCACCGCTTCACCCGAGTCCACCCGTTCGTCGCCGCACCGCCGTGTCGGACTTCCTCGCCAGCGGCCGCGCCCGGCGACAGCGCGCCACCGCGCCTGACCACCGCCCTCGCGCGCTCGGCGTCCGCTCCCCGCGCCCTCCCTCGCCGCTCTCCGCCCGCACCAGATCCGCCTCCTCTGAGCTCCACCGCGCTGCCCCGAACTTCGGCCACCGCCCCTACCTTCTCCGGCGAGCCCGACCCCGGCCATCCTCTTGAAATTCCCCCAAGTCTTTATTCCTACTCATATTTTCATGTCCTGTTTGTGATGCTATAACTTCTTGCATGTAGCTCCGTTTTGTGCGTGCAATATATCGAAATGTTCATCATGATGTGCTCTTCATTTTGTTCCATTGTGACCTTCTTGTTTGAGTCCATCTTGATCCCAAATCGTTGATGCAAGAGTGCTATAAATGTTAGGTGCTGATTCTTAGCAGAGTATGAGCATTTGTCATTTTTGCTACAATTATTGTGTACTGCATATGAGCATGAGCTCTACATGTGTTTTGATATATGCCATGCCATATTTACAGGGGTGTATGCCATGTATTTTTTTATCAATGTGGTGACTATCACAAGCATGCAAAGTAGCTCTCGTGATATTGCTGATTTCAGAGACTTAGGATTTTAGTCATTGCTCTGCTGTTATTTTATGCCATGTATTCATGTTACTACAGTGAGATCCATGCTTTATTTGAGTTGTTTCAGTAAGGATGATTTGGACATATGGTTATGCTCTATCCGTCCATGCCCCTGTTTGCAATTATGGAGTGCCCTAGCACTACTTAATATTGCTCTACTTTTGCTATAAAATGTTCCTGGCAGATTGTTTACATGTTAATCAATTTTGCTATGGTTGTTGTAGTTGATCCATGCATGCTATGAACTTGATATTCCCTTGTTAGCTTCTTGAACATGTCTTCTGCAGGTAGTATGCCTATCTTGTCATGCAATGCCTTGTGTTGAGTGAATCGAGCTCGCAAAGAGGCCTTCATAACTCTGTTTTGCCATGCTCAGTTTTCTACAAGTCTGAATCTGTTAACGAAACTTGCTATGTTTACATGGGTGCCATCATATTTTTTGTGCCCTTTTGGCTCATGGTCAGTAAGGGACTTTTGTTCTATACTTTGAGTAGATTCATGCCATGCCTTGTGTTTCTATGCTCTGTTCCTGTAGCTTGTTGTTTGCTTGCTCTAAGCTTTGCTTCCTGATGTTATTTCCTGTCATGTTAGTATTTTCACAATGTCTGTGAAGCTGATATCTTTTGTAGTTTTGCCATGCTTGTTTGAACCTGCTCTTGTGTGATTTAGCCATAGATCAGTGTTCATCTTTTGTCAAGCATCTTGAGTAGATCACCGCCATGTGCTTTGTTGCTATGTTAGAGTGCAGTAGCTTAGTTTCTTGTTGCATTTTAGATGGCATCGTGCTGTTAATCGCAGAATTGTGCCATTCTTGTTTTGCTTGCCATTTGCAAACCATGCATCCGATTTCGGTGATATTTATATCGATTTCGACCGAAATCAACTCATATTTCCAGTGGCACACTTGGTTTGCCAAGTTAAGTCCTAGTTCAATCTCTGCCTTCCAAAGCATGCATATGCATTGCATATCACATCCCGCATGTCATGTCATGTTTTGCATCATGTTGCTTGCGCATTGCACCGTGGTTGATGTGGTTTCCTTTGCTTGTGTTCTTTCCTTGGGTAGAGCTGGGTGATGAGTTTGTGATCGAGGAACCCGTTGAGTACGCTTACGAGGATCAAGTTTTCGTCAACTCGGAGAACTTTGCAGGCAAGATGACCATACCCTCGAAATCACTTCTATCTTTGCTTGCTAGTTGTTCGCTCTATTGCTATGCCGCGATACCTACCACTTTCTATATCATGCCTCCCATATAGCCATGTCAAGCCTCTACCCCACCTTTCCTAGCAAACCGTTGTTTGGCTATGTTACCGCTTTGCTCGGCCCCTCTTATAGCGTTGCTAGTTGCAGGTGGAGACTAAGTTTGTTCCATGTTGGAACATGGATATTGTTGGGATATCATTATTATATATATTGTTTACTTTAATGCATCTATATACTTGGTAAAGGGTGGAAGGCTCGGCCTTTTGCCTGGTGTTTTGTTCCACTCTTGCCTCCCTAGTTTCCGTCATACCGGTGTTATGTTCCTTGATTTTGCGTTCTTTACGCGGTTGGGTGTTATGGGAACCCCTTGACAGTTCACTTTGAATAAAACTCCTCGAGCAAGGCCCAACCTTGGTTTTACCATTTGCCTACCTACCACCATATACCTTCCCTTGGGTTCTGCAGACTCAAGGGTCATCTTATTTTAAACCCCCCTGGGCCAGTGCCCCTCTAAGTGTTGGTCCGAACTGAGCTGCCTGCGGGGCCACCTCGGGGAAACTTGAGGTTTGGTTTTACTCATAGCTAGTCTCATCCGGTGTTGCCCTGAGAACGAGATACGTGCGACTCCAATCGGGATTTGTCGGCACATCGGGTGGCTTTGCTGGTCTTGTTTTACCATTGTCAAAATGTCTTGTAACCGGGATTCCGAGACTGGTCGGGTCTTCCCGGGATAAGGAATATCCTTCATTGACCATGAGAGCTTGTGATGGGCTAAGTTGGGACACCCCTGCAGGGTTTTGAACTTTCGAATGTCGTGCCCGCAATTATGGGAAGATGGGAATTTGTTAATGTCCGGTTGTAGAAATCTTGAAACTTAACTTAATTAAAATGAATCAACCGCGTGTGTAGCCGTGATGGTCTCTTTTCGGTGGAGTCCGGGAAGAGAACACGGTCTCGTGTTATGCTTGAACGTAAGTAGTTTCAGGATCACTTCTTGATCATTATAGCTTCTCGGCCGAGCTTTGCTTCTCTTCTCGCTCTCATTTGTGTAAGTTAGCCACCATATATGCTAGTGCTTGCTGCAGCTCTACCTCACTACCTTTTCCTACCTTTAAGCTTAAATAGTCTTGATCGCGAGGGTGTGAGATTGCTGAGTCCCTGTGACTCACAGATACTTCCAAACAGATGCAGGTGCCAATGATGCTAGTGTAGGGGACGCTACCGAACTCAAGTTGGAGTTTGACAAGGATTCGGGATGTTACTATGTGTCTTTTCCGGATGATCAGTAGAGGAGCCCAGTTGGGGCGATCGGGGATCTAGCAATTGGGGTTGTCTTTTATTTATGTTGGCTCCGTAGTCGGACCTTGATTGTGATCTGGATGATGTATACTATATTTATGTATTGTGTGAAGTGGCGATTGTAAGCCAACTCTTTATCCCATTCTTATTCAGTACATGGGATGTGTAAAGATTACCCCTCTTGCGACATGCCTACTATGCGGTTATGCCTCTAAGTCGTGCTCCAACACATGGGAGATATAGCCGCGTCGTGGGTGTTACACACGGGCTTGGGTGCCGTCGCTCGCGCTCGGCCAAGGCATTGGCACCACGCAGCGAGCATGGGGTGGCGCGGGAAGGCGACAAGGGAGGTGGGTACGAGCTACAGAGGCGCACAGAGCAAGAGGGGTCGAGGGCGCAGAGGGGAAGCGGCCACGGCACCATTAACGCTCGGTCGGCCACAGTGCGCCCGTGGGCGCGCGACGACGAGCATCGACGGAGGGGCTTACAGAGGGGTAGATGGCTCCTGGAGGACGGTGACGACGCGGTAAAACTGTTAGACATGCCCATGGGCGCGAAGACAATGAGCGGGAGAGGGGGCGGAGCTAGAAGACGCCCTGGACGCGACCAATGCCAGCAGAGCGCGCGCATTCCATGCCAAAGCTCGTGATCACGGCATGCACTAGTGCACACAGTGCCACACGGCCGGCCAAATGTTGTTTGGGGGTCTGTCCTTCTTAGGGAGGTTACAACTACGGTGGTAGCTCGGTGAAAAATGCTCTGGTTAAATGGTAATTAACCTCTGAACTTTACTGCAGTAAACTTGAACGTGCACCGGTGATCAGCAATAACTTGGTTGGGTCCAAAAAGTTTGTCTAGGGAGATTAGATGACTTTAGTCCTGGAGAGTTTGAGGATAATTGGATCAAGATAATGTAGTTGCTTTGCAACTGACCAAAATGGTCTAGAAACTAGATCATGATAGTTCACTCACATAGAGTAACCACTTAAGCTGAAATTTGGCAAGGCATTATGATTTGGCCATACTGAGATGCTTTAAAATTTTCATACCAATTGGATTCACCAAAATGGTACTCCATCCGTATGGAAATACTTGTCACCAAAATGAATAAAAGGGAACACTTGATTCACAAACATCCCTTCACAAACGTATTTTAGTTATAGATACGTCCCTTCTTATCCATTTTTATGACAAGTATTTTCGGACGGAGGGAGTACTTGCTTCACAAACATCCTTGCTGACTAGAAACTTGCAAAAATTCCAGAGGAATATTTGCTTGATTAATTGATCCCAAATTTGGTGGAGAGGTGTTTTATGGTCATGAGAATATTTCCAGAACCAAAGATTTGGTCCTATGCTCACATAGATGGTTGGATAAGGCTGAAAATTAGAGGGTTGTGCTAATATGAGTACATGAAGGAGTGTGCAAAATTTCAACTCATTTGGATAACCCTAGCTATAACTTCCTTCACAAAGCCTTCCATCTGGTAGAAACTTTGAAAAATCACTAAGGAAGTTTCATCACAGGTCAATTATTTGGACAGCAAAAGATGTCCAAAAAGTTTGGGGACAAATGGGCGAAGATAAATAGCACTTGCTTCACAATGTGACATTTAGGACAGAATAGAAAATGAATTTATTGAGCATGATGAGAAACATGGCCAATGAAATATTTTGCCATATTTGAGGAAGATATGACACAAAAAAATTATAAGACTGATTTGGGGATTTTTGGATGGGTAAAAATATAGGTTGCTTCACAACCTAGGGCAGATAGGGTTATTCCTTTAATGGAAAAAGGAATATTCCTAAGAAAAGAACTTAGGGTTTGGTCATGGAGTGAAGTGACATGATCTTGGCAAAGTTTTGAGAATGATGAGCCACATGGGAGGGGGAATGAGGATGATTTCCCAGGTGGCAAGGCCACAGAACCAGTCCAAAAAGAAAAACAGAGCAAAAACCAAATAATTCAAAAGAAAAAGAAAAGGGCCAAAATCCGAGATGTTACAACTCTTACCCCCTTAAGGAAATCTCGTCCTCGAGATTTAGTTTCTCAGGGAACCATTATGACTTGAGGACACCGTTTCCAACTCGGGTATCCATTTCCTTTGTATATTGTTCCCTTAAGAATTTCATATGATCTGCTTACCTAGCTTTGGGGTGGTTTGCTTCACCTTTCCCAATTCTGATGGGTCTTTGCTCATATACCAATTCCCTTCTACTGACGTTGATTCTCTCATTCCTGTGGTGGTATCCAATGGATCTGAGCAAAAAAAATTGGTCCTAAAAACCTTTTTACTTCTGTCATGGGGTTGCTTCAAATAAATATGGGACTTCTCAAATATTTACACCTTGATACTGGCCCGACAGGGGGCTGATGGATATTTTCTCTTTCCTGAAAGACAGACCGTGTACTTGATTCCGTCGGTATGTATACCGGGTCTGAGCTGATTGTTCAGCATTTAACTTTATCATTTTGTCGGTATGCCCATTTGGATTGACCATTCCAAACGGGTCAGCGGGATATGAAATCCGTGTAAAACCGAGTAGCACTACAAAAAAAAGACACATCCGTGACATTTTGGGCCGAACGAAAAAAAATTGTGTCATACATATGACACTTCTATGACGATAATTGTGACAAAACCCGGTATCATCATAGATGTGGTGGGCTCCAACGTCTATGACAAAAAATCATGACAAAAAATGGGCTTTTCGTCCTGGGCAGGCCAGAGACGCAGCTGCATGACATTCTTTGGTTCGTCCATGACGGAAAAAACCATGGTAGAAGCGAGGGCGAGGAAAATTTCGGGGAGTTCCCGGTTACGGTGGGAGGTCGGGGGCCGAGCGATGCACGTTTCTCTCGTACACGTACGGGTGTGTGTGCGAGGCATTGGCTCTAACTGAACCCGAGCGAGGCGTTGGGCTCTAACTGAACCCGAGCGATTGCACTGCAGGCTACGCGTTACTGAACCCGAGCGATCGATCGATGGGCTGTTAACTGAACCCGATCGAGCGATTCCTTCGCTACTGCTGCTAACTAAAGCCGATCGATGCTGCCTCTAGATGAACAGTGAGCATTGCGGGAGGGGGGGTTGGATGAACAGTTCCCGGTGGGGGTGGATGAACAGGACCCTGTGGTGTTGCCTCTAGATGAACAGGACCCCGATCGATCGAGCCGGTTGGGGCTAGATGAACAGGACCCCGTGGAGGGCTGGATGAACAGGACCACCCCGTGGAGGGCAGGATGAACAGTAGACGGTGGAGAGCAGGATGAACAGTAGCCCGTGGAGGGGTGGTTGAACAGGAGCCGGTGGAGTAGCGCGCGGTGGAGGCTGGATGAACAGGAGCTCGTGGATGAACAATCGCAGGTGGAGGCTGGAGAAGGTCGACGGTGGATGAACAGTAGCTCGTGGAGGCTGGTGGGGGTCGACGGTGGAGATGAACAGTATCCCGTGGAGTCCCGTTTTGCGGTACGCCACACCCCTCCCGATGAATAGGACACCCGTTTCGACCGTAGGAGGTCTGTTTCGTCTGCTTTGCGGTACGCCACACCCCTCCCGATCAACAGGACCCCCGTTTGTACCGTAGGAGGTCCGTTTCCTACGTTTTGCGGTGCACAAGACCCCTCCCGATCAATAGGACCCCGTTCCGAACGTAGGAGGTCCGTTTCCTCCGTTGTGTGGTACGCCAGGCCTCGTTTCCATCGCCTGTTCCGTCCAAGCCCTCCAGATGAACACGACCACGCATTCCGTTCCGACCCAGTCGGTTGGCTCCCACGCGTTCTGTTGCCTCCCCATGAACACGACACATTCCGTTGCCTCCCCATGAACACGACGACAACGCTATTTCTCCGTTCTGACCCAGCAATGTACACGAGCCCTAGCCGTATGTATGCGCGAGTAGGCGTTCGAGTCCTCGCCCGTATGTACACATACGTGGCCGTATTTTCTTTCTTGCACCCTGGCCACTGTACGTATGTGTAGATGCTACGTGCGCGCCTCTACTACGACACGTGTGCGCCTCTAGTACGACATGTGCGCGCCTCTACATCGAGCTGTATGTACGTACACGTTCGCGACCCGAATGACAACGCTACGTACGCTTCGACCAGGTGGGTCCCGACTGTCAGGCACTTCCTTGCCTGTGAAGATGTAGCTGGTGGGTCCCAGCAGTCAGGGGGCGAATCGTTTTCTTTTTTTCCCCGACGCACTTCCTTGCATGCGAAGATCTAGCTGGTGGGTCCTAGCAGTCAGGGGAAACGTTTTTTTGCGAAATACAGTGGCCCGTCCGGTGGGTCCCAGCTGTCAGGTGGAGGAATCATTATTTTCCGCGTAATAAGGAGGCACTTCCTTGCTGCGGCCATGGACCCAGCTGTCAGCCTCTCCACATACAGTCCACATCCGATGGAAGTCGTTCCTTGACCATGTTGACCATGCCGCGCCGAGAGCACCTGGGCGGTGGACGACGGCGAGGCCTAGGAAGGGGACGACACGGAGGCAGGGAAGACTCGGCAGTTGTTTCCCACACGGAGGGGAGTAAGACTGTACGAGGGTTTACTGGTTCGTCTGCCGTCGCTGGAGAATAACAACAGGTGTGGGTGAGTAGAGGCATGGCTAGGCCAGCAATGGGAGTACGGTCGGGCGGTGCGGCCTGCGCGGCAACACAGCCGGCCGCGAGGAGGAGGGAGCAGGCAGTCCAGCCGGCGCTTGTTTGAGCGGATGGAGCAGGAAGAGCAGAGATTGAAGAAGCACGATGGTCGTTGGATGGACATCCAACAGTCAGTGCTTGTGCATCAACCTTTTTTTAGGAAAGCCTCAAATCTGTGGAAAACAGCATACATCCCATCTGCCATTATTTCTAATAATTTACAGCCCATTTGCTAATTCTTAAGGTTTTTTTGGAGCCCATATTCTTTTTGTTAGCATTACAGCCCATATTGTGGCAACGGTTAAAAAATTATACGAAATTTTGCATATTTCGGTGCGGTCTGAACTATTTTTAATCCCGAAATTTTGACTCACATTCAAAATGATTTTAAAAATAAATGTATATCAATATAAAATCCAACAAATTGTCCACACATAAAAATTAATGTAATTTAAAATCGTGAAATGAAAAAATTTGAAACTAATTGCCGGTTTGATGTGTTTTAAAAATGTACAACCCATTTCTCATTACTTATGGGCCATTTTCTCGGCCAGCCGAAAGAAAGCTCTCCTCGTCTTGAAAGATTTGCAGCCCAACAGGCCTGACAAAGCGACTTACTTGGCAAATCACAAAAAAACTGTGTTGTGGCCGTGGACCCAGCAGTCAGCCTCTCCACGTACAGTACTCTTTCGATGGAGTCGTTCCTTGACCACGTTGACCACGCCACGCGGAGAGCACCGCGGCGGTGGACGACGGCGAGGCCTAGGAAGGGGACGATGCGGCAGTGGAAGCCCGCGTGGAGAGGAGTACGAGGGTTCACTGGTTCGGCTGCGGTGCGAGGCTGCCGTTGCCGCAGGGCCTGGCCAGCGGTGCGAATAGTAGGGGGCGGTGAGGCCTCTGTGGCAGCACAGCCAGCCACGGGTGGCAGGGGCATGCGGCATGACCGGCGCTGCTTTGAACGGCTGGAGCAAGAAGTCCCGAGGTTGAAGAAGAACTACGACCGTTGGATGGACATCGTACGGTCACTAGAGCTAGAATCGTTCATATTGACTAAGTTGACAAAGCCCCTCGTCCCCGTCAACTTAGTAGGCCCACAAGTCAGCCTCCCAGCAAGGTGGGTCCCAGCTAGCCGGGGGAGTATTCATTTTTTTGTGCGTAATAAGGAGGTACTTCCGATGGGTCCGAGCTGACAGCGGGGGGGGGGGACGTTTTTTTCGCGAAATACGATGGCCCATCCGTTGGGTCCCAGCAGTCAGGGGGAAACGATTTTTTTCGCAAAATACTGGTGGCC
>NC_041380.1:47373233-47389558 GCF_002162155.2 Triticum dicoccoides | reverse complement strand
AGCTAGAATCGTTCATATTGACTAAGTTGACAAAGCCCCTCGTCCCCGTCAACTTAGTAGGCCCACAAGTCAGCCTCCCAGCAAGGTGGGTCCCAGCTAGCCGGGGGAGTATTCATTTTTTTGTGCGTAATAAGGAGGTACTTCCGATGGGTCCGAGCTGACAGCGGGGGGGGGGGGACGTTTTTTTCGCGAAATACGATGGCCCATCCGTTGGGTCCCAGCAGTCAGGGGGAAACGATTTTTTTCGCAAAATACTGGTGGCCCGTCAGGTGGGTCCCTGCTGTCAGGTGGAGGAATCATTATTTTCCGCGTAATAAGGAGGCACTTCCTTGCTGCCGCCGTGGACCCAGATGTCAGCCTCTCCAGGTACAATCCACGTCCGATGGAAGTCCTTCCTTCCACGTTGACCACGCCGCGCCGAGAGCACCAGGGCGATGGACGGCGGCGAGGCCTAGGAAGGGGACAACGCGGAGCCGGTGAAGACGCGGCAGTGGATGCCCACGCGGAGAGGAGTATGAGGGTTCACTCATTCGGCTGCGGTGTGAGGCTGCCGTCGCCGCAGGGCCTAGCCAGCGGTGGGGATAGTAGGGGGAGGTGAGGCCTCCAGGGCAGCACAGCCGACCACGAGAGGCAGGAGCAGGCGGCACGACCGGCGCTGCTTTGGGCGGCTGGAGCAAGAAGACCAGAGGTTGAAGAAGCACTACGGCCGTTGGATGGACATCGTACGGTCAGTGCAGATAGAATCATTTATATTTACTAAGTTGACAAAGCCCTTGGTACGTCAACTTAGTAGGCCCACAGGTCAGCTTCCAAAACGGTGTGCCCCAAATGTCAGGGGGAGGAATCATTTTTTGGTCGGGTGAATCTAGAATATCCAAAGTTGAAGAAGAAGCACGGCATCCGTTGGATGGACATCCAACGGCCACTGCTGCTAGAACCGTGTGTTGACTATAAGTTTACAAAGCCTTGCATACGCGTCAACTCTGTTTTTTTAGAGGACGCATCAACTTAGTAAGGCCAGAAGTGTGTGGCAGAGAACTTATAGCCCATTTGAGATTTGTAAGAATGTGTAGCCCATTTTTGAATTCTAATGGAATTTACTACAGCCCATTTACAGTTTGTTAAAAGTACAACCCATTTGAACCAACAGTTCAAAACAGAATTCAATAAAATTTCCCACATTTTGATGGGATCTGAAATATTTTTATCCCAAAATTTCTAGTCAGATTAAATACAATTTCAATATAAATTTATATTACGTAAAAATCCAACAAAACATTGCGCTCACAACAATTAATGAAATTAAAATTTTCAATATCCAAAAATAATATTTTATAAAGTAATCACGTGTTTGGTGCATTTTTTTATAGTTACTGCCCAGTTTCTATAATTACATCCCATTTATTATTTCTTAAAGCCCATTTTCTTGTTAAGCCTAATGCATCCCTCCTAGGAAAGATTTGCAGCCCAGCGGGGCGGAGAATAACAACTTGACCTTGCCTGGGTATTCCTAAAAAAAAGTATAGCTGGGCTAGCTATTTTTAGCTTGAAAAAAATTAATATCTGGGCTGGATTTGTGGCCTGGGCTAGACGGGCCACAGCCCCCCCCCCCAGTTAATACCTACAGCGATGTTTTCCTTGTTG
Organism: Triticum dicoccoides; assembly: GCF_002162155.2. Lineage (NCBI taxonomy): Eukaryota > Viridiplantae > Streptophyta > Magnoliopsida > Poales > Poaceae > Triticum > Triticum dicoccoides. Next base: position 47,387,914 of record NC_041380.1, on the reverse strand, counting down.
TTCAGAGGAGAAAAAATAATATCAGGGCTAAACATCGAAAAACTCAGCAGTGCTCACACCTCAAAAACACAAATACTACTCGAGCTGCTTGGTCCCAGCTATCAGCCGCTTCTTGTGCAATTCCCTCGTTTATTGACTAGTACTACATAGGTTGACAATGGTGTGGGACCGTGATGTCAGGAAACCAGGGGGAAGAAAAATAAATAACTCCAGCGAGCGCTTCCACCTCGCCTCGTTGTCTCCCGTGGAAACCCCTTTCCTCCCTTTTTTTTGCTCGGGAAAGGACCAATGCATGCAGCACGTCCATGCGGTTATTAGGCAAGAAATAAAAGCGCTTTGCATGCTATGAATTATGATGGCCTGCATGGGTAGCTAATAAGGCATCCTCTTCACTGCTGTGATTAAATGTTGTGTTTAGAAGAGAGAAATATTCTTCTTTTCCACCAATCTGCTTGCACCTAGGTCGTGATGCACCTTCTAATACGACTTATTCACCTAGACGGAGGGAGTATAGTTTTATACACATATATATATATATATATATATATATATATATATAATAAGGAGGCACTTGTGTACATGAGGCTATGGACTTGGTGGGTCCCCATTGTCATCCTCTCCAAGTAAAGTCATCTCCTCACCCGCACGCGCTTTCCGCCCGAAACAGTCAGCGCCGCCCGCCCCGCTTCCCGGTGCAGGTGATTGCTCCGCCTTCAAACGACACAAGTGCCGTCCGTCCGTCCATCCATCTGCTACCCACATTAATGATACGCGGTTGCCGAGGCGGCTACTCCGGCGCCACACGTCCGTCCCCCGCCCGCCCACCATTGCTATATAAACTGCTGCGCCGGCCATAGCCGTAGTCATCCGCATTCGTTCCCTTTCTCCTATCCACACCACTACTTCCCACCATGGCTTCCTCACGCTCCAGCGCTCTTCGGGACGGGCGGACGACGGACCACAAGGAGATGGCATCCATTGCTGCCGACCGGCTGGCCAGCAGGCAGCCGGAGGACGACGACGTCCCAATGGAGAACATGGTAGTCGACGATCCGGCGCCAACCCCCTCCTCCGCGCCATCCTCGCCGGTGCATTGCACCATGACTATCGGCGAGGCCCGTGCCCAATATATGGACAGTGTGAGGCAGATGCGTCTGGAGCAGTTCCGGGAGGCGTAGGTCGACGCCACCTACAACCATCATCTCCTCCAGGAGCACCTGCATGCGGAGGAGCAGATCGCCGCAGAGCAGGCGGAGCAGGAGGCGCTGCTCGACTCGTACCGCTCCGCCCGCAAGGGCCGCCTCGAGCGCTGGCGGGACCGCATGCGGGTGGTGGAGGCTGTGGCCGCCTACAAAGAGGCTAGCAAAGAGGGCGATGAAGCGGACGAGGCATTGTTTGGCGAGACCGAGGATGAGGCAGAGGAAAGTGCTGGCTCCGACGAGTCCCCGCTCCGCTGGCGTTGACGAGGCCCTACTACGCTGAGGCCCCGCGATGCCAACAATGAGGCAGAGGACACCGCCGGCTCCGCCGAGGCCCCGCCACGCCAACAACGAGGCAGAGGACATCGCCGGCTCAGCCGAGGACCCACCCTACCGGCAACTCGGGGGAGGATTTCCACCGCTCCGCTGAGGCGCCGCTCGCCGTCAACGAGACAGAGGACATCGCCGGCTCCGCTGAGGACCCGCCCTGCTGCCAATGAGGCCGCGCCACACAGAAAACGAGGAAGAGTAGAACACGGTAGGTCACCGCCGCTCAGGTCCAAGTAAGGCCACCGCTGCTACCCTCCTGTTGAAGCCAAGCTAGGCGGGTTGACCATTGACGGCCGGTTAGCTTCTTGGCGGCGACGTGGAGTCGGGGAGTTCTGCTGGAGAATAACGCTGATTCTAATTAACTGCTGGTGTAGTTGGCTGACTGACACGTGGGCCCAACAGGCCAGATGTCAGTTACGCAACTGCACCTGCAGTTAAGTCACTAAAGCTTCTGTTCGGCTCAACGGGACACATGTGGGTCGCTTCGATTAATTAATTATACCTCCAGCGCACCCCTTTTTAGTTGAAGAATGTATGAAATGTAATGAAATCTGCCATGTTTATATGAAATCCGACTATGTATGAATGAATTTAATTCGGTTAGTTCGAATTCCTATATCACTGGCATTGGATGAACATGCAAAACAATATGTACTAGCATTATTCCCAGGGTGATCACCTCGTTTGCAGCAGTTTCACATATACTCCCTCCGGTCCTTTCTAGTCTGCATACAAGTTTTGTCTGCAGTCAAAGTATCTCTACTTTGACCAATCTTATACAAAAAAGTATGCACTTTCACAATGTGCGAAGTAAAAAGGAACAGAAGGAGTACAAATAGTTTGAGCAGGTTTTTAGCGTTTCTGTACATTGCAATCAAACACACAGGCCTGGCAATTCATAGAGAACATTCAAAACAATCGATTATTATCCATCTCAGCGACTCACATGTCAGAGGCAATATTTACTTCACTACTAAAGAATAAAGAAAAAATTGATCGACGCTGCTGACAGCAAGGGCGTCCCATTCGAAAATATCAAACGCATGTCTTGCTAAAATCAATGAGCAAAATTTGACAAGGTTTTCCCATTCCAAAATATCGAATGCCTATGATTGTGGAATGGGCAGGGTTTGCCATCAGTTCGGACATTGACATGGCACCTCGTGCTAAATAAACCAGCTGTTCTTTTTGTGCAGTTCCACAAAAATCAACCAAATTCTCGCGTAGCTTGTATGATTTCGCCCTTATATGTTGCAACGCCTTTAACTTATCGGCACCTCCTTTCTTGTGGTGGAAATGAAAGATTCGATGTATTCATGAACATTTTGTGCAGTTCCAATTGAAATCAAGCTGAGCACCCGTGTTGCACAAATACAAAAAGTGATTAGTATAGACACTACTAGAAACACTAGCATTAACGACGATGATGATAAACTGTTGGTCGTTTAAAATGTGAGAGAGTCCCCGCACACTGTAATCGGGCTACGAAATACCTTTAACAAACACCAGCACGTGTGCGGTCGTTATCCACTTATCCTTGTGATCACTATTTGTACACAGAACAATCTATCTCACCCCATTTTATCTCTCCTCTGTAACACAAGCTGGATTTTCCAGAAGTCCTGGCGCATACTGTTGATAAGATCAATCCGATAACCCTGCGTGTAAGAACAAAAAAACAAACCTGTTAGGATCTCATCCCGATGTGCCTCTTTTTCCTCTCCTCCCTTGTTTAATCATCGGAGCCTCCATCGATCCCATCTCCCTCATGGTCACCTACGCCTCTGGACCCTAGCGCTCCGTGCTGCAGCCTGCATCATACCAGTTGCCCCAACGTCGATGCACCTTGCCGCAGCCAGCACCTTGTCGATCGACCGCCTCGACCCCGGCACACCCACATTGTAGCCTGTACCTTGTTGTCTTCCTTGACCACGACACGCACATGATGTAGTCTGCACAAGCGAGGTAATTTTGGGACGTGTAGCTGCTATTCGTACAGTTTCTGTTGCCTGTGGGTTGATATACAGGCCAGTATTTTGCCTCTGTTTGTCAATGATTTTAATAAACAAAAGGGCATTAGCATGTGAAAGGATTCATGGTCGGTGGTTTTTTACTTTTGTTTCATTCTGCTTTGGCTGTTGTACTAGTCTAGTCATCCTTTAGAGTTCATTACTCTACTAATCTATCCGGTTAGACCATGATTTTATTCAAATACTCATGTATATCATTATGTGAGATATTGAACTAAGACGTCCATGGCTCTGTGCTTACCATATGGTTTTAAAATATTTTTTGTTCTGATTAATACTAAAACTACCTGCATCTAGCTTGAACTAACACAAGGGGTTACCATGGTTAGAAATTTGGAACTTGTTGGCATTGCGCGTACACAAGCACCTTATGAACTAGAACTAATTTCTTTCTACCTGTAATTCCACGTTTACTTTTGCAGGGAAAAAGCGGGCTTAACTAAGTAGCAACCCTCGTGAAAGCCAGCAAGCTCAAGTAAGTTGTTCTCATAGACTTTCTTGCGAATTTATTTACATGGACTGACTTTTATAAATTATTCAATGTTTTTTAGATTTGATGGTCTACCATAAGATATAGAAGCACGAGGAGGCATTGGAATCGCCAAAGCAGACATCCATGCCAACAATGATGGCGTCCCTCGACCGAAGATTAAATTTTTTTTAGTTTTCTCGTCTTACAATTAGAGATGAGGAAGGACATTGGTCATCTATAGAGAGATTTTGACTCATATTTCTTAATTGATATATAATTTCAGTATTGTATTTAGAATTCTGTTACGTTATATTATTTCTATTAATAAATAAGGGCATATATTCTTTCATTATTCAAAATTTTGTGGCTATATTGATTTCTATGCCAATCTTCAAATGTTCTATGATACATAGAGTGGTCGTCAACAATTCTAAAGGTTGTTGAACATGAAGTTCTACAAAAAAAGTGATCACCATTTTAAAAACCAGTTGTAGCTAAAAATTAAACAAATTGTAGTAAAGAAAACGGACATCAATAATATGAGGTGTCCATTAATGATATTTTTTCCACCACAGTAAAATTATTAACAAGGACAAAAGTGGTCGTTGATACTAGAAATGTGGTCATTTTTGCCTCATGATTAACAACAACACACCATCCCGTCATTACAAGAATAACGACCAGAAAAATACTTTTAACGATGGGGCCTATCACGACCACCATATTGTGGTCGTTAATGATCTTTAACGACCACAATATGACTTTTAGCGACCACATATACCGTCGTTAAAATCATTTCCCTAATAGTGAGAGCAAACTGTACTATGAATTGACAGTTTCAACAGGCACATACATGGTCCATGTAGAGCACACTTTTAGAAAAATGGAACTCACCAGAAAGAATCCTAGAACAACATTGTACTCGCGCATCATAGCAAAAAATGGAGATTTTGTCAGTCCTTCTGAGCTGAAGTTAGTTTGGTCTTGTGGGGAGTAATGTAACCATCCTTCAACTGCTCCTTCTGATGATAAGATAGACAGGGCTTCTTCATCCTGGCATAATCGGAAGTAGTCACTTCACACACTCCATATTCTTCTTCAGAGGAAGATGATCCTGTTGTGCAAAGACAAGAGGACTACTAAACGCTAGCATCACTGTTTGCTCAAAAAAAGGAAAGTAAATATTTAAAACAGCATAGATGAAGCACTCCTCAAGGACAATACCACTTTTTCATGACAGTATCTAAATAGTAGCACAACAGCAATAGAGATGACAAAGCTCAATCATATGGATGAAATTAGTGGGTGAGTACTAACCTTTGTCAGGAGGCTTATTGTGTAGAGCATACAGATGAAGCAATTCTCCGGAACCATCTGTTGCAATCTACGGTGGTGGCCATGCTTACTATATACTCCTCGATTAGTTTAATGTTTCCAACATCTTCTTGTGCAATTCCACTAAAATATATGGTATCTTCAAAGAAGATACCTGTTTGCACATAGCAATAAATTACATATTACATTAAGAGTGGCATCAAATCAGTGGCAAAACAATTGCTCGTTCCAGCCATAGCAATAAATTAAGATGCAAAACTATATCATTACTTGTGGCATCACAGTCCCAGTGCTTCATTAGAGCAATGGGAGTTGATTTTTGTTTTTCTTCCCCTTGTTCTTCCCCTTCATCACTTGGTTCAATAACAAACAAGCTTCGCCTTCAATGTAAGATTTGGCATGTCAATTAGGGAGCACAAGTATAGTACTAAACTTAACTGTCTGATGAAAGTGGCAAAATACAGGCCAATAGTTGTGAAATATCCTTATCTTACCTCAATGTGATATTACGGTGCACATACAGATTGGAGGTCTTGTCTCCATTTGTGCAGTTCACTAAAATCAAGCAACATTATCGTACAAGTAGCACAACATATGAATGCACACTGCAGAATCATGTGAAAGAAGGCTAGTACTGACCTCTCATGATGTGGAATTCAAACAACTCACAAGAAGAAGATCTAAACCAAATTCTCCTTAACGGATAGGAAGTAAGATCGCCTCTTGTGCAGTTCCACTAAGATCAAGCAATCAAGCAACGTTGTCGATGTGACATTTTGGTTGAACTGCACAAAACACTCTTAAAGCAAAAGTGTTTTGTGCAGTGCAACAAAAGGTCACAATGGCAACGAGGTGAAGCATATAACCCTGTTTACATAGAGGTGCAAAGGAAACAATTAGTGGTCAATAACGATGGATGACACAGAAGCCAAGAAAAAGAAGCATCTACCTTATCTAAATGGGAAAAAAAGCAAGACAGTAGCATTTCTCAAACGGTGGCATTGATTGATATTAACATAGAGATTATATTAACAATAAAATTCGTTAAACATGTAATTTGCTTTTAACTGTGGCATTGCATCAATTTTCCAGCGACATTATTAGAGGGTGCTTGTTTACAGGGACATTTTGGTGTAGGGACTAAAAAAACTCCGTGTCAGTCCCATCTAAACCAAAAGGAGGGACTTTTAGGGACTAAAAGTGGGCATTTGGGACTAAAGAAAGAAGACCCCGAGGGAGTCTTTTTGGGACTTTTTCCAACAGTTGCCCCTGCCACGCATCGCACCTTGTCTCTATTAGTTCATTACTAGGGGTAACATGGTCTTTTAGCATGTCATTTAATAACCTCTAGTCCATGTTTAGTCCCTGGAACCCAGCAGGTAGGGACTAGGGAGTTTTTCACCAAACAGGGCCTTAGATTAACAACAGCTAATGAGTTGCACGGGACAGTGGACGCACCAGCACCATGTGCATCTACCGATGTACTGTGGTCATGCACAGTCTGTTGCAACAAAGAACAAGCAACCAACGGGCATATTTATGTTGGTCCCATTTTTGTTATCTTTAGACGCCTTTCCCTATGTGAGCGCACCAAATCTAGTCCTGCTCAGACTCTACAACCTTATCCCTTCCTTTCCTTTTTGAACTAATACTTTCGCCCCTTCCTTTCCCCTTTGAACCACGTCCTAGATTTATGCGATACAACTTTCCCCACTACTTTCCCCCATTCCTTTCCTATTTGAACCACGTCCTAGATTAATGCTATACAACTTTCCCCCTTCATTTCCTCTTTGAACCATGTCCTAGATTCATGCTATATACAACTTTTCCCACTCCTTTCCTCTTTGAACCACGTCCTAGATTCATGGTATACATGCAGCTAGAGCAATGCATGTGGAGTAACTAAATTATACCTTAAGGTTCAGTCGGAGGCCCTCCCGCGCCGCCGCTGGGTGGAAAGTGAACAGCTGTGCTGGTACTCCCTCGCCGATGGCGGCAGCGTTAAGCATCCTTCCCTTCCCGGCGGACGGATCCTGCCGGCTCTTTGAGCAGCAGTGAGGGGAGAGAGGCCAACAAAGTCTTGTTTAGATTTGTAGAGGGCGAGAGAGTGTGAAGAGAGCAACTACAAGCGCTGAGGCTCCAGCGGGAGAGGGCGAGAGAGTGAGAGAATAGGCTAACCAACTACACAACCCTCCCGTTATGTTCAATGAGAGGGAAATAACCTTTTATACATTCCTGCATTCGTGTGACAAGCATGCCATGTTTTTTTGTGTGTGTGGGAGTCATTGGGATTTCAATCATAATCATGTCATGTGGCTTTGGTGGTAAGACTATCCAGAGTGGTGCAGAAATAATGCAACCTTAGTCACCTTACCTCTCTCAACGTAGTACGTTGGGTCCCACCAGTTAGAGGGTGAAACAAAAAAATTAATAAGAAAAATTAAAAGCGTCGGCGGTGTATCTTACCTCACACATCTCGCTACTGCTCGGGAACACTGTCCAATTGATCCCTATGTTCGCTCACGTACTATTTTAAGTGAATCCTTATTATAACATGCACACAAATTTTGGCCACTTGTATTTGACTTAAATCAGTGTGCCACCGTATCTTGTATACTTACTACTCCCTCCGTCTAGGTGTAATAAGTCACGTTAGAAGGTGCAACGGGACCAAGGTGCGTGCGTGTGCGTGTGCGTGTTTGTGTGTGTGTGTGTGTGTGGGTGTGTGTGTTTAACACCATGTGTGTGTTAGAGAGAGCGACAGATTGACCTACTCCTACAGAGAGATGTTGTGTAGTGTACGATTTTAGCTGCGAGAGTCGGTGCATCCTCTCGTTTTCGGGCGTGTCTGGTAGGGACATGCGGACAACTGCCACGCCCGCTCCTGACCTGCCTAGCCCACCCAAAGCCCCTCCATCGCCCGCACGCGCTTCCCGCCCGAAATGGTCAGCGCTGCTCCAAAGAATCAGTGTCGCATTCATGCCCGGGCAGAGCGGACGCGACCTCTCACTAGCGCAAGAGTGATGGTTTCTTCGTCCGTCCAACTTACTGCTGGGTCTATGTGATTTGACGGCTCATTGGTCTTTATTACTGAGGTGGTAGGACTGCTGGATGTCCCACGCTTTCGGCGAAAGGAGGTATACTACTACTACTAGATTATAATTTTCTCCATTCTTACGGCGGAGGCATGCAAGAGCAGTGAAAACACGCATGCTCAGTGATTACATGGCCCACCTCACACTATCACCGTGCGACACCTAACTCTTTACATAGTACTCCCTCCGTTCCTAAATATTACTAGATGGGTCCCCGCGCGTTGGCGTAGAACAGCGGTATATCTCTCTGCGCAAAATTATTGATTTCATAGAACAAAAAATCTCTATAACCGCATGAAAAATGTGGTAGCCAAACTAAATAAACTCCCATCATCATTTAGATCATCCCACGTAAGGAAAAAAGATTAGCCAACTCCTACTACATAATGGGATTATATTTTTCTTTTTGACATGTTAATGGGACTTAAAGACTCACTTACATGCATGCTACCGGTGCATGCTTGCATGCAGACATGTTGATGTGATTTAAAACCCACTCACATGCATGTGGCATGGTATTTCTGCATGCTTGCATGTGGCTTAGTGCGGAGCCTCTCAACACCAAGATCAGACGGTTATTATGGACTGATTTACTTCATCTAACGGCTACATCAATTTTGATAACGTGGCTGAAGGAGAGGATAGAGAATTCCAAGTAGTGGGGGCTAGCTATTACTAGTAGATATAAGTCTTTGTAGAGATTCCACTACATACGGAACAAAATGAATGAATCTACACTTAAAATGCATCTATATACATCCGCATGTGGTTCATGGTGAAATCTCTACAAAGACTTATATTTAGGAACGGAGGAAGTACTAGTATAGTACGTACTGTAATTTATAAGCAAGATAAATTTGTACAATGCTATGAAGCTTCCAGCTTCTGTTACATGTATCTTGCGTCCAAGGTTGCCCGTTGCAACATTTCATCAAATACAAAGGAGACTAACATGCATGCTATTGCATCTCAATGATTGACAAATCATAGCAAATATGTAGTCCCTCCATTCCAAAATAAGTTTCTCAACTTTGTGCAAACTTTAGTACAAAGTTGTACTACTACTAAAGTTGACACTTATTTTGGAACAGAGGCAGCTAAAGAAAAAAACAATCCATGCAGTCCCTAGCCCTTGAGCCGTGAACCCTGACCAGGCTTCAATTTGCTGGCAACGTTCGAGCTTCCTAATAAATGAAGTTTGCAACCTTTTGACCATCGGATCATTTTGTGCAGTTTCACCAAAATCGAGATGAGCATCCCTGTGGCAAAGAAATTGAACAAGCGTGATTAGAATAAGACATAAACTCATCACAAATACAATATGTAGAAGCCAGTAGAGGTATGTGCGGGGCAAAGAAGTAGAGAAATATCCACAGGGAGTGATGTGGGCAGCTGGAGCAGTGGTGCAAGCCGGCTGTAAAGGGAGTTGTACCTGAGGGACGTAGCTCAACCTTGAGGAGGGCGGTGGGAGGCGGCAACTGCCCACATCGCGGCAGTGAGCAAGGGACGAAGGCAACGTCACCGGCTTTGTGAGAGAGAACGGCGGGGACCCCTGATCGGGACGTGCCGATAGTGGGTTTTCACCGTCGGCAACGGCCACCGCATCTACACTAAGCATCCACCCCTTCCCCAAGCGGACATGATCCGCCGGGATGTTAGAGATGCGGCCACAGTCGTTTTGTGCGAGAGAGTGTGAAGAGAGCAACCCCAGCAAGTAACCGTGTAGGCTGGCCCGTCCTGACTATGTATATAGTGGAGCGGTTTCCTTTTCTCTCCATACGAACCTATCATATTCCGCACGAGCCACTGAAGAAAAAAAACTTTATTTATAAATGACGCGGCACCTACTACTCGTTCTCCTATAACCTTGCGCTTGGCATCTCCAATATATTGACCTTGCGATTGGCTCTTCGCCTCTTCGGGAAGTCGAGCAATAACGGTAGTGCAGTATATATCGTTCTGGCTATATGAGACCGAATGAATTGCTGCACATCCACCACGTGGGAGAGGGTCGAGGGGCGAGGGAGAGTGCTACATACGCAGCAAAATGAGTGAATCTACACTCTAAAATACGTCTATATACATCAGTGTTTGGAGTATGCACTAGTAGTTCATATTGAAATCTACTAAAGGACATATATATTCCAAACAATATGATATAATCTCTATAACCAAGGTAGTAGGGACGAGGAGTAAACAGAGAGAGTAGTAAATTTTTCTCCTCGTCCTGCGAGCCACCGCGCGCATGGGCGAGGGAGCGGGCATAAGGCGTAGTAAGCAAGATTCACCTCATCCTGCGAGCCACCGCGCCCGTGGGCGGGGGAGACGGCGTACTAAGAAAGCTTCTCCTCGTTCTGCGAGTTGACGGGACACATCAAATGTACTCCAGTGTATAGATCCTTGCCTCTAAGGTAGGCCCCACATGGTTTGCCTCTTTTTTAACATAACACGTCAAGTCGCAATTTTTTTGTTCACCCGTGGTAGACGATCCTCCCTCCACCAAGTGGACAACCAGTACACGTGCCAAATTACCACGTGGGCTGCCTTTTTCGTACCAAAATGAGCTCCACCGTGTACCCGCGCGGGTGTGGTTGGGAAAGAGACGGGAGTACATGCGCCATGCATGCACCTCTTCTCTTCGTGCACGTCCCCCTCCTACGTGGGTGTGTGTGAGAGATAAAAACCGCATTCGTGAGTGTTTTTTGTTTTGGGGTGGGGGTGGGGTGGGGGGTTGATTTTGTGAATTATTTGTGGGAATATGTGTCGATGACATCTCAAACAAAATTTTGCATGCAATGTGTGTGAAATGGAGGCCTATCCATATCATACATAGAGGGTCGGGCAATCCATGAGAAGAGAGGGAGGGGTCATAGCTATCAATAGAGTCGAACAGAGGATCAAGTGGGTGGGTGCGAGATCGATGAAGAGAGCCATCGAAATTGTGTGTGTGTACAAGTCAAAGATATAGGGCGACTGGCGTACCGGAACGTTAGAGGGCACACGTCAAGTTTGTGTGTGGCAGGGAGACATGACTAGAGCGCTCGATGTATCGATGTGTGTGGGGGGAGGGGGTGGTGGGAGGGGTAGGCAGAGGCCTAACTATAGAGGTAGAATGACTCGTATATGTGTTGAGAAGGAGAGACCCAGCTATGTCTTGAGGGAGATCGGTCGACATCCATACATAACTGAAGGACGGGAAATATGATGGGAGAGAGAGAGGAGAGAGAGAGGGAGGGAGAGGGAGGGAGAGGGGTAGAGTGCTGGATGGGTGATGGAGTTGCTTCTTGAAGATGGTGGGAGAGGCCTACTAGACAAACTGAGGGTGGAACTGCAATGTTATCAATAAGAGTGGGGATGTGTTTCTGTGTGTGCCTGTGCGTGATAGATCTGTCGGGACGCATCCATGGATGATGAAGGGGAACCATGTGTTTGGTAAGCAAACCTAACTAGGGCCCTGTTTGGTTTCAAATAAGTCATCAACTTATAAGTCAAAAAGTGAAAAAAGTGACTTATTTTGCCAAATAGACCCAACTTATAAGTCATAAGTTGCTTCACCCCAACTTAAAACTTATAAGTCACCCCCTTTTGCATGGGTCCCACCACCTTTATATAAAAAAAGATGGAAAGATGTGCTCAGGTGACTTATAAGTCAGGTGACAACCAAACAAATGTGACTTATAAGTCATTGGTTTTAAGTCACCTGACTTATAAGTCAGGCGACTTATTGGAACCAAACAGGCCCTAGATCGGTAGATCAATTGTTGTTTGTCGGAGGAAGGGAGAGACACAACTAATGAGGTAGATCGATTGACGTGTGGGTAAAAATGAGTTATAAGGACCTAGGTAGCTATATGTATAGCGAGAGATCGGTCGGTGTACGTCCATTTGTTAGAGGAAAATAAGGCCCAGCGAGAAGGATAGACAGAGAGAATGGAGCTAGGAGGTGGTGCAAGAGGCCCAACTACTAGCTAGATAGGGGGAGGAGTGTGCGGTTGTGAGAGAGCGATGAAAAGAGGGGCGAGAGTTTACACGTATGTCTGACCGTATGAGAGACACGAGGCAATGACACCTAAAGGAGGAGATTGAAGGTGTGTTTGTATGTTGTAGGCAGGCATCACTGGAGAGGTCTATCGATCGGTGTGTGTCGGAAAGGAGTTGTGGAGTCTCTGGGAGAACGACCTAAAGAAAAAAATGAATGTGCCCGGTGGATAGAATGCCGAGGGAGGGGGAGGGCAAGGAGGGCGTGTGCATGCACGAGAGGAAGTTAGTGGTAGCTACAAAGGTTAGAGGATTGTGTGGGTATAAGAGACTAACAAAGATCATAATTTGATATGAAAGCGGATTCATATATTTGAATAGGAGATCATAGTGTTTTAAACATTGCATGCATGAAAATAGCGGTGATACACGTGCTGTGCACATGTTATACCATAATGTGATAATGCATGGTGTTTGCAACTCATAGCTAAATGCCGAACAATCTAAACCATACTATACATCAAACAATCTCACATTTTATTTGAATTTGTGATAATGTGTGGCATTTGCAGCTTACAACTAAATATCAAACAATCTAAACAATACTATATATCGAACATTCTCACATTTTATTTGAATTTGTGGTAATGTGTGGTGTTTGCAACTCACATCTAAATACTTGTAGGCGTAGGGGGCGGGGCACCATACATAATGTGATAAACACATTATACATATGAGACATGGTTTAGATTATGAAGATCTAGCTAGAGCTAGAAATGTAATGTGATTTGAAATCAAAATGAAGTGGATTCAAAAAATCTAGTTCGAGTTCATATAGTACACATAGTTCATATGTAACTCGAGACTAATCATGTGGTGTGCTGTGAAGATAATACACAAACGATGGTTTAACTTGACAATAATGATGATTGTAGATCTTATTAAAATAGAGAAACGAATTCAAATGCTTTGACTGCACAACAATCATTACTGTAGCTCTTATTCAAATAGAGAAACGAATTCAAATTTAGTTCATATTGAAGCGGTAGTATATACGTTTGGAATGCACTAAAACGTTCATTTGAGTAGTAGGTTGCATGCATTATACACGTAGCGAAATATTTTAATTGAACATAACATGAATTCAAAGTTTTAAATGACATTTGTAGGGCGCATTGATTTGGTACAGTACACGTTAGGCTTGTCCGGAAATTTCAACCCGCGCCTTGTTAGCCCGAAATATTTAAGATATATCTTTGTCTCGTTGTGCTCTGACAACTCCCTCCATCTCAACCCGCGCATTGCTATTCCGAAATTACAACGCGCGCGAAAACTCCCACCTCCTGTGAAATCCCGACACGTGAAATGCCCGTGGTACCCCTGAACCGAAAGAACCGCCTCAAATCGGTGGGGGTACTTTCATAACTTACCCCACATTTCGGACAAGCGCGTCTCTAAGCCATGGTTCCCCACTGCCATCCCATCCGCCCACCCATTCGTACACTGAGGCCACGAAAACCCGCGATGAAACCCCACACCCTGCTCCGTCCGCCACCCAGCCGGAGCCTCTTCCCCGACGACGTCGTCCACAGCAATACCTGGACGTCCCTCATCCACCGTACCGGATGAGGATCCGTCGTCGATCTCATCGTCCCGCCGGTTCAGCCACCCCGTCCTCCACCTCCAAGGAGCTGCCCCGATGTTCCCCTCGTCTTTCGCGCCACCTCCATTCCCACACCGCCGTCTTCACCTGCACCACCGGAAGAGCACCATCACCGTTTCCTCCGATGAAGTTGCGGCCTAATCGGCGCCACCAAAGAGGTTGTACACTAATTGCCGCATTTTCTTCTTGATTCGATCTCACGGTGTTGCCGGCGCTTGGTCCCGAGCCAACACGGCGCAGCTCCATCCACGGCGGCGTTGCCGGCCACTTCCTCCATGGCGTCGCTCCCTCGGCGGCGACGTCCACATCAATAGGACCTGCTGCTGCTTTAGCTCTCGCTCGCGTTGCTGCTCTGCTCTGGCTCTCGGTCCCCTACCTGGTCTGCTCTTGCTATTGCTCTTGCTCTCGCTCTTGCTCTTGCTTGCAATGCTACTCCGATTTAGCTACACTTCACTCCGATGCCGCCGGGGTGAAGGAAGAACCAGCCGCAGCGGGGAGGGGGGCTCGCCGGAGAGGTACCCCACTATCTATCTTAGGGTTCAGGATGGGGGTGGTGGTCGCCGGCGGTGGCGGGGCGTT
>NC_041380.1:47370743-47372951 GCF_002162155.2 Triticum dicoccoides | reverse complement strand
GGGCAGCGGGGGGCTACTGTTTGGCCGGCTCAGGGGGGTGGAGGTTGAAGATGAACCGCAGGCCCTTGATTTCGTATCCAACGACTTCAAAATCGACTGACCAGAGATGAAAAAGTCAGTCGACCGACGTGTAGCCTCACCTTGCTAGTGCGTCCAGTTTCGACAGCAAAATTCAGTTTCGACAACAAAATTTAGTTTCGACAGTTAAGTTCAGTTTCGACAGTTAAGTTCAGTTTCGACAGCTAAATTCAGTTTCGACTGTTAAGTTCAGAGATGAGCGGCTGATGTATTTTACATCTAGCACTTTGTAGTTATGTATTTTATGTCATGTATTGGAGATGCTACTAGAATTCCACTCAGGTTAACGTTGTTCGTTGTCTCTCTTGTCCTGCTTCAACCTCGGCGTCGTACAACTCACCGGAGCTACTCCAACAACGAAACCCTCCATCACAGTGGAGCGGTACCTTGGGCTCCATCTCCAGACGCCTAAGATCTTCTTCCCCTCCTCCGATAGCCAAGTCAGCCGGAGCATCCTCACCGGCCAACCTAATCACGCTGAGATCGACATGGCTTCGCCAAAGAGGTTGTACACTTGTTGCATCTCTTTTTTACTCTACATGTTATATATATTGTCCACTAAGCACACGGATTTGTTCCTTTAGTGTCTCCTTGAAAGAAAAAACATATGAATTTTAATTTTCACTTGTCCTCCTTTTCAAATTCCTATTCATGAAGCACAAGACTAAGAGATAGTAGCATAATAGCATTATAATCGTACATTTTCTTGTGGTTTGACTTAATCTCACCATGCTTATTTGCATCCTGTGATCTTCCAGTTGTTGTGAATCAAACACCCAGATTGGCAGAAATCATGTGTTTTTAAATTCTCTGTTTTGCACGTGCATTCCAATCCTATTCCTGTCTATTTCCTATCCCTGCATTGTTGGAATCCTCCAATTCAAACGAGCCCTTACAGAATTACTTCTCTTACATATAGTTTTCAAAGAAAACCGTGCATGGTTTTTCCCGCTCCTTCTGCGCCGTCGTCCACCCCAGCTCAGTTGCTCCAATGACAGAAGGGTCCAGCACAGCAGGGATCCGGCCTCCAGACTATCTTTCGCCGCCTCAGATCTTCTTCCCCGCCCCTGGCAGCCATGAAATCTGCACTACCATCATAAACCAAGCAGATGACCTCGAGGACTACGCGGGTCCGCAAGAGAGGTCGCACTCTTTCGTGTCTGCTTACTTTATGCATCGCTTAATATTACATGCTACTTTATCGTCCTGTTCACCGATTAGACTCTGAGTCAGCTCCAAACTAATGGTCAAACTAGAGTTTTTAAATGATTGTGGGGTACATATCCGGGCCGCTATCAATAGTATCTATCTACTAACTGGTTAATCTCCGGTGTCTACTATGAGTTTCATGTTGGGTGGGAAACAAACAGTAAAGAAGCCATTATCTGTATTTTTTAACTGAAGCCATTATCTGCTTGCTATTATTGGCTTTGGGTCTATCCACAGGTTGCTACCATCACTCTGGATTTCTGCATGCACTCCTTACATAATCTCACTATGTTTTATTCCTATGCATGATAGATATTGTAAACAATGGAACTGAACATGTAGAGCAAAAGCGACGAGCCTTGTGTGGCAATAAAATTTCATGCAGACGTCGCTCCATGGTAGGCGCAAAGGCAGCCCCCCTCCATGCATTTCGGATTGTAATCGAGAGGAAGATATCTGTTCTGAGGGGGATTCAGAAGCAGAAGACAACTCCTATTTACCCCCTGAGGTCTTCGCTCTAACTTGCCATGCTGATGTTGGTTATATCATGCATACGGTGTCTTGAATTGCTTACTTTATACATCAAATATGTCATCTGCTTAGTTTAGACATCCTTTGTGCGAATGCCATCTGTTTAGTTTATTCATCGTTTATGTGAATTATGCAACACCATCTTGTTTAGCCAGGCATCATATATGTGAATTTTTTAATGCCATCCTGCTTAGCCAGTCATCTTATATGTAAATTATATCAAGCCATCCTTTTTTCGTTATATATTACATTTGTCAACAATGTTATTACATTCAATTTCTTTTCATGTGCATCAGCCATTTAGAGCAGACTATGCTATTTGTCAGCAAATTCTGGAGTCAAAACAAGGTCTTTAGAGCAAACTATGCTATTTGACGAAGCGCATATCTC
>NC_041380.1:47358870-47370574 GCF_002162155.2 Triticum dicoccoides | reverse complement strand
CGAGGTGTATGCTCTAACTTGGCAGGGTTATCACTACAAGACATATGTCAACTTATGACCTTCTGTCAGTGACCCTGGAAGAATTGGTCATAAATCTATGACCATTTTAGACCAATTGGTCAAAAGCTGTTCAGGGGGCTCCAAACCCTAAACCATTGCGACCATTTTGGTCAGAAAGGTCATACTTTCCTTACACGAAATGGTCATAAAGCAGATAGCACTAGTCCGCTGCTTTATTTCTAGCTGATCATGACCAATATAGATGGTCATAACCTTGTCAATTGTGGTGGATTGGTATGACTTGGCGCCACCTCATCAGTTTTGCCTATGTGTCATGTCTATTTTTGCCCTAGGTTGTGAAGCAACCTATATTTTTGTCATTCCTAAAATTCCCAAAAAAAATCTCATAAATTCTTTGGGTCATATCTTCGTCAAATATGTAAAAATACTTCCTTTCCTAGTTCAAAAATAATTCAACAATATTCATTTTCCTATTTTGTTCACAACATCACTTTATGAAGGAAGTGCTATTTCTATATTCTTGATTGCCCTCGGAATTCTTGGGCACTCTTCCCTATCCAAATTATTGCCGCATGACAAAAATCAGCTCCATTTGCCTGGCAAATCTTGCTCGGCAAATTTCCAAAGTTTTTGTCCACCTAGAAGCATTGTGAAGGAAGTACCCTTTTTATATATCCAAATGACATGAAATTTATACAGTTCCTTCATATGCCCAAACTATCACCCTCCTCCAAATTGTAGCTCGGGCAAATTATCTATGTGAGCCCAGGTTCAATTTATATTTTATGGCCAGATTGGCACGTTGCAAAGCAAGTGTTATCTAGACCCCTCCTATTAACCTCAAACTCTTTGGGTACTCTTCCATACCCAAATCATTGCCACATGATAATATTCAGCTCCATTTTCCTAGTAAATCTTTCTCAGGAAATTTCCAAAGTTTCTACCTCGAGAGAAGCTTTGTGAAGTAAGTACTATCTAGGCTTACCCAAATGATCTGAAAATCTACCAAGGCATAACCATACCTATGTAACTTACCTACACCAAATTTGAGCTCATTTCATTCATCCAATTTCTCTCACTAGTTTTCCCAAGTTTCTGTCCATAGAAGAGCATTGTGAAGGAAGTACCACTTTGGCATGTCCAAATGGTATCAGTTTCTACGGTGCTTGCCAATCCCCAAATAATCATCCTCCACCAAATTTCAGCTCAATCCATTCATTATTTTGAGCCCAGCTTCAACATTCATATTTCTGTCCAGTGTGGTACTTTGCAAAGCAAGTACCACCTAGGATCCCCCTTTTGATCTGAAAATTTGCGTAGACATTCTTCTTAGTAGATGATCATCCTCACCAAAAACTCACGCCCATTGGCCATGTGCATTTCCCGTACCACTAATCAAACACTTGGCTGCTAATTCATGTTTGAGCATCGATCGGTCTCCTCGTGAGAATCTTATGTTGTAATTTTCTTCCTAGAACCTACCTGGGGAGTGCCCAACCCACTAGACATGCCTAGGCTTCCCAGAACACATGGCACCTCACGGTCACGCGGTGACCACGCGTCGGGCATGCGAGTTTACGCGCTCTAGAGTTGGGGGCCTTGGCCACCGCCCAAACCTCGACGTATCACCATCAAACCGTGTATTTATGATTAAATAGGTACTTATGTAACTATAAATGATTTTTGAAAAAAAATAAATAGTAAACTATGAGGCAGCTGCAGTTCAAATTTGACCCGCTTCCTACTGAATCGGCGGGAATTTGTCTTTTTCACCAGAGGTGGATCAAAACTTTTGACGCCCGACAATTTTGTCAATTGTGCATTAAATATGGCCTAGTATTTTATAAAAATGATTTGGTCCAATTTTGCAACAATTATTTGGGAGGTCCTTCACAAAAAAACCTCCTTTGGGGCACTCGAAAAATGGAAAATGGTTTTTTCGTCCAAAGAAAATGAAAACTTCCTGAGGAAACATTGTTTGCCATTCAATTATACACCCTTGTGCACAATATGGGATCATTTGAACAAATTATGCCATGAATGTGGCCATAAGATTGATCATTTGGCTTGAAAGCCATTGATATCCACACGTGATAGCTCGATTTTGAGAACACTTTTTTAAAATAATTGCCGTATTACAAGTTTGTTATTTTTCCTGGGAACTTGGCCACATATAATGACACAATGCGAAGGTTTCCCAATTTTTTGATTTTTTTTGAATTTTTTATGCCCGTTTCAAAATGCGGTCAAAACGGCGGGAATGACCGTTCCTAGCTAGTGGTTGAATCTTGAGTTTTTTTGGTGTTTATCTGATTAAATAGGTACTTATGTACCTATAAATGATTTTTGGAAAAAATAAATAGCAAACTATGAGGCAGCTGTAGTTCAAATTTGACCCGCTTCCAACTGAATCCACGGAAATTTGTCTTTTTCACGAGAGGTGGATCAAAACTTTTTACACCCAACCATTTTGTCAATTATGCATTAAATATGTCCTAGTAATTTATAAAATTGATTTCGTCCAATTTTGCAACAATTATTTGGGAGGTCCTTCACAAAAAACCTCCTTTTGGGCACTCGAAAAATGAAAAATTGATTTTTCAAACAAAGAAAATGAAAACTCCCTTAGGAAACATTGTTTGCCATTCCAACATGCACCCTTGTGCACAATATGAGATCATTTGAACAAACTATGCCATGAATGTGGCAATAAGATTGATCATTTGGCTTGAAAACCCTAAATCTTCACGCGTGATAGCTCATTTCTGAGAACACATTTTTAAAATAATTGCCGTATTATAAGTTTATTATTTTTCCTGGAAACCTGGTCACATATAATGACACAATGCAAAGGTTTCCCAATTTTTTGATTTTTTTGAATTTTTTATGCCCGTTTCAAAATGCGGTCAAAACCGCGGGCATGACCGTTCCTAGCTAGTGGTTGAATCTTGGAATTTTTTTGGTGTTTCTCTGATTAAATAGATACTTATGTACCTAGAAATGATTTTTGGAAAAAATAAAGAGCAAACTATGAGGCAGCTGCAGTTCAAATTTGACCGGCTATCAACTGAATTGGCAGGAATTTGTCTTTTTCACTAGAGGTGGATCAAAACTTTTGACACCCAACCATTTGGTCAATTGTGAATCAAATATGTCCTAGTATTTTAGAAAAATGTTTTGGTCCAATTTTGCAACAAATATATGGTAGATCCTTCACAAAAAGAACTCAATTCGGGCACTCGGAAAATGGAAAATGGATTTTCCGTGCAAAGAAAATGAAAACTTCCTTAGGCAACATTGTTTGCCATTCCAATATGCACCCTTGTGCACAATATGAGATCATTTGAACAAACTATGTCACGAATGTGGCCATAAGATTGATCATTTGGCTTGAAAGCCATTGATCTCCACACGTGATAGCTCGTTTCTGAGAACTTTTTTTAAATAACTGCCGTATTACAAGTTTGTTATTTTTCCAGGGAACTTGGCCACATATAATGACACAATGCGAAGGTTTCCCAATTTTTTGATTTTTTTTGAATTTTTTATGCCCGTTTCAAAATGTGGTCAAAACGACGGGAATGACCGTTCCTAGCTAGTGGTTGAATCTTGGAATTTTTTTGGTGTTTCTCTGATTAAATAGGTACTTATATACCTAGAAATGACTTTTGGAAAAAATAAATAGCAAACTATGAGGCAGCTGTAGTTCAAATTTGACCCGCTTCCAGCTGAATCGGCGGAAATTTGTCTTTTTCACGAGAGGTGGTTCGAAAATTTTGACACCCAACCATTTTGTAAATCGTGCATTATACATGGCCTACTATTTTATAAAAAATGATTTGGTCCAATATTGCAACAAATATATGGTAGGTCCTTCACAAAAAAACTCATTTTGGGCACTTGAAAAATAGAAAATGAATTTTTAGTCAACTACGACCAATTTTTTAGTTAACTATGACCAATTTAGATGGTCATGACATGGTACGCGTGTATTGCATTTTGATTGGTCCGTGGGCATTTCACGCGGATCATGGATGGATCACCGTCAGATGCTCCCGGATCCAACGGTTGTCCTCACCCGAAGCCCACCTAAGCCGAAACCCTAGATCTCATGAGTCCTCTACACATTTTCCATCCACCCTCCCCCCCCGCCGCCTCCTTTCTTTCTCCCCTCGCTCTATTCTCCTTCCTTTCTCCCCTCCCCTGCACCACCCGCCCCTCTGCCACTCGCGCGCGCCCCTCACCTCGTCCGAGACCGCCGGAGACCCCCACCCTCTCCTCTACCCCACCACCGCCGGCGCCCCCACCTTTTGCTTCTTTCCCAAGCAGCCGAAACCCTAGCCCGCCGCGCAGCCATGGCGACCGAGCTCTGGATCCGCGGGCTAGAGGTGCAGCATCGGATCCGGTCCAGGGCGCAGCCATCATGCAGCACCACCACCAGCTGGACCAGTGGCTCGCCGGCGGCGTGGGTGGGGTGCTTCGCCAGACAAAGTATGCCCCTGCCTCCCCGTGCCCGACCGCTCGCTCTACCTCAACCTCTCCGTCTTGTAGGACCTGCGCGGCTGCCTCCAGGACCGCGTCTTCGCGCTCGACGAGGACCTCCACGCCGCCGCCCAATGCATCTCCCTCCTCAGGGTCAGTCCGCCCCCCTTCCCCCCTCCCCCGTCCATTCTGCTGTGGCGGTTACTCGCACACTATACCTGTTCGCCAGAATGCCTGATGGATCGGAATGGCCCCGTGCCGTGCGTGCAGAACGAGTCGGCGATGAACGCGGAGGGGATCTGGCGCTGCGTGGAGGAGGAGGTCATGGCGGCCGCGCGCGACCAGCTCGCCGCCCAGCCAGGCTCGAGAAGGAGTGCGGCCTCTATGAGCGCGACCTCAAGCGCGCCATGGAGTCATGTGACGAGCTCGCCTGGGAGAGCGACGACCTACGCAAGCGCCTCAGGGACGCCCCCGACGTCAGTAACATCACCACACCCCGTATCCCTTTCCTCGCTCATATTATCAGTCGATTTCATGCTTGATGGCTCCTGTTATCCACTGATTGCTACATTATGGATATGATTTACTGTATGCTCTTGTGTGCTCTCCCATTGGGAAAGGAAAATTAGTTAGTTGTGTCAGTTGATGACTAATTATATCTTCCACGGGTTTTAATCACTTGATGCATATTCAGTTTGACTAGTTGGTCTTGTTACATTGTTTGTTTTTGGTCTGTCAACGGTAGTAGAGCTCCATCACCTTCAATCAGGTGATTTGGTGTTGGATCAACTGTAGAGCTCCATCACCATCATTGAACACTCTGCTTGCTTGCATGATACTCCTGTATGCTACTGCGGTGGCTGCTTTGTATAATTACTAGTGCAGTGCTGTTTAACCAACCTGGTCCTCCAAAATTCATCTTACTCACGCGCAGCTTACTGAACAAGTGCAAGTGCCGCAGAGGGACAAGAAGATACTCAAGACCAACCTAAAAAAATCAGAGGAGGTAACATGTTATCTCACTCTTGTACTTGCAACACCTATGTTCTGTACCTGCAACTTATCGCCCTCTCAGTGAACATTGCTTCATGCAACACTAATGTAGTCTTCACAGTTTGAAGTTTCTTTTGCATGTTTAATTCAAGGTTAAGTTATTCGAGGAGAAAAGAGCTGTTGACGAAGCCAACAAGACGCTATTGTGCTTATTGGAGAAGGAGCAGAAACATCGGTCCGAAAGGAAGCACTCCGCCAGCAATTCCACCAAGGTAAAAGCACCAACCAACCCAACCATAAAAGCTCAAGTGTTTACTGATTTAATTTAGTCTGGTACACACACAGCACAGGCAGTACAACTGTTAGGTGAAACCTGAATTACCCTACTATCTGGCTACCTTGACTACATTAACAATGTCATTCTTGGTGCTGCAGCAGAAGCGCAAGTCGTCGAGCCTGAAGGACACGAGCCCGCCTGGCCTAGCCATCGATTTCAACAACACAGGCGCATGCAGCCAAACTCCCCAGACTGTAGGGTGCACAAGAAGTGAACCCAGCCGGTTGTCCTAACATTCTCTTCTAGGTAGCTTGAACTGAAGTGAACTGAACAATCCACCCTTATGCATCTGGCTGCTTGCCTCATCTGACTAACTTGCTGGGTTAATTTGGTTGGTTCTTGTTGGTAGAACCTCAGTCATGTAGCCTGCATTTTCCATTTTCCTCTTCCTATTGGTAGCTGCCTATGTCTATCATGATCCTTTCATGAGAAAAATTAGGAGTGTTACCTTGGTAACGCCACACATCCCGTCTCCTTTCCCCCCTGCAATCTAGTCTAGTTTAAAATATACATTTCCTTGTCTGCTCTTGTGAGCTCTTCCCATTAGGAAACTTGGCTAGCTGCCCATATCATTTGATGAACTATACTATTATCCACTACTTTTAATCAGCTGATGATGCATATTAAGTTTGGCTGATTTTGTTACATACATACATGACTTTGTTTTGGTCTGGCAACTCAACTGTGATGCCATTGCTGCTGCTCTGTAGAACTTCTGTATGTTCAGAGCATGCATCCTAATTGTCAATCTCGAGAATGCACTTCCATATGTTTTTGATGTCAAACACTTATGCATGACTAATGGTTAAGTTGGTACAATTTCTTTAGTAGATAAGCTTGGAAACTTAGACTACAGATGTAGCGACCCGACCCGAATGGGTCAAGACTCTGTGCTTACGTGTCATCCCTGGATCGGTATGCTGACACACACAGTACTCGAAGGATTTATAACAGAGGTAAATCACATGTATAAAGTAAGGTAAATACTATTACCTCAATCCATATAGCGGAAGCAACAAGGTTGTGGATTCCCATCAACACCAACGGCAAAGTTGAGTGTAGAAATCGTAACCCTAACGTATCACTTACTCGTCGTAAGATAACCTGCAACATAAGACGTTGCAGCTCAAAACGGGTCAGTACATTGAATGTACTGGCAAATTCACACCATAGAGAATGATGAACAATGGCTATCACTACATGCATATTTGGCTGGTGGAAAAGCTCTATGGTTATAAGGTTTTTTGCGTAAAGACAATTTTTCCCTACTGCAAAGGAATAAATTTATTTAACTATCATGGTGGTTGTTGAACATTGAGAATGGTTGACAGCATTCTCAATCCCAATTAAAAATAATTAAAACCCAACAACATTAATTAGAAGTAACATGATGAGATTCACATGATATTCAAGTACTAGATACTCAAGTTGTCCATAACCGGGGACACGGCTAATCATGATTAGTTTGTACACTCTGCAGAGGTTTGCGCACTTTTCCCCACATGACTCGATCGCCTCCGTTTGTTTTCTCGCACTACACGGTGTTTGAGAAACGGATGACCGAGACATAGTCTTTCAGAAGCGCTAGCACCTTACATGTGGGGTAGACCGTACCACCTACAACCCCTACATCTGCTAGTCCACCCCGTAAGAGTTTGCACAACTTAGTCAACTATGCCAGAGCCCATAGTAGCATGTGGCTGCACACGGAAATTTCTAGCATGAATTTTCTTATGATCCCTTTGAGCCTGGGTGGCGGTCCAAAAAAAAACAGGCAAGTCCTGATAGACATCAGGTGCCTCAATCCACCCAGATGTGTGTTTAAGTTGCCACCTTAGATAAACCATTAAAATTATCAACTCACATCTGTCATGGATATCACTCACCCAATGCACGTCTACTAGCATAGCATGGCATAATAAGCAAACGTAGAAGTAACTCCCAAGGGTTTGATTATGAACAGGTAATAGGTACTACCTCATCTACTTCCCATCCCACAGTTTAATTAGATCCTAATCATGCAATGTGTGAGGATTGATCTAATGCAATAAAACTGGGTTGTAGAAAAGGTATGATCAAAGTGTGAACTTGCCTGCAATGTAGATGAAGATGATTCGCACTTAAAACTCTTGATAGATCTACTCGTCACACTCCGGTCAATCTATCGTAAGCAAGCAATAGTAACCACACAATAAGTACTCATCTAATGCACAAGTCAAACTCGAACGAGAGAACGAACCAGAAGGTTCAACTTAAGAACTCCGGTTGCAAAGAAAGAAAGAAAGAACCGAACAAAGAAACGGAAAACAAACGGCGGAAGAAAACAACTCGGTTCTAGCAAGTTGAAACTAGGTCAAATTTTACCGGGGCAAAAACTTGTTTAAGTTGATTAGACGGAACGGCGGTTTCGAAACGAAACTCCAGGCGCTTGAATCACCTAATTCCGATAAACGGGCGAGAAGATAAACTAGAACGAAGATCGGATCTGAGATCACGATCGCGGAATAAATCCGACGAAAAGAAAGAGACGAACGGTTAAACGAACGGGCGTCGTTAACCGGGAATAATCGGTGATCACGTTCGTTGAGACGAACGGTCCGAAAGAAGAATGAAAACCGATCTAGGGTTTTCAGAAAAGAAACCGAAAAAGAAAACATAAAACCGATCAAGGGTTTCAGAAAAGAAACCGTAACGAAGAATCGGAGAGAAAAACCGGAAAAGAAAACCGAAACGGTTTCTTTTAAAAGAACCGAACCGCGGGGAAGAAAAAGAGAGGCGCGGGGCTACCTCCGGCGAGGCGGGGCGAACGGTGGCGACGGCGGCGTGCTAGGGCGGCGGCGGCGGCGCTATAGGGGCGGCGGCGGCGGGTGAGGGGCGCGGGGTGGGGCGCGGCTTGGGGAGGCGGCAGCGTGGGCGAGGTGCGGCGGCGGCGCTAGGGCACAAGGGCGGCGGCACGGCGTGGGCAAGGTGCGGCGGTGCGGGTGTGGGGTGGCGCGGCGGTGGTCTAGGGCGCGGGGTGTGGTGCGGTGGAGGGCTTGGGGCTTGATTTGATGGGTTTAGAGGGGGGGTGCTTGGGTATTTATATTGGGGAGGGGGGGTTTACTTGGGGTAGGGGACAAGAATTAGACTAGGAATAGGAATAACGAAATAAGGAAAAAGGGGAAAGGGGCGCCCTAGAATCCTTTTAGGATTCGATACAGGAGCAAGAGGCGGTGACCGGCTCCCTTCGCTGGCTCCTGGCGCGCGCGAGGCTGGGGCGCAGCGGCCTGGCCTGGGCCTTGGTCCAGTTGTGTTTTTTTTTGACTGATTTCGCGCGAAGAAAAACAAAAAAAATAAACTAAACGGACTCCAAAATTCCAAAAGTAAATTTTTCCCGACTCCTAAAAATGAGACGAACAAAATGAACTTTTCTCCGGACCTAAAATGCAATTTTCGAAAACGTGCATTTTTCCCTGTCCGAATAAAATGCAAACAAAACTCCAGCAAAACCAAAATTGATCTATTTATTAAATCTTCATTTTTCCTATATTTTGGGAAAGTCATATTATTCCCTCTCTCATATTTTGATATCGGAAAAATAATTGAAGATGAAATAAATAAATCAAATGATCCTCTTTTCAAATTCGAGAAAACTCTCAAATATGAAAATAACGAAATCTCCAACTCTCTCCGAAGGTCCTTGAGTTGCGTGAAATTTCTAGGATCGGGAAAAATGCAAGAAAATAAGATATGCATGATGATCTAATGTATAACATTCCAAATTGAAAATTTGGGATGTCTTGTAGCGACCCGACCCGAATGGGTCAAGTCTCTGTGCTTACGTGTCATCCCTGGATCGGTATGCTGACACACAAAGTACTCGAAGGATTTATAACAGAGGTAAATCACATGTATAAAGTAACGTAAATACTATTACCTCAATCCATATAGCGGAAGCAACAAGGTTGTGGATTCCCATCAACACAACGGCAAAGTTGAGTGTAGAAATCGTAACCCTAATGTATCACTTACTCGTCGTAAGATAACCTGCAACATAAGACGTTGCAGCCCGAAACGGGTCAGTACATTGAATGTACTGGCAAATTCACACCATAGAGAATGATGAACAATGGCTATCACTACATGCATATTTGGCTGGTGGAAAAGCTCTATGGTTATAAGGTTTTTTGCGTAAAGCCAATTTTTCCCTACTGCAAAGGAATAAATTTATTTAACTATCATGGTGGTTGTTGAACATTGAGAATGGTTGACAGCATTCTCAATCCCAATTAAAAATAATTAAAACCCAAAAACATTAATTAGAAGTAACATGATGAGATTCACATGATATTCAAGTACTAGATACTCAAGTTGTCCATAACCGGGACACGGCTAATCATGATTAGTTTGTACACTCTGCAGAGGTTTGCGCACTTTTCCCCACATGACTCGATCGCCTCCGTTTGTTTTATCGCACTACACGGTGTTTGAGAAACGGATGACCGAGACATATTCTTTCAGAAGCGCTAGCACCTTACATGTGGGGTAGACCGTACCACCTACAACCCCTACATCTGCTAGTCCACCCCGTAAGAGTTCGCACAACTTAGTCGACTATGCCAGAGCCCATAATAGCATGTGGCTGCACACGGAAGTTTCTAGCATGAATTATCTTATGATCCCTTTGAGCCTGGGTGGCGGTCAAAAAAAAACAGGCAAGTCCTGATAGACATCAGGTGCCTCAATCCACCCAGATGTGTGTTTAAGTTGCCACCTTAGATAAACCATTAAAATTATCAACTCACATCTGTCATGGATATCACTCACCCAATCCACGTCTACTAGCATAGCATGGCATAATAAGCAAACATAGAAGTAACTCCCAAGGGTTTAATAATGAACAGGTAATAGGTACTACCTCATCTACTTCCCATCCCACAGTTTAATTAGATCCTAATCATGCAATGTGTGAGGATTGATCTAATGCAATAAAACTAGGTTGTAGAAAAGTTATGATCAAAGTGTGAACTTGCCTGCAATGTAGATGAAGATGATTCGCACTTAAAACTCTTGATAGATCTACTCGTCACACTCCGGTCAAACTATCGTAAGCAAGCAATAGTAACCACACAATAAGTACTCATCTAATGCAAAAGTCAAACTCGAACGAGAGAACGAACCAGAAGGTTCAACTTAAGAACTCCGGTTGCAAAGAAAGAAAGAAAGAACCGAACAAAGAAACGGAAAACAAACGGCGGAAGAAAACAACTCGGTTCTAGCAAGTTGAAACTAGGTCAAATTTTACCGGGACAAAAACTTCTTTAAGTTGATTAGACGGAACGGTGGTTTCGAAACGAAACTCCAGGCGCTTGAATCACCTGATTCCGATAAACGGGTGAGAAGATAAACTAGAACGAAGATCGGATCTGAGATCACGATCGCGGAATAAATCCGACGAAAAGAAAGAGACGAACGGTTAAACGAACGGGCGTCGTTAACCGGGAATAATCGGTGATCACGTTCGTTGAGACGAATGGTCCGAAAGAAGAACGAAAACCGATCTAGGGTTTTCGGAAAAGAAACCGAAAAAAAGGAAAACCGATCTAGGGTTTCGGAAAAGAAACCGAAACGAAGAATCGGAGAGAAAAACCGGAAAAAAAAACCGGAACGGTTTCTTTTAAAACAACCGAACCGCGGGGAAGAAAAAGAGAGGCGCGGGGCTACCTCCGGCGAGGTGGGGCAAACAGTGGCGATGGCGGCGTGCTAGGGCGGCGGCGGCGGCGCTATAGGGGTGGCGGCGGCGGGTGAGGGGCGCGGGGTGGGGCGCGGCTTGGGGAGGCGGCGGCGTGGGCGAGGTGTGGCGGCGGTGCTAGGGCACAAGGGCGGCGGCGC